>NC_134494.1:49866006-50202218 GCF_040206685.1 Ascaphus truei | reverse complement strand
GTTTTCTATTTTACATCTGTTACCCCCCCCCCCCCCCCCTATTCCTGGTTTATTATTAAAGGTAGATGCGAGAAGAGTAGAGCACCATCAAAAACTGGAGTCAGGAGGGGATACAAATGATCAAAAAATCTTTATTGGAGTAAAATATGCGCAGGAAAAACACCTCATGCGCGTTTCGAACTGTTCTTTATCCTGGGCATAGTAAAAAATATGTTATAGAAATGTAGAATTTGATCTAAAATTTTTTTTTATTTATCACTGAAAAAAATGGAACATTGCAATCATATGAATCACTCATCGTTCTTGAGTTGATACATGTAAATGATTCAAAACACTTTCGATTTAAAAGAACTGATATAAAAATATATTTAATAAACGACTATTTATTGAAAAGCCAAGAGATCGAGTCTTCATTCAACCCTCCTGGTTGCAAGGTTTGTAATTTGAATATCCAATAAGTCTCCTGTTTTCTTTACCTCAGGAGTCTATCACCTCTCATTGATCCTGTGCTGATGTGATCCATACCCACTATAGAGATTTCATTATCATTTTTGTTGTGCGCATTGAGAAAGTGTCTTGGGACCCCATGACCAACGAAGCCTTTTATGATATTTCTTCTATGCCCAACGAATCTTTCTTTGAGGCTCCTTTTTGTCCATCCTATATACTGTAGGCCACATGAGCAGGTCAACAGATAGATTACACATATGGCGTTACAGTTGATAAATTCCTTGATTTTACCGTTTTCACCTGTGACCTTGGATGTAAAATCTTTACTTCTATTTATTAATTGTTTGCAAGTTAAACAGTTTATTCGGCCGCATTTGTGAAACCTGGCGGACTTGCTGGAAGCCGAGTATCTCTAGGGATACCATCTCTCGTCAGATTTGCTTGTTCTTTTCTCAGTTGACTAGGGGCCAGGATGTATTTGAGATTTTTTGCTCGTTTATAAATGACCATGGGATTTTCATTAATTTTATTGCCTAAAATGGGGTCATTAAGTATAATTTCCCAATGCTTCTGGATCACTTTGTTTAATTTTATTAGCCGCCCCATTATATTTTGTAATAAATAGACAGTTTTCCTGTTCTTGCTGTTTAAGTACCAAATTTGCTTTTTGTTCCAATAAAACCAGTCTTCCCTGTTCTCTGACTCTTCCCAGGGCCTCGTCTAGTTTTTCACTTCTGTAACCTTTTTGTAAAAATGTATTTCAAAGTGATATTGCTTGTTCTTTAAAATCCGAATATTTAGTACAGTTTCTTCGAACTCATAGAAATTGTCCATATGGTATATTATTTGTCCAGGATTTGGAATGGTTACTCTTGTAGTCTAGGTCAGAGGAGCGCAAACATTTTGAGCTGCGCCCCCCCGCTTGCTCCCCCTCACTTTCGCGCTCACCTTGCATGGCGGCGTAAAATTATGGAGGTGGTCACGTGACCCCGTTGCCATGGAGACAGACGCATGACGTCACTCCGCATGACACCGCGGCGTAATTTCCACGGCAACACGTCATTGCAGCTCTGTAGAACCCCGGTAAGTGAGTTGCAGAGGCCTCACGTGATCCCCCGGCATTTCATTTAAATGCCTCGGGGAAGAGCGCGGTATGTCTACAAGCGCCCGAGCCTCCCCCCAAAAATCCCCTGGGGGGCGCGCCCCCCACCCTGCACACCGCTGGTCGAGGTAGCTGTTAGAATCAACTGTTTTAAAATGGGTTTTCGTTAAAATCATCTTGTCTTCATGGAATAGCAGGGTGAGACCCCCATCCCAGGTTTCCCCCATACACTTTCCACCCACCACCACTTTCATTTACTTGACGTTAGTTTGAATTTACTTTGGAGTTGCTTTGTCAGCGCACCCATATCTTTGCTCGCATTTCTGAGGTTACAGCTTACATGCGAAATAGAACTGCTTAGTAAATATGAGCCTAAGCAGGTAAATCTACGTAGCCGTTTCCCCCTAAACAAGGTGAGGTTGGGGTATACTGTAAAGTGGCTACCGGTGCTGCCTTTACCTGTTGGCTCACAGGGGCCTAAGCCTCCGCCACGGGGAGCCCGGGGTGATATAATACAATACTCTCGGTGCAGCGCCTCCACCTGTGAGGGATCCCAGCGTAGTGGGAGGAGCCCCTCACAGGACCCAATAACATAAGCACACACTGTGTAAAATAACAATAACCTTTACTGGCAACATATAACTCTAAACGGTTCTAATGGTCACTAATAGGTTCCCCCACACCGTGTCCCAAAGAGTCCCACACCCCACCCCGATGTGTGAGACAGCGCTGCCCACTAGGTGAGGTGTACTTGTTGGTTCACTTGGTGTATAGATACCTTCCGTGTGCTCCAGCACCAGGGCGCGCCGATTGGAAGACCGTTGGGATCCGCCAATCCATCAATGTCATCTGCGACGAGTCGGCCTCCGCGTGGGGCGGTATCCGGCTGGAGTGTCCCACATGAAGACAGTCTCTAATCCTTGCAGGGTGATCTGGTCCCAGATCACAATCCTCAGGGCTGCGCAGCGTTGCAGCTGTGTCCCTGAAGTTAAGCAGCTAACGGAGCAGTGTCCCTACCTAAGGGCCTGTCCCTATAGCAGCCATAAACTGAGATGAGTCGGGGCCTATAGGCGGTCTCTGGCATAGAACAGGGGCCCGATCTGTCTCCCAGTTCCGACTAATGTGGTCCCTGGCGCGCCATGTGTATCAATCTCCCCCTGCAGGGGCAGCTGCAGCCCTATTGGCCCTCGCGCGACACATGATGTATTGCCCCTATGCCTTGTGGGAGCTGTAGTTCCCCGCGGAGCCTTGCAGGTTACTCTGCGCATGTGCGAGCTCTCTAATGGCCGCCACGCTAGTGACATCTATTGCGCATGCACAATATACAAAATGGCGGCGCCCCGTATGTTCGGGCCGCCGCGGAGCCTCCGGAGCGCTCCCTGCACCTCGCCACTCCCACCGGAGTCAAGGGGAAGTCCCCGACCGCTGCCGCCTTAGCTTCCCCCCGCATCGGAGGTAAGAGGGAAAGCAGGGGGACACGGCTACATCTATATACTGGCAAGCGACCATTCGGGATGTGTTTAGTCGGAGAGCCTCACTGACATTGTAACAGGGTCTTATCCCTGTTAACAGACTTGCCTCTAATCCAGCAGTGTGCTGGTTAATTGCATTTTAATTTCACCTTAAAACAGTCTCCATTGCGTACCTCTGAACACGTCTCTTACAGACACCAATGGCCGAACGTTTGCTTCGCGGTATATCTAAATGTCTTTGCATTGTAAGTAGGCATTCCTGTTTTCCGTGGGTTTGTGTTTTTTGTATAAAACCAGTGTTTATTGTTTTATTTTTCTGGTATTTTCATTTCATAAAAAAAAAAAAAAAGTGTTTCTCAGTGTTAACAATGAATAAAAAATGATGATATTCAAATGTGGTGTTTATTGTTGCTATTTTAAAACTGTATAAAACTATTTCTCTGTTTCCATACCATCCCCGTTACCTTTGTCTCCTCGCCACGGCCACGTAGGACGTAACAGGAAAAGACGGAGTTTCCACCAGAGGCGCAAGACGATCAGTTTTTCCCTTTTATACCAGGTACAGTAGGAAGCA
Source organism: Ascaphus truei (assembly GCF_040206685.1). NCBI lineage: Eukaryota > Metazoa > Chordata > Amphibia > Anura > Ascaphidae > Ascaphus > Ascaphus truei. The sequence goes on along the minus strand of NC_134494.1, from coordinate 50,198,620 downwards.
GGGGGTCTCCGGGGCAGAACTGCTTGAATTTTAGCTCTGGGGACCCCCTGCTTCCTGGATACGTTTCTAAAAAGATCATGCCAATAGCAGCCCTGGCTGAGCGAGCAAGATGGCGGCTTAAAGGCCCCGCCAGCCGATAGGAAGCTGGCGACAACGTCCGTGGGATTCTCGGGACAAGGTCCTATAAACACGCAGGAGATACAGGCAGCACCTATGGGGGTAAGTATCTCAAACCAGGAGGTCTTCGGAGCTGAAATTAACATGGTTCAACTCCGGAGACCCCATGCTTCTCACCTACAGAACGCTCCTTTAAAGAAGCAATCCAAGCTAGCCATTTTTTTCTATTAATTTAGATTTTTTTTTTAAACATAGATTAAAGTAGGGGGTCTTCGGAGCTGAACCTCATTAATGTCAGCCATGGGGACCCCTTACTTCCCGAGATACAAACTTCCGCAGGGGGTGCCGGTAGGCGTTCCACTCGGCTATGGGGTTTCACGTAATGGCGACGTTCCAAGGCTTCCGTGCCCTGCGGCCCAATAAGAAGCCGCGATGTCATCAGGTGATGCGGGAGCTTCAAACGTTGTCGAGATACCGCCACCCCCTTTGGAGGTCTCTATCTCGGAAAGCAGGGGGTCCCCACACCTGAAATTAACGGGGTTCAACTCAGGAGACCCCCCTGAATTAATCCCGGTGTTAAAAATACTAATAATTTTTAAAAAATCGCATGAAGTTCTAATGATAAAAGTTTAGGGGGCTTGTTTTTTATTCTGCAGCCACCAGAGAGCGCTCACGAGCAGAGGATCATAAATGTGTTGCAAACGCAAGCAAATGAGCAGTGAAGGAACAGCAAGCAAACAACATTTTGTGTGTTGCTCCTGTAATTCCCAATGTAGTAGCTTTTTATACAATAGTCGTGCATTAATGCCAGGGGACTTTACATGAAGACTTGCCAGAGACTTTTGATGCTAAGAAAAGGGAAACAAGTGGGAAAAAATAAGCACGTCCTATTATTATAGCTCATTTAACTCCTAACTATTTCTAACACTCCCCCTAACGGAAACCGATACTCATCGACCAATAAGGGGAAACATTGCGTAATATATTTATTTAAAAGTGAAGAGAGAGCGCACGCCCCATAGCGTAAAAAAGTACATTTATTGATGGGAGAGATGAGGGGAGGGGAAGGAATCTCACTCACAAAGGTAAATAAAAATAAGGCAATTTCTGAATGAATTCACCACCATTTTATTCACAAATTGCCTTATTTTATTTACCTTTGTGAGTGAGATTCCTTCGCCTCCCCTCCCCTCATCTCTCCCGTCAATAAATGTACTTTTTTACGCTATGGGGCGTGCGCTCTCTCTTCTCTTTTTTCCTTAGGATTTGGTTAATCCTCCTGAGAGCTGCCGGAGACACCCCTCATTGGAGCAAATTATCAAGAATTTGATGAACTTACTTTTTGAGGACTGATTTTTATACCTTTTTGTTTCATCTTTATTTGTTTGTATGTTCTTTCATTGGGATTTATGTTATAAGTATTTGCACCATTTTATTTATTAATCTATATGTTTTATTCACTCAAATACAATCTATCCGAAACAATTAGTATTTCACCAGGACTTATCACTTAGTGTGTGGCGCTGCTATACATGTTTGTTTTAATATATTTATTATTGGAGACACCGGATGCAATATGCAGCAATATAAATGGGATTTATAGTAAAAAAGCAGTTAGGTCACCAGATCCATATAATCCTCTTAGATATGTCTTATTAAATTGGATGCCTTAATAAAACTACTGTATATCTTATTGAATTTAAAGTCATTTGTGTTTTTTATAGTTCTATAATTGTAAAAAAAATATATATATCTATATATCTATATACAGTGTTCGACAAATCACCCAAAAATCTACTCGCCCAACCCAAAAATCTACTCGCCACCTAGTCCCGCCCCCAACCCCGCCCCTAGTCCCGCCCCCAACCCCGCTTTAAAATAAAATATATAAATAAAATACATTTAATAAATTCCTAGTCAGAACAACATTAGTTTTTGACATAAATGTATTTATTGTATTACATTATACTACAATTAGTCCTTGTTACATGTGTGTGTGTAAATGTCGGATCTAGAAATAAAAGCCAGGTGTGAATGACTAGTTTCCTGAACCCCTTAACTAGTGCCTGGACGTCCCCGCTTCACAATATCTAAAGCAGCAATCCCACCTGGGATCTTACCTGATCCGCAGTCCCTCAATGTCCAGGTACGCTCATTCCCGCAATGTTATACATTGGGGAGGTGTTCATTACCTGTCTTCTGGGTTAGGGGGGGGTTCCGATGTCTTGCGTGTGAAGCTTGAGCCAGATCTGGAAGAAAGCAGTATAGGGTAGTTAAGATTTCGGTGTAGTATAGGGCAAGTAAGATATATAGGGTAAATAAGAGATCCAGAGTGTGAGTGACAGAGAGAGAGTGTGGGAGTGACAGAGAGAGAGAGTGTGGGGGAGAGAGAGAGAGTGTGGGGGAGAGAGAGAGAGAGAGAGAGAGTGTGGGGAAGAGAGAGAGAGCGTGTGGGGGAGAGGGAGAGAGAGTGTTGGGGAGAGGGAGAGAGAGTGTGGGGGAGAGAGGGTGGGGGAGAGAGGGAGAGAGAGTGTGGGGGAGAGAGAGAGAGTGTGGGGGAGAGAGAGAGGGAGTGTGGGGGAGAGAGAGAGAGTGTGGGGGAGAGAGAGAGAGAGTGGGAGGGGGGGGGAGAGAGTGGGGGGGAGAGAGAGAGTGTGGGGGAGAGGGAGAGAGAGTGTGGGGGAGAGAGAGAGTGTGGGGGAGAGAGAGAGTGTGGGGGAGAGAGAGAGTGTGGGGGAGAGAGGGAGAGACAGTGTGGGGGAGAGAGGGAGAGAGAGTGTGGGGGAGAGAGTGTGGGGGAGAGAGGGAGAGAGAGTGTGGGGGAGAGAGAGTGTGGGGGAGAGAGAGAGAGAGTGTGGGGGAGAGAGAGTGTGGGGGAGAGAGAGAGAGTGTGGGGGAGAGAGAGAGTGTGGGGGGGGGGAGAGAGAGAGTGTGGGGGGGAGAGAGAGTGTGGGGGAGAGAGAGAGTGTGTGGGGGAGAGAGAGAGAGAGTGTGGGGGAGAGAGGGAGAGAGTGTGGGGGAGAGAGGGAGAGAGAGTGTTGGGGAAAGAGAGAGTGTGGGGGGGGAGAGAGAGAGAGAGTAGGGGGGGGAGAGAGTGGGGGGGGAGAGAGAGAGTGTGGGGGAGAGGGAGAGAGAGTGTGGGGGAGAGAGTGTGGGGGAGAGAGGGAGAGAGAGTGTGGGGGAGAGAGTGTGGGGGAGAGAGGGAGAGAGAGTGTGGGGGAGAGAGAGTGTGGGGGAGAGAGAGAGAGAGTGTGGGGGAGAGAGAGTGTGGGGGAGAGAGAGAGAGTGTGGGGGGGGGGGAGAGAGAGAGTGTGGGGGGGAGAGAGAGAGTGGGGGGGAGAGAGAGAGTGTGGGGGAGAGAGAGAGTGTGTGGGGGAGAGAGAGAGAGAGTGTGGGGGAGAGAGGGAGAGAGAGTGTGGGGGAGAGAGGGAGAGAGAGTGTTGGGGAAAGAGAGAGTGTGGGGGGGGGGGGGAGAGAGTGGGGGGGAGAGAGAGAGTGTGGGGGGGAGAGAGAGAGTGTGGGGGAGAGAGAGAGTGTGTGGGGGAGAGAGAGAGAGAGTGTGGGGGAGAGAGGGAGAGAGAGTGTGGGGGAGAGAGAGAGAGAGAGTGTGGGGGAGAGAGAGAGAGAGTGGGGGGGGGGGGGGAGAGAGTGGGGGGGAGAGAGAGAGTGTGGGGAGAGGGGGAGAGAGTGTGGGGGAGAGAGAGAGTGTGGGGGAGAGAGTGTGGGGGAGAGAGAGAGAGTGTGGGGGAGAGAGAGAGGGAGTGTGGGGGAGAGAGAGAGAGTGTGGGGGAGAGAGAGAGAGAGTGGGAGGGGGGGGGAGAGAGAGTGTGGGGGAGAGAGAGAGAGAGTGTGGGGAGAGAGAGTGTGGGGGAGAGAGAGAGTGTGGGGGGGGGAGAGAGAGAGTGTGGGGGGGAGAGAGAGTGTGGGGGAGAGAGAGAGTGTGTGGGGGAGAGAGAGAGAGTGTGGGGGAGAGAGTGTGGGGGGAGAGTGTGGGGGAGAGTGAGTGTTGGGGAAGAGAGAGTGTGGGGGGGGGGGAGAGAGAGAGTGTGGGGGGGAGAGAGAGAGTGGGGGGGAGAGAGAGAGTGTGGGGGGAGAGAGAGAGAGAGTGTGGGGGGAGAGAGAGAGAGTGTGGGGGAGAGAGAGAGAGAGTGTGGGGGAGAGAGGGAGAGAGAGTGTGGGGGAGAGAGGGAGAGAGAGTGTGGGGGAGAGAGGGAGAGAGTGTGTGGGGGAGGAGGGAGAGAGAGTGTGGGGGAGAGAGGGCGAGAGAGTGTTGGGGAGAGAGGGAGAGAGTGTGTTGGGAAGAGAGAGTGTGGGGGGGGAGAGTGAGAGAGTGGGGGGGGAGAGAGAGTGAGTGTGGGGGAGAGTGAGAGAGAGTGTGGGGGGAGAGAGAGTGAGTGTGGGGGAGAGAGAGAGAGAGTGTGTGGGAGAGAGAGAGTGTGGGGGGGAGAGAGAGCATGTGGGGGGGAGAGAGAGCGTGTGGGGGGGAGAGAGAGAGTGTGGGGGGGAGAGAAAGAGTGTGGGGGGGAGAGAGAGAGTGTGGGGGGGAGAGAGAGAGTGTTGGGGGGGGAGAGAGAGTGTGGGGGGAGAGAGAGAGTGTGGGGGGGAGAGAGAGTGTGGGGGGGGAGAGAGTGTGTGGGGGGGAGAGTGTGGGGAGACAGAGGAGAGAAACGGTGGGTGACACACACAGAGGGTGGGTGATACACAGAGAGAGAGGCTGGGTGAGTGACTGGCTGGTTGAGTGGTTTGCTGGGTGAGTGGCTGGGTGGGGCAGGGGTGACTGGGTGGGTGAGTGACTGACACTGACTGGGGGTGGGGGGTGACTGACACTGACTGGGGGTGGGGGTGACTGACACTGACTGGGGGTGGGGGGGTGACTGACACTGACTGGGGGTGGGGGGGTGACTGACACTGACTGGGGTTGGGGGGGTGACTGACACTGACTGGGGGTGGGGGGGGTGACTGACACTGACTGGGGGGGGGGGTGACTGACACTGACTGGGGGTGGGGGGGTGACTGACACTGACTGGGGGTGGGGGGGTGACTGACACTGACTGGGGGTGGGGGGGTGACTGACACTGACTGGGGTTGGGGTGGTGACTGACACTGACTGGGGGTGGGGGGGTGACTGACTGACTGGGGGTGGGGGGGTGACTGACACTGACTGGGGGTGGGGGGGTGACTGACACTGACTGGGGTGGGGGGTGACTGACACTGACTGGGGGTGGGGGGGTGACTGACACTGACTGGGGTCGGGGGGGTGACTGACACTGACTGGGGTTGGGGGGGTGACTGACACTGACTAGGGGTGGGGGGGTGACTGACACTGACTGGGGTGGGGGGGTGACTGACACTGACTGGGGGTGGGGGGGTGACTGACACTGACTGGGGTGGGGGGGTGACTGACACTGACTGGGGGTGGGGGGTGACTGACACTGACTGGGGGTGGGGGGTGACTGACACTGACTGGGGGTGGGGGGTGACTGACACTGACTGGGTGTGGGGGGTGACTGACACTGACTGGGGGTGGGGGGTGACTGACACTGACTGGGGGTGGGGGGTGACTGACACTGACTGGGGGTGGGGGGTGACTGACACTGACTGGGGTTGGGGGGTGACTGACACTGACTGGGGGGTGACTGACAGGGGGGGGGTGACTGACTGGGGGGAAGGTTACTGACTGGGGGGGGGGGGTTACTGACTGGGGGGGACCTCTGGTGTCACACACATACACATACTCCCATACACACACACACATACACATTCTCACACACACACAGGGGAGGAAAGGCCGCGACCAGCACCACGCAAATCCCCCACCCACCCGCGCCCATCTCCCGCTCGTGTGGGGGGGCAGGCCGACATCCCCCCCCCAATCAGCAGGGTGGGTGGGAGGCACGTGGCGAGGTATCCCCCACTGGGCGCCCCAGGTGACAGTCAGCCCCGCCGTGGCCGCCACTGCCCTGCTCCCCTCGCCGGCATGTCACAGTGCCTGGCCAAGCTGCAGGCTGCTTCTTCCCCCCCAGCCCGCGGCGGCATGATGCTCGTGGCGGGGGGGGGGGGGGGGCCAGGCCGACATCCCCCCACCTGATGCGGCGGCTGCGCCATCATGAAGGTAGGGGACGCATGGGAGGCACGTGGTGAGGGCCGAGCCCCCCCCCCCGCAAGCCAACCGGGCTGCAGCAGCGGGGACCTCCCGCCCCTGACATCGATTGGTGGATCGAGGGGAAGGGGACAGGAGGAGGGGAAGGGGACAGGAGGAGGGGAAGGGGACAGGAGGAGGGGAAGGGGACAGGAGCAGGAAGAGGGGAAGGGAGCAGGAGGAGGGGACAGGAGCAGGGGACAGGAGGAGGGGAATGGGACAGGAGCAGGGGACAGGAGAGCTTCCGCGGTGGGGAGTAGGGAGCCATGTGGGGACCAGGGGGATCGCAGGGAAGGAGCAGAGGGGCCGCAGCATGGAGAGTACTTACCCTCCTACAGAGCTCCAGGCAGAATGGCCGCTCGTTGGGGGCGGGCTCATATAGAGCCTGGCCGCGCGCCCACAAAGCCTGGAGCGCGCGCCAATCAGGAGTCAGGTAGGGGAGTTTTTTTTTTTTTTTTTTTTTTTTCAGCGCGAGCAGGGAAATTTCAGCGCGAACGGGGGAATTTAAAAAAAAAACACGTGTGCTGCTTGGGCCAATAGTTACTCGCCTGGGGGTTAAATCCACCCGCCCCGGGCGAGTAAATGTATACAATTGTCGAACACTGTCTATATATATATAATGAGGAAGTTCACCACTTTCTGCTGAAGTCAATTCTGCGGTCAGCTGTCCATACTGCCCAAAAATAAACCATGTGATATTCCGAGGCCCTCACTGGCCATGGGGGAGCGGTGTTATATCTTGATCCTGGAATGGCACAAGTTTAGGCAAGAGTTTAACCCTTAAGCCACATTCAGACCTGGTTGGTGAAAACAAAATCAGTGTAATTGGCTTCATTCCGAATATTCAATCACTCTTCCCTCTCAGTCAGGCGCGGGTCGCCATTTCCGTGGGCCACACACTTAATGTAGAATGTACGGAAGGTCTGTGGCCGGCGAAGCTTACCAGAGCTCCCCTCCTCACCAGCTTTATCCCACCGGTATCTCCCATACCCTTTCTCTTTTACCCCACCTCACTCTCTGGCTCCCTTTCCTTTATCTCCCCACCCCCTCCACTACTCTCCTCCCTTCTCTCCCTCCCTTCTCTCTCTCCCTCAGTCACCTCTCCCTTTCCTTCTCCCTAAGGCTGTGTCCCCGCTAGCGCTGAGCGGGCGGCGCCTGCGGCGGTTACATAGATATATAGATATATGTAAGTCCCCGCTCACTCTGTGCGCGTGCACACATGCTCACCCACGCTTGGAGCTTACGTAAACAAAAAATTATACTTTCCCGCACGCTCAACTACCTGCAATGCCCCCCCCCCCCCCCCACGCACGCACGTAAAGGCAGAATACCCGGCGCTCATGCTTGGAGCGCTCTCCAAGCATGAGCACGCTCAGCTCCAGCGGGGACTCAGCCTAACTCTCCTCCCTTCTCTCTCTCTCACTATCCTTCTCCCTCACTCACTCTCCTCTCCCATCTCTCCCTCACTCTCACCTTCCATCTCCCACACTCAATCATACTCACTCTCCCTCCCCTTCACTTTCTCCCTTCTCTCCCTCGGCCCAAACCCATGGCACGGGGGCGGAGGAGTCAGCGTGGGGGCGGAGGAGTCCGTGCAGGCGGAGGAGACAGCGTGGGGGCGGAGGAGTCCGTGCAGGCGGAGGAGACAGCGTGGGGGGCGGATGAGTCTGTGCAGGCGGAGGAGACAGCGTGGGGGGCGGAGGAGTCCGTGCAGGCGGAGGAGACAGCGTGCAGGCGGAGGAGACAGCGTGCAGGCGGAGGAGACAGCGTGGGGGGCGGAGGAGTCCGTGCAGGCGGAGGAGACAGCGTGCAGGCGGAGGAGACAGCGTGCAGGCGGAGGAGACAGCGTGGGGGGCGGAGGAGACAGCGTGCAGGCGGAGGAGACAGCGTGCAGGCGGAGGAGACAGCGTGCAGGCGGAGGAGACAGCGTGGGGGGCGGAGGAGTCCGTGCAGGCGGAGGAGACAGCGTGCAGGCGGAGGAGACAGCGTGGGGGGCGGAGGAGTCCGTGCAGGCGGAGGAGACAGCGTGCAGGCGGAGGAGACAGCGTGGGGGGCGGAGGAGACAGCGTGGGGGGCGGAGGAGTCCGTGCAGGCGGAGGAGACAGCGTGCAGGCGGAGGAGACAGCGTGGGGGGCGGAGGAGACAGCGTGGGGGGCGGAGGAGTCCGTGCAGGCGGAGGAGACAGCGTGCAGGCGGAGGAGACAGCGTGCAGGCGGAGGAGTCAGCGTGGGGGGCGGAGGAGTCCGTGCAGGCGGAGGAGACAGCGTGACGACTGCAGCAGCACAACTGGAGCCCACCCAGGTGGTGATTCCAGAAGTTGGGCCTGACTTCCATCTTAGGACCACCTTGGTATGCTCCAGCTGCCCTACGGCCTCCTCAGCTATCAATATCCTGAGGCCAGAGTCATGAGTAGTATGAATAGCCCAGATAGCTTCAACTCATTCCTGTTACAAGCACAACAAGTTCTTTGTCTTTCTTCACTTTATTGGGGAAAGCGTGGATACACAAAAGCACTTGTGGATGATGGTGTTGTGGGAGAATGTCTCTATGGTGAGTGTGCTTGATAGTGGGGAAAGGTGAAAAGGATGAGGCCTTGCTAGTAGAGAGAATAACAGAAGGTACTCACTCAGCCAATGTAGAAGGTAAAAGGAAGTGAGAGGGAACCTGGGTAGCAGGATAGTCTGGGGACAGACCATCTGTGAGCAAGGCAGAGGGGGAGAGCAGACTAGCCCATTCTGAGAGAAAGGCTGAGGTTGCTATAGCAACTCACTGGCTATGTCTAAGTAAACAACATGTGTATCAAAAATGTTGCCTTTTCACATGCAGCAAGTTGCTGGAACAGAGTAAATAACAGGCAGCTAAACTAGGGAGATATGAATCCCATGAGCTGCAAAGGGAGACAGAGAAATATGGAATCCTGTTCCATGACAATCCCACTGACTCCTCCATAGCGCTGCTGCCACAGATAGGGGCTGGGAGCGGGTCCCTGCCTCTTGTGGGCCTTCAACTGTCCGGCGGGCCGGATATACTTTGCCCACCCCTGCTCTAAGCTAATTATATGCATAAACTACATTAGCATAGGCTTAGTGTCATGTTACTGTAGGATAATGTTGCATTCTCTTCCAATAACTTCACATTACTCCGATCCAGACCCTGAATTAGGTATTGAGCTATCAATCCCTGCCCTGCTTCCTGATGTCGTGCCCCATAATGCATTGCACAGAGCTATACACGGCATTGTGGGGCGCAACTTCGAGAAACAGAACAGTGATTGACAGCTGTGCTTCCTAAGAGATTCTGCCGTAGCCGCGGACTTTCCCGCACCAGTTCCAGCGGTGGATGAGTGACATCCCGCGATGACCGATGCACAGGGCCCCCTGCCGGAGTGGGAGAGCTGGGACAATTGTCCCAGGCCCGGCGGCTATGGGAGGCGTGGCTGGTGCTAGATATTAAGGCCGCCAGAAGCTGCAGCTCTGCCCCGCTGATCTCATCAGCTGTCGGGCCGAATTTCCGCATCCGTGCGTGCGACTGACTTGGCACTGCCCCAAGGTAAAAGTGTGTGTATGTGTGCATGTGTGTGTGTGTGTAAGCATGTGTGTTTGTGTGTGTGTGTGTGTGCATGTGTGTGTGTGTGTGCATGTGTGTGTGTGTGCATTGTGAGTGAGGGAAAATCATGTTGGTATTGTGGGGAGGGTGAGAATTGTGTGGGTATTATGGGGAGGGTGTGGATTGTGTGGAAATTGTGTGGGGAGGGTGTGGATTGTGTGGAAATTGTGTGGGGAGGGTGTGGATTGTGTGGAAATTGTGTGGTTGTAGGGTGTGGATTGTGTGGAAATTGTGTGGGGGTTGTGTGAGAATTGTTGGGGTTGGATTACTGTATGTGTGCGTGTGGGGAGGATTGGGTGTGGGGGGGAATTGTGTCTGTGTGTGTGTAGTCAGTGGGGGATGGGGGTTGAGTGTGAGGAAGGGGAATTAAGTGAGTGGGATTGAATGAGAGGAGAGTGCATTGAGTGATAGAGGGGAGGGAGAGAAGGGGGAAAGAGGAAGGTGTGTGAGAGAAGGGGGACAGTGAGAGACAAGAAGTAGAGGAGTGAGAGGGAAAATGTAAGACGGGGAGAAAGAGTGAGAGAGGGGGAAGAGAAATACATGGTGACAGTGTGAGAAGAAGGGGTGGGGGATTAGGTGTTTAAGAGAGGAGGGGGGCCTCGCAATGCTGCCGACATGGGGGGACCTGGTGGAAACTCTAGTCCTGGGCTCCAAGAAAGCTGTTGGTGGCCCTGCCAATGCAGGTGGGTTAACATTTTGGAGTCCTGGGTATAATTTTACATTGGGAATATCATCATCATTATTTTTTCTAAATTTAAATACAAGACTCCACTTAAGGAGCCACTGGGGAACTTTACAGTCAGTTTCAGAACAAAAAAAATTACATGCAATTCATTTTTTGCCAGAAGGAAGAAATAAGTCTTACACCGTGCCCTAAACAGTCGTAAGGTCAATATACACCTGAGCTCTGGCTTACACCGTGCCCTAAACAGTCGTAAGGTCAATATACACCTGAGCTCTGGCTTACACCGTGCCCTAAACAGTCGTAAGGTCAATATACACCTGAGCTCTGGCTTACACCGTGCCCTAAACAGTCGTAAGGTCAATATGCACCTGAGCTCTGGCGGCCGTGAGTTCCGGACCTCTGAAGCTGCACACGAGAAGGCCCGCCCACCCAGCGTAGGGTGCAGTACCCGTGGAACAGAGGCAGCCCCCCCCCCCCCTTGAAGACCTGAGATCATAGCCAGTATCCCTCCAATGCATCAAAAGAGACTGCAGATAGGCAGGACCTTGGTCTTGCAAGCTTTTAAAGGCCACCTTGAACCGAACACAGAAGATCACTGGAAGCCAGTGTAGGATGGAAGTAATATGTTGATATTGAGAAGCACATCTCAGCGCCCGAGCTGCAACGTTCTGCACAAGCTGGAGCCGAAGATCAAGATTCATAGACAGCAGGAGTGGACATAAACAGATAGAGAACCCCAGTCTTAACAGCTGGGGCCACCTGGGCACGCATGCTGAGACTCTGGTCAAAGAGGATGCTGAGGTTACGACATGGGACACGGGCAGCGGCTGTACACCACTGATTAGGGTCAGCTCGCAAACCCCCCGTCCCATACTCAGGCATCTTGTAAAACCTCTAATCATTAGTTCCGTCTTGTCAGGCCCTGGAAAGAAACATAGATCTGGGTGCCATCAGCATACTGGTGGCTCTTCAGACCATGCGTCCTGATAATCTCGTCCAGTGGTCTTACATACATGTTGAACAGGAGCAGTGACAGCAACAACCCTTTATGGACCCCAAAGGGGACAGGCCCCACAGGTGATATTCATGGCTATTTGGATAGTGTGCCATTTAGAGCTGCTCCGTGTGCAGCGGTGCTAGGCAGCATTGGTTGCCATGACCGCCAGGCTTGTTGTGATGCACGGTGCGTCATGACGTTGTTGATGCGCACCGCGCGCCATGAAGGAAATTTAAATTTAAAGAAGAGGAGATGGAGGACATGGAAGCTTAACCCCTGAGGAAGCTCTGAGTGGAGCGAAACGCTTAGGGTGAATAACGCAAATTGTAGGAGGACTGTCAAGCTTTTTGGTGAACTTTGGTGAATACTTTGCAAAAGAGTGGGTTCTTCCTTCTCTGCACTACATCATCTTCCACTGTGGACGGCCGCCACGGGTGGACCACCAGCGAAGGAGGGAGTGCTGTCTTCACCATTGCCTGACCCAGGGTGGTCCCACTGCTTGACTACAATATGTGTTTGTGCATTTATTACTTTTTAATTGATTTCTTGTTAGAAAGCTTTCTGCACTATTTTTTGGCTGGCAGGAAGGGTCGAAGGACCAAAGTAACTGTCAGGAAGACAGGGGAGTAGGATTGAACCACTCTTCTATCTATGAGGATTGGAAGGTTGCCAGGGAAACCAACTAGAATTGTGTGAAAGGGCAAATGTAGCAATAATGTTCCTTTACACATGCAGCTAGCTGCTGGGACAGGGAGAATTACAGGCAGCTGAACAAGGGAGGCAGAAAATGTGTAATCCTGTTCCAGGACAACTATCAATACTTTTTTGCACAATGTGTGTGTGTTTCTCACTCTTTTTTTTTATACCCCTGGATGTGAGCGTGCTCCTGATTCTTAATTTCTACAATCATATATGAACTTGGATTGAGTCCACTCCAAGAGTGTCACCTATTCAGAGGATTGTATATACTTAATATTTGTAACGATGCGCTCACCACAAACAAGGCGTGACCGCGAGGCATAGGTGGAGATTTGATAAACGCCAACCCACAGCCGCGAGGGCGTGTCTGGAGTGTAGATAGGTCGAGGTAGCCGGGTCGGGGCAGGAGAAGTCAGGATGGTCAGTGATACTTGCCGTGGTCTGGATTGGACAGGTACAGATCGTTGCAGGTACTTTTGCCAAGGTCGGGATAGGAGATGAGCGGGCAACCGAAGGGATTTCTGTGGAACAGACCTCCCAATCCTGGGACTATTCAGGTGTGGAGACAGACGCTAACATCACTCTAGAGGAAGTCCAGTGTGACCCCCAGGCATCCGTGGACAGACGTGGAGAGTACATCGTGGATATCCGGTTATTATACCTAAATACTCATATACTTTTTATTTCTGTATGTGCATATGTCACCAATTTTTAACCAATATACAGTATGTCTTATCAAAATACTACGATATGAGAGGTCCTGCGCTTTCTTTCGCTTTTCTTTGCTAAACCTAATGGGCTTAAGCAGCCTCCTAAACTGTACCCAAGCTGTCTTGGGCCCACCACTCCGTTTCAGGGGTGGTGGGTGCCTCCAATATGAGCCTGGATAACCCTATGATGTGTCCATAGGGGGGAGGAAAACTTCACCGCCCAAACCGATACCCCCTGTGCGAAGATCAAATCACGTGTACGACCGAGCTCATATGTCGGACCATGCACAAATGTACTAAATCCCATGGTGTCAGGAAGCAGGGCTCTCGTAACACCTCCTTACCTGCCTCGGAGGTCGTGGCTGCCACCCCTCACTCCCCGCTGGTGCGTCCTCGGCGTGGGACTCGCGATCTCGCCCGACACTGGATCTTGCGGCCGCCATCTTGCCGGGGCGCACGCAGGAGGATCTTACACAGTAATTTATTCACTCCTCTGCTCTTCTAGCCATGCCCCGCGTGTGCAGCTGCAGCCCCGCTCCTGCCCTCACACTCCACAGCTGATCACAGGCAAGGATCACAGCCTGCACCAGTCACAAGGCGCTCCACGGCACCCCCCGCTCTGCCTCCTTCCCTGATTGGTCCCTCCACGTATATTACCCCTGTCCTCCCTGGGAATCATTGCTCTGCATAGCTTCTGCTAGTTGGGCTAGTATTCGTGTGTGCTCTTGTTCTTTGTGTACTTCAGGTTTGACCCGGCTTGGTTTTCGACTCTTCCACTGGCTCTGGACCCCGGCTTACTCCTCACGACGCAGTCTCTCTCCGCCCTCTGATCTCGGCTCGCTCCTCTACCTCCCGGACCTCTGGCACCCTTGACCCCCGGCTACGGCAATCATCACGATCCTTCTACCTCCGGACACGGCAAGTACCTTTGGTTCTATTACTAAAGACTCCTGGCCTGGCAACTAATTACCACACTCTGGACACGCCCCTCTGCTGCGGGTGCGTGGTAGTATACTTTCCACCTCAGTCTTGGGACGGGTCTGGTCTGCGGGCAGCACTACCGTGACACATGGATCCCACAGTATCCAAATGATCCCTAGCTTCGGTATTGTCGGGGTCGTCAACCAACATATTGAGGTCCCCCAGCACCACAGAGTGAAGGAACTCCAGTAACATGGGAGTCACCACATCCGAGACACAAAATCACCGCTGTGTCCAGGCGGACAGTAAACCAGGGTGGAAGCTTGATTGTCATGCATGGCACAGCGAAGGTCATATACTCAAAAGACTTGACCCTGGGCCCAAGGTGGGAGGTGCAGATAAGCTTAGATTGAAATATCATGGCTACTCCTCCCCCCTTCTCCTTACCCTCCCTAGGAACATCCCACACAGAGTACCCGCAGGGACTAGGTCACCCAAAGGATTGTCAATCCTACCAGTTAATCGTGAAAGTACGGGGAGCGCAAAAAAACAGAAAAATAAAGAAAATAAATATAGGGCAACATTGTATAAAAGTATTGTAAAAAAATCTCAAAAAAGGTGTGCACTCACCGAGTAATCACTTGATTTGGACACCTTGGGAGCCTCAATAGGATCATCTCTGGCTTAGCATTGAAACCCGGATGTAGTGTATGTCAGATGTATTGCAGTGCACGTTCCCCCCCCGAATAAAAAGAGAGCAGCACGATAGTGCAGATCATAAAATCAATATGTTAGAATACAAGTTAATCTTCACGAATGCACACTTACAATCGTGAAGTTCTTTTAGGCATTATAAACAAGGAAAGGAATACTGGTGTCACGGAAGCTGGTAATCCCTACAAGAGAGCTGGATCTCACCCATAAGACTCCTGACGAAGCACGCATGCGGAACGCGTTGACTCATCAGATGAGTGTCACCAATCGGAGGGGAGAGACATCATCACGCGATGAGACGCAAGGAGATCCAGGTGCTCAGGCCAGCCGGCGGCGCACCCACTCACTGTTTGCATCCAGTGTGTGTGAGATCCGGCTCCCTTGTAGGACTGACGTTGCGTTGGTGACGTCCACAGCTTCATTTGATGCTGCGATTTCCAAGGAGACGGAGGGCAGCAGCTCAGAGGTGGCGGCTCCAGGTAAGTGCCAAGGGTCGCCGGATATGGAAATCCACCGCTGAAATCAGCCGACTAATATTTGGAATCATAATTACTTTACAAACAAAAAACAGGGGAGAGCGAACAATTTCCCTAGCGATTTAAGAACTTGCAAACAGTCTTACCATGAAAAGACATTACACAAACCCCACCACTGCATTTTCTCACAACATAAATGTTTAAAAATGTTATAAAAAATACTTTGACAAAAAAAACAAGTCAGCTCATGCCACTGTAGCTTATGCCACTGTAGCTCATGCCACTGTAGCTCATGCCACTGTAGCTCATACCACTGTAGCTCATGCCACTGTAGCTCATGCCACTGTAGCTCATGCCACTGTAGCTCATGCCACTGTAGCTCATGACACTGTAGCTCATGCCACTGTAGCAGGTCAAATGTGACTTCCCCTTTAAGGCCAATGAACTACAAAGCCACTGGAAATTGCAGACGGTCACTAAAGTTCACACGGAGAATGCACAGTAAGGGATCAGACTTGCTGTGTGAAGAGGACAAGTTTAAACTTGGAGGCTTTAGTTCATAAGCGTGGCGTTGAAGCCAATCCCTCTGCAAATAGTTTCTTATTAACGAGGAATCCAAGTGGGTGACTTTGTGTTTTTTTAACACGGGATTGAAGCCGGGGGTCTCCAGAGCAGAACCCCCATTACCTTTAGCGGCGGAGACCCCCTGCTTCCAGAGACACTTGCCTCCATAGCGGGGCACAGGTAGCCGCTCTGCTCGCAGGGTTCACATAATGGCCGCTTTTCAAAGCGCCCACGCCCTGAGGTCCAATAGGAAGCCGTGATGTCATCAGGTGCGGCTTCCTATTGGCCCGCGTGACACGGGAGCTTTAAAAAACAAAGCGATACCGGCACCCCCTTTGGAGTGAAGTATCTCAGAAAGCAGGGGGTCCCCGGAGCTGAAATTAATGGGGTTCAGCTCCGGAGACGCCCTTCTTCAATCCTATGTTAAAAAAGAAAAAAACGCCAACTCTTCCCCCAGAGCACACGCACGTGAATAAGGCCTCGGCCAGGCTTCCCGCTGGCGTGCTGAGGTGCGCTGAGGCTCAGGGAAAGCGGGTGCTTTCCCTGGCCTTGCGGGTGCTTTCCCGGTGCGCCGTCAGGGGGCGGGCCGGGGCGACACGGAGCTGGTTCGTCCTCATTGGGCGAACCGCTCACGTGACCGGCCCTGCGCGCTGGCAAGCAGGGAAATTAAAAAATTCCCTAAGACCAACGCTTCCGCGCGCTTACGGAAGCATAGGCGAAGCCCCTACTAAAGCCGCTCTAATTGCGGCTGTAGGGGCTCAGTGCTGAGCGGGAGCGCGCCTCCGCCAGCAAGCAGTAAGCATGGCCGAGGCCTTACACAGGGAAGCTACACGGTTCTGGCTCATTTATAGTGCGCATAATAAATACACGTGAAAGCGAGCACGCAGAGGGATCATGTGCTACTGTTTTCACGTGCGTGTCAGCTTTGGTTTATTCTACTGTGAAAATGAGCTGGAATATCGGGATATTATTTCTCTTGTTCCACTCCCCCCTCCCCCCCCCATGTCATCGGCAGATAAAGACAGACACTTCCCAGCTGATACAGCCGCACATGACACGTTGCAGAGTCAGTCGGCCAGCTCAGCAGCACGGGACTCTGACAAACCACTTCTGTAAGCTCTCAGGGACTCCTCCCCGCCATATACTTGTGTGCGTGATGCACCTATTGCAATATCATTCCCGGGATGCCCTTGTCTAGTGGGTGAAGCGCCGAGTACATTGTAGCGGCCTGACAGTGTAAACTGCACCACTGCACCACTGCACCACTGCACCACTGCACCACTGCTAAACTGCACCACTGCACCACTGCACCACTGCACCACTGCACCACTGCACCACTGCTAAACTGCACCACTGCACCACTGCACCACTGCACCACTGCTAAACTGCTAAACTGCACCACTGCACCACTGCACCACTGCACCACTGCTAAAATGCACCACTGCACCACTGCACCACTGCACCACTGCACCACTGCACCACTGCACCACTGCACCACTGCTAGACTGCACCACTGCTAAACTGCACCACTGCATGATAACAACCAGGGGTCTTCAACTAGCTCTCCAGAGGCGGCCGATCAGAAAACCTTTAGGAGTAGCAGGGCCACACGCCTATAGCAATGTCTAGGGTTGCCAGGGGGCTTGGCTGCATTACACAGCAGCAACCAATCAGAAGCTTCCCAGCTGCCCAGCCCCCTAGCAGCAGCAGCCCTGCTCTATCCCATGTCCGGTATTATCTCTCACATTTTACCGGACAGGGGAGGCAGATACCGGCCTGTCCCGTTCCATACCGGACAGGGGAACCAGATACCGGCCTGTCCCGTTCCATACCGGACAGGGGAGGCAGATACCGGCCTGTCCGGTTCCGTACCGGACAGGGGAGGCAGATACCGGCCTGTCCCGTTCCATACCGGACAGGGGAACCAGATACCGGCCTGTCCCGTTCCATACCGGACAGGGGAACCAGATACCGGCCTGTCCTGGTTCCGTACCGGACAGGGGAGGCAGATACCGGCCTGTCCGGTTCCATACCGGACAGGGGAACCAGATACCGGCCTGTCCTGTTCCATACCGGACAGGGGAGGCAGATACCGGCCTGTCCCATTCCATACCGGACAGGAGAACCAGATACCGGCCTGTCCCGTTCCATACCGGACAGGGGAACCAGATATCGGCCTGTCCTGGTTCCGTACCGGACAGGGGAGGCAGATACCGGCCTGTCCGGTTCCATACCGGACAGGGGAACCAGATACCGGCCTGTCCCGTTCCATACCGGACAGGGGAACCAGATACCGGCCTGTCCTGTTCCATACCGGACAGGGGAACCAGATACCGGCCTGTCCCGTTCCATACCGGACAGGGGAACCAGATACCGGCCTGTCCTGTTCCATACCGGACAGGGGAACCAGATACCGGCCTGTCCTGGTTCCATACCGGACAGGGGAGGCAGATACCGGCCTGTCCGGTTCCATACCGGACAGGGGAACCAGATACCGGCCTGTCCCGTTCCATACCGGACACCTGGCAACCCTAGCAATGTCCCTTTCACATACATTTAAAGACACACATTCGGTTCGGTGCCCGACAAAACCAAGTGTAAACCTGCAGCTTTTATTTGCAATTTGAGGCAGGGAGACTGAGACTCGCTTATGGCTGGGGGGCTCATCTCCAGTCTCCCAGCCGCCACAACAGGTCAGGTTTTCAGGATATCCCAGCTTTAGCACAGCTGGATCAATCAGAGGCTCAGCCGAAGACTGATATATATATATATATATATATATATATATATATATATATAGCCAATAAAGAATATCACTTGTGAGCACATTCACATGTCTCAGACAGGTCTGCGCCCCTGCCTTTCACCATTATCACCTAGCATGCAGTGCTCCCACTGCAGCAAGAGATTCTGGGAAATTACATGCAAATGAGCACACAATGTGTCACCTTTTGCCTGGAATATCCATTCACATGGAGCCCATTTAAGCTGATGCATCGCCGTTCACACAGCTTTTAAGCACAGCATGGGACTAGCAAAGCAAGTACAGACCGCTCACAGACATGTTTCAACCTTGATGGGTATCATCAGTGTGAGGCTGGTCTATACTTGCATTGAAATATTTCTAGGCGGGGTAGGTTTACCATATACATTTGAAGTTATGGTGGGTGATAATGATTGATTTTCACACTGAAACTCACGTTTAAGTTAATGTAAATATATGTATATATATGTATGTAACGGGTATTCCCCCCCCCCAATCTCACATTGGCCCGGGTAGTCTAACCAGTCCCCATTACGTGTTCGTGTCTGGTGGTGCACCTGTAGGCAACAGGGCTCCTGAGTCTCCCGCTTGATGGTATTAGGGGATGTCATCCAGACAGGCAGCTGAGGTAGTGTGTGTGAGTCCTACCTATATCCAGTGCAGCGCCTCCACCTCATCAGGATCTGTGCTTCCGCAGGGAGATGGTCCTGGTGAGGAACTCCATCTTGGTGGTGCCATCCACTGCTGAGTAACTTCACACTCACACAGTGGAGGTATATTCGAACAGGGCATCTTTATTGATGGTTGGTATGGGCAAGCTGCCCCTCACAGATAACAGCTCAGCCACTCATCTCTTTGTAGCACTCTCTTAGGAAGGTCCCTTCTCTAATAGATCTGCTTTCCACCTCTACTCTTAAAGAGATTCCCCAGCTTCTCTGGCTGGTCAAAGCTCCTCTCTTGAGCTGCTTTGTCTCTCTCAGCTCCTCTAACTCTGCTGCGTATGCTCACTGACTCACAGCTAGCAGGAGACACTGCAACATTGTTGCAGACCTTCACGTGCCTCTCAGTGAACAGGGCAGCACAACAACAGGAAACTGAACTCCTAACTTTAGGCAGTGCTGTGTCTTATATCACCCCCCAGAGAACAAACATGCTCTGTATCACTAAGTGGGAACACACTGCATGTTGTCACTTCCTTTGGGGACATATGACACCTCACCAGGGTGTGAGGGCAAACCTCATGATTGATGCTGGCAATCCTGCATACTTACCAGGTTTACTGCCAGCATGAGAAAGAGATATGTACACCAATCCCATACATGGCTACATTCTCCCCCTGGTGGAATCCCAACGTCCTCGCTTGGGACCTAAATTTGCGGAACCTTCCTTCAGGTAGCACTGCAAAACATAACAACACATTATTACAGTACATATCTTTTCTCAAAACATTATAACAGATACATCCTAACGTAGATGTGTAACACCCAGAATTATTCCCTTCTGTAGAACCCATGACTGGTACCCCCATACCTTCTCAAGGTGGCTTGCGCACAGCATGGTCCACTGGGCTTAGAGCATCAATGCAGTAACACTCTGGGTGACAGACTGGACACCCACAATCAGCCCATAATCCTGGCATGGATACTAATGGACTGAAAGGATCATGCCCATAAACCTCCCTAATGCATCTCCTGGAGATGTAGACTATCCCCTCTTGACTACACCACTTCTCATCTAACCCGCCAGGATCCCAATTTTCTTCTCCTAATCCTTCCTCTTCATCAGTGCCATATCCCCTATTTTCATCAGGGGACCCCATTTCGAACTTACTTTCTCCCTCCCATGGATGGTGAAAATAAAGTAACCACTTTTGGCGATCCCTAATAACTCTTTCTAACAGTGGGGGCACATAGGGGGTTCCATGGGCAATAGGCACAATATGAGCAACATTACCCAAATCCCCAGATGAAACTCCCAATGTTCCTGGGGACCCAAAATTTGACCCAATACTCTTAGAATCACACCCCACCATAACAGTACGATTGTCATCATCAGTGCAGTATACCATTCTTTGCATAGCCATTTTCCTCCCCGATCCCTCATCAGAGGTAAAACAGTCACCCCAGTCCAGATTTCCCCCAGTCCATTCTTCAAAAGTGGCTCGGGACTCCCCAGACAACCCTTGGCTAAACTGGGACCCATAGGAAAAAGTGACAGGGGCAGGGATTTTAACTATGGCTGGGGGTTGGGCATAGGGAAACACTGCCGGCATACGCGGGGCTACGACCCGCAACTTCTCGCTACCTTGCCCGGTACCATCGGACTGGCACTCCGGTTCACTCGCCTCCTTACTCCCAGGCTTCCGCAGGGCCTGCTGGCTCTTCTCGGACCCAGGCAACCTGGTACAGCTGCTTGGCCGAGAGGACACGGCCATCTCGCTGGACTCGCCGCCATCTTGCGTTGGGTTCCCAACCGGAACCTCTTCCTCCAGAACGACATCCACCGCCGTAAGTGATGGTTCTGCTCTCTGCTCCGTTCGGGCCTGGACTAGGCCTGTCTCCGCCGTTGCCACCACCGGAGCCTGTGGAGGGTAAGGATGTATCTCACCGCTCCGTCGGCTCGGGATGGAATCTTCTCCACCGTCTGCTCCGCCAGTCACCACGTCCGTGGGACTCCGCCTATCAGGTTGTCTCTGTACCGGCAACACGAGACTCCGCTCTGCTGCGACACAGGTAAGTGCCGGTTCTTTCACCGCACCGCTGTAGTGGTCCGCCGGTAGGCGCATCACCACAGACGAGACTTCCACCTCTTCCTCGGAGGATATCACGATCAGATCCTCCGCAAGGTAGTCACCGGGTTCTTCTGCGATACAACCAGTGGTTGCTGGTACGAAGCTGGCGTGCTCCGGTACCTCCACTGCGGTCGCGCTCTTCTCCGCCGTTGGTTCTTTCTGTTCCGTAGCCTGCAGCAGCACAGGATCTAGGAACTGTGCTCCGCAGCAGGCACACTTGGGACCCCAGGTCGGTTTGCCACCTGGGAATTCACACTGGTCACAAGCACATCTTATGCACCCCTCTCCATCCACCCAGGCCACCCGGTATTTTATGGGTAACCTAACATGGTTAAAGTCCATACCACCAGTCAGGTTCAATTCCTTTTGTAGACACGGGCACACAAGAAAGGATATTTTCCCCCCTTTGTATCGCCAGGCTCCATACATGCGGGTGTGCTTCTCTGCATTCTGTACTGTCTTTAGTGAGAACAGCGGTTGCTGATCGCTGTTCACTGCGCTTGCTCCCCCTGGTGGACTGTACAGGAGGGGCATGCTCTATAAGGGAGTGGTTCTGGCTCTGCGCTGAGTCACTCACATCCCCGGGGAGGGGCTCTGAGTCCGTCACCGTCCCTGAGGGCGCGGCCACAGCTTTCGCGCCATACCCCCCCGCAGGGTGGGGTTTTTCTTTTGGCGCCAATCCCGGCCAACTTTCTGCAATCTTAGCATTTGCAGCATTTTCTGCAACTCCCACGCGGTCCCCCAGGGAAGCGGGAACCGCCATTTTGATTCGCACCATCAGTCTCTTTGAATGTTGAGGTAGCATTCAACCGTTGGCATGCCGACTGACATTCAATTTCCACAGGCTCTCCACACATCACTACGGTTCTCTCTCCCCGCCATCCTGGACCTTCTACTCTGTGCAGATCCTCCATTCTGATGGTTCGCTCACCCTGCCATCCTGGACCTTCTGCTCTGTGCAGATCCTCCATTCCGACAGGTCTCTCTTGATCGTTGAACACTGATTTCCTGTACGTGGAGCTCCGCTCTGCGGGGCAGCTACCACATCCGTACAATAAACATGCCTTGTGCACCACCTTGTGTACCTAACGTAGATCTGACTCGTGTTTGCACTACCTCAGGCTAGGCTCACTCTTTCTGTGTCTGCTGTAACTACCTTCCTCCAGTCTGTGCTCCCTTCGGTAAGTGATCTGGAATGGAGACTAGAGTACTCTGGCTCTTCCATGCAGTACTTGGACGTCTACCTCCTGTTGGCTAGCCTAGTGCAGATCCTCTCCAGAATTCCTGACCACGTTAACAGGCTATCCCTTCAGGCATCCTACCCCTAGCGCTACCTCAAGGTGACTAGGACAGCTATAGCCCCCGGCTCCAGACTCACTAACCCCTTGGGTCAGTCTAGGGTGTGCTTTGCGAGGTTTTTCGTTCTCCTGACTACCCCTAGATTTTCCCTTTCCAGCACAGAGTGGCAGCAAACACTCTCCCTGTTTCCTAGTGTGCCTAGCAAAAGCCTGTCCTGTTAACAGGTCTCTCAGCAGCGCCTCCAATTGTAACGGGTATTCCCCCCCCCAATCTCACATTGGCCCGGGTAGTCTAACCAGTCCCCATTACGTGTTCGTGTCTGGTGGTGCACCTGTAGGCAACAGGGCTCCTGAGTCTCCCGCTTGATGGTATTAGGGGATGTCATCCAGACAGGCAGCTGAGGTAGTGTGTGTGAGTCCTACCTATATCCAGTGCAGCGCCTCCACCTCATCAGGATCTGTGCTTCCGCAGGGAGATGGTCCTGGTGAGGAACTCCATCTTGGTGGTGCCATCCACTGCTGAGTAACTTCACACTCACACAGTGGAGGTATATTCGAACAGGGCATCTTTATTGATGGTTGGTATGGGCAAGCTGCCCCTCACAGATAACAGCTCAGCCACTCATCTCTTTGTAGCACTCTCTTAGGAAGGTCCCTTCTCTAATAGATCTGCTTTCCACCTCTACTCTTAAAGAGATTCCCCAGCTTCTCTGGCTGGTCAAAGCTCCTCTCTTGAGCTGCTTTGTCTCTCTCAGCTCCTCTAACTCTGCTGCGTATGCTCACTGACTCACAGCTAGCAGGAGACACTGCAACATTGTTGCAGACCTTCACATGCCTCTCAGTGAACAGGGCAGCACAACAACAGGAAACTGAACTCCTAACTTTAGGCAGTGCTGTGTCTTATATCACCCCCCAGAGAACAAACATGCTCTGTATCACTAAGTGGGAACACACTGCATGTTGTCACTTCCTTTGGGGACATATGACACCTCACCAGGGTGTGAGGGCAAACCTCATGATTGATGCTGGCAATCCTGCATACTTACCAGGTTTACTGCCAGCATGAGAAAGAGATATGTACACCAATCCCATACCTGGCTACATGTATATATACTGTGTGTGTTTGTGTGTATATATAACTCTTTTGACAAAGGCCACACGGGCTGAAACGCGTCAAGAGGATCCGCTTGCACATTCTGTGTGAATAAAGCTTTTTTTCAGTCATCCATTAGCCTTCTCTAGTATTGCGGCTGTGCGGCGTCTTCACCCCCCTCGGGAGGATTTGCTCATTGTGTGTATATATATATATATACTAAGTTAAGTTATGGTGAGTAAAAAAAGGTGACAAAAACCCTCCACAGCAAAGCAAATATGCAAATACAACTGTATGCTCATCTGCATGTCATTCCCCAGAATCCCTTGCTGCAGTGGAAGTGCTGTGTGCTGGGTGATAATGGGGAAAGGCGGGGTTGCAGACCTGTCTAAGACATGCAGATGAGCATACAGCTATATTTGCATATATATATATATATATATATACAAATATTAACATTCACTTACACGTGAGTTTCAGTGTAAAAAATGGTACTTAGCCGTCTAAGCCACCAGTGTGAAATGAGTAGGAGCAGAGAGCCCAAGGGGCCACACCAAGGCCCTTCACGCAGCCGCACGTGGCCGCCTGTTGAATAGCAGCGACATACAACATAATAATCTCGCTTTATCATTCATGATATTATTCTGTCTGCGTATTTATTCTGGTCCATATTTACTAAGTATGATAGAGCCTCTAATTAAGCCAGCGGTGCTGAAGTAGGGATATCCTGAAAACCTGGCCTGTTTGTGGCCCTCGAGGACTGGAGTTGTGCAGGCCTGACTTACACATTCACATCGGCAGCCGTCCCCCCTCAACGCATGCGCAGAGGCTCTGCCCATAGCCAGCGAGAGCCGTCCCTCTCAACGCATGCGCAGAGGCTCTGTCCAAAGGCAGCGAGAGCCGTCCCTCTCAACGCATGCGCAGAGGCTCTGCCCATAGCCAGCGAGAGCCGTCCCTCTCAACACATGCGCATAGGCTCTGGCCAAAGGCAGCGGGAGTCGTCCCTCTCAACGCATGCGCAGAGGCTCTGTCCAAAGACAGCGAGAGCCGTCCCTCTCAACGCATGCGCAGAGGCTCTGGCCAAAGGCAGCGAGAGCCATCCCTCTCAACGCATGCGCATAGGCTCTGGCCAAAGGCAGCGGGAGTCGTCCCTCTCAACGCATGCGCAGAGGCTCTGTCCAAAGGCAGCGGGAGTTGTCCCTCTCAACACATGCGCAGAGGCTCTGGCCAAAGGCAGCGAGAGCCATCCCTCTCAACGCATGCGCAGAGGCTCTGTCCAAAGACAGCGAGAGCCGTCCCTCTCAACACATGCGCAGAGGCTCTGTCCAAAGGCAGCTGGAGTCGTCCCTCTCAACGCATGCGCAGAGGCCCTGCCCATAGCCAGCGAGAGCCGTCCCTCTCAACACATGCGCAGAGGCTCTGTCCAAAGGCAGCGAGAGTCGTCCCTCTCAACGCATGCGCAGAGGCTCTGTCCAAAGGCAGCGAGAGTCGTCCCTCTCAACGAATGCGCAGAGGCTCTGTCCAAAGACAGCGAGAGTCGTCCCTCTCAACGCATGCGCAGAGGCTCTGTCCAAAGACAGCGAGAGTCGTCCCTCTCAACGCATGCGCAGAGGCTCTGTCCAAAGACAGCGAGAGTCGTCCCTCTCAACGCATGCGCAGAGGCTCTGTCCAAAGGCAGCGGGAGTCGTCCCTCTCAACACATGCGCAGAGGCTCTGTCCAAAGGCAGCGAGAGCCGTCCCCCTCAACGAATGCGCAGAGGCTCTGTCCAAAGACAGCGAGAGCCGCCCCCCTCAACGCATGCGCAGAGGCTCTGTCCAAAGGCAGCGAGAGCCGTCCCCCTCAACGCATGCGCAGAGGTTGCACATGCGCAGAAGAATACTCAGACCGGTGCACGAGCAGGGCTCTCCGACGCGCATGCGCAGAGGCCTCTGGAGCTCGGCAGCGCGTTGTGCAGGGGCAGCAGCAGCAACAGAGGAGAAGAGGACACGTAGCACAGACCCCCCCCCCCCACACCACCTGTGTCACACACACACACAAACACACACTGTCATACACACACACACACTGTCCCGTGCACACGAGGAATTCACAGTTCGTGCAAATAGCTAATACAGGGGCTGTGTGCCGAGCATGCACGTTCTAAGTCAAATTTATTGCGGTTTGTCACTGATATTGTATTTTGATTTTTAATTAAACACATCACCAACACAAATACAATTTCTGTGACAAAAGTCAAAGAAGTTTCAGTTGAAATGCGCGTGCTTGGCACACACACAATTTTATCCCTAAAGGGTTCCCTGCAATTTGCAGGCAATTTCAAAATTGGACCAAATACAGAAGAATTTACAATGCATCTGATATCAGACTATTAGAGAGGGTTGGGGTTCCTTACAATGCATCGGAGCTCACACACTCTATTAGAGAAGGTTGGGGTTCCTCAGACATTTCACAATACAATTATCGGGTTATTAACCAAAAAAAAGGTTAGAAAACACTGTCCTACACCATTTTAGTTTTATTACCAAAATCTTGGGTACAATGGCTCAATGTATTAAAAACAATCCTTTTGCAGTCTGTCCCCGGAGTATTTTCATGTACATAGTTAAACTAATATGCCTGGAAAATTAAAGTTGCATTTAAAAGTATGTCACAATCGTCCCCACGGCCACATAATTTAATTGAGGAGAATGTCGCTGGGTTTTGTAGCACGGTTTCAGGTCCCCTGGTGCTATTTACCTCTGTGAAATGTAAGACGTTGATGCTGCTGCATTTCTCCTGATAATTATTTACTGGATATCTCTGGAGAAGTCTGCGACAGTTCAACTTCCCATGAACCTGCAAAAGAGACCTTTACCCAGTGTTAGGACAGCAGCGAATCACGGAACCATTTTCCAGCTGTGTTTCAGCCTCCCTGTGCTGTTTTTACAGAATTATAAAAAAGGGTTGTTCTCTCTCTGATGCAGTTAACCCCCAGAGTACCAAAGCGGCTTGCAACGCATGTTATAAAGCAGTTAGAATATGTAGGTGGAGTTCTGAAACTGTGGTAGCCTGTAGCGGTGGTCTTACAACACTCACGTCAGGCTGCGCTCTCCTCCTTTCATGTGTGTGTGACCCTGTCCTGTTTCACACGCTCATGCATTGACCTGCATTTTAATATCTCAAGTAAATTGAAAATGACAGACATCTTGAGGTACACGCACCGTGCTGGACAGACGCATAAGCTAACTAAGCTACAGCTTAGGGCCTGACCATGTGAGGCGTCTCAAAAATGGAAAAAATTATGATAAATAAAGAAGATATGGGGAAAAGGAAGATTCTCCAGAAATATGGATATTTTCGTTCAAATATGACCCTAAAAATATGACCCTAAGCATCATGTGCATCGTTAAACTCCGTAGCTGATAATTTGAAGACATCATCAATGACTTTGCTCTCCAAAAATCATGAAAAAATGTTTTCATATTAAAATGAATGGGATGTGCGAACGCTGTTCATTTTAGATGATAAAATCAAACCGCGCTCTTGCTTCCTAATAGGATCTTGAAGTAGATCAACTCTTCCCTCTTGCTGCTGGTGTGATGTGAAGGCACCCCTCCTCCACAGGTCCCGTCGCAGGATGGCTCCAAACGTCAGATGTCAATGAAAAAATAAACAGAAGCGCACCAAGGGCAACTCGAGCAAAGAGGAAAAGTCACTAACTGCTTGTGGGAGAGCTGGAGCTTGTTCTACCAAATAACTGAGTACCAATAGCACTGTGTGAACTCCGCAACGCGTTTCACACGATACAGTGCTTCATTAGGCAGTGGCAGTTAGAGGCACAAGCAGTTAGAGACTTTTCCTCTTTGCTCGAGTGAGATTTGTGCTGGAGGACCGGCGATTGTGGTGGGCTACTAAACACGGGTCCTGCGAGAAGCCGCAACCCGGAAGTAACAACAGCGTGGTGCCGAGCAAGCCAGCCCCAGCGCGCGGGACTGACCTGTGAGCCTCAACACCTACCCCCTGCGCCTAGGAACCCATCTGAACTGATACCTAAGCACTGATCTACTGGACTTATATATTCCTATATGCAAGTTTTTACTTGTTATTTTATTTCATTGTTTTACATAAATCTTGACCCTTGGTGCGCTTCTGTGTTTATTTTTTCATTGACAGCTGTTCATTTTAGCTTTAGATCTTTGTACGGTTTATAACGATGCTTAAGAATGAACTTTCATTCATTTCAGTTTCATGTGTATATTTTCAGTGGTCCCTTCAGTCAGAATAATAAATCTATTTGACATTTTTGGGGCCTCTTAAACTTGACATAATTTAGGGCCTCAGAAGGTTGAAATCCATTCCTGGGCGCACAGTATACTGCGCAATCACACGGAAACGCCATCACTATTTTACCACGTTTAAAGGAGCTGATACAGATTATGGGGACCGCAGAGAAAGCATTTTCTTTCTTCCAGGGGTTGTCCTTTAATCTGACCCGGTTCTCGTGTTCCTGTGTTGCCTGCTCTTCTATGCTCTGGTAATAGTGCTGAATGGAGGTCAGACAATGTCCTGTCCTACCTCAATTGCACTTTTCAGTTTCAGGTAATTAGCACAGGTACATAACATTTGAAACCAAATGTTTATTATGGGTCACTGGCAGGTCAGGGCATTACCGCAGAATGTGCTCAGTAAGTGCTGAAAGGAAGTGTGGAAACATGCTGTAAGTAGGGAAGAAATACATAGAAAGGTGTACATATGTTTTAGGTGACAGGCAACAGAAGAGGGAACAAAATTGTAAGGTTAGTTGGTTTGACTTAGAAGCGAAAAATATAGTACAGACAGTCCTCGGTTATCCAACGGAATCCGTTCTGGAAGTAGAGAGAAAATATTGGGGTGAACCCCAAAGAGTAACCAGTGCTACAGAGCATATACCTTTGAATTCAAAAGAAATATATTGTTGAGTTCACTGCTTGAAACCGGAACACATAATGTCCATTGTACATGCTTGGAGCTTAGGCGTTAACCCCTAGGTGAACCATGGTTTGGCAGGGGCAAAAAGAGTTGTTAGGGAGATGTCCTTGGACCCTTCCCAAACCTCTAATATGCACCCAAAACACTATGTACCAATGGTATTGGGGCAGCTCACTTTAAAGCATTTTGTACTCACGTATGTCTTTGTTTGTGACCGGGTAAGTGTGCTCCAGCTGGGTATATGTAGAACGAAATCACCTTGTACCAGGAGGGAAGATGAGTCAGCGGGCACTACGGTGCAGGAAATACTCCAAGAGGCTGGACTGTACTGTCAAAAAATCCTTTATTCAAACATGGTTAAAAATTGAGAGGAGGGAAGAAAAGCCCCTGCACCTCTAACGCGTTTCACTCGTACTCGAGCTTTCTCTTTGAGAAAGCTCGAGTACGAGTGAAACGCGTTAGAGGTGCAGGGGCTTTTCTTCCCTCCTCTCAATTTTTAACCATGTTTGAATAAAGGATTTTTTGACAGTACAGTCCAGCCTCTTGGAGTATTTCCTGCACCGTAGTGCCCGCTGACTCATCTTCCCTCCTGGTACAAGGTGATTTCGTTCTGGAAGTAGCGTTGGATGGTGAAACCGCTCACCTCAGTAACCACTTTACATGTACAGGCGTCCTCGGTTATCCAACGGAACCCGTTCTGGAAGTAGCGTTGGATGGTGAAACCTCTCACCTCAGTAACCACTTTACATGTACAGGCGTCCTCGGTTATCCTACTGAATCCGTTCTGGGAGTAGCGTTGGATGGTGAAACCGTTGTAAAGTGAGTCCCATGTTAATCAGCGGCGGTGAGCGTCAGATAGCGCATTCAGGCGTCGGAAAACGGCCCATAGGGTTTGCATTGTAAAGCGTTGGATATGCCATTCGTTGTAAAGTGAAACGTTGGATAACGAGGACCACCTGTATGGATCAATAACTAGATCACAATAAATACATTGAATAGCTGGGTTTTCTCATACTCAAAATCCCATTGTTGCCAAACTGGGGTAATTCTACAAATTTTGCACCGGCTGTATATAAAAGTACTATTGTTTATTTGAGCATTTATACGTTTGATATATTTGGTGCTGTTTTGGTACACCAATTTGTTGCTGGCAGAGACGGGGTTAATAAACAACCATCCTAAATCGAATATATTCCACAGAATCAATGGAATCAGCAACATTCTGCAGTGTTTGCAAAATACAGCTGAACCCCCTTATAACGCTGTGCTTGGGGTCCAAAGAATCACATCGCACTATAAGCGGATCGCGTTAGAAATAACGTACAGTTGTATGCGTTGTACAATAAAGTATTTAAGATACCAATAATCGTGTTGAAAAATATTCATAGATGAGAAAATTGGGAGCCACGCGTGCACCGCGTTATAAGCGGATTCGCGTTGTAACGGATCGCGCTATAAGCGGGTTTGCGTTGTAACGGATCGCGTTATAACGGGGTTGAGCTGTACTGTTTCCGTTATTGAGAAATCTTGCACGATATTTGGGTTTCGCAAAATGATTATCTATGTGTAACCCCCTTTCCCCCGACCCTAAGGTGTAACCCCCTTCCCCCCCCCCCCCTAAGGGAGATTTGGTTCTGGTTAGCGGGTGCAGTGCTGCTCACCTGTTAGGCTCTCGGGATTCTGAGCTTCCACCGGTGGTAATGGGGATAAACAGGACAGGTTTTCGGATCTGATTCTCATACTCTTCGGTGCAGCGTCTCCATCCAACAGGGCCTATCATGGATGGGTGCAGTCCCTGCAGGAAAATTCTCTTCTCTCCCCCTGAATGACTGCACCCTCAGGCAGGAGTACAATATAACGGGTAGTCTTTATGCAGTACACAGCATACATCTTCAGTCCCTGGAGCCAACCCGAGGAGCTTGAGGCCCCAGGAGTCCCTCCTTATCTCCCACACTCCCTGGTGGCGTAAGGGGTAGGTGCTTCCACTCCCCTGCGGGAGGGAAGGCCTGACACCAGGTCCCTGGCTCAGCATAGAACACACACACACCCCACTCCCCTGCGGAGGGAAGGCCTGACACCAGGTCCCTGGCTCAGCATAGAACACACACACCCCACTCCCCTGCGGGAGGGAAGGCCTGACACCAGGTCCCTGGCTCAGCATAGAACACACACCCCACTCCCCTGCGGGAGGGAAGGCCTGACACCAGGTCCCTGGCTCAGCATAGAACACACACACACCCCACTCCCCTGCGGGAGGGAAGGCCTGACACCAGGTCCCTGGCTCAGCATAGAACACACACACCCCACTCCCCTGCGGGAGGGAAGGCCTGACACCAGGTCCCCGACTCAGCATAGAACACACACACCCCACTCCCCTGCGGGAGGGAGGGCCTGACACCAGGTCCCAGGCTCAGCATAGAACACACACACACCCCACTCCCCTGCGGAGGGAAGGCCTGACACCAGGTCCCTGGCTCAGCATAGAACACACACACCCCACTCCCCTGCGGGAGGGAAGGCCTGACACCAGGTCCCTGGCTCAGCATAGAACACACACCCCACTCCCCTGCGGGAGGGAAGGCCTGACACCAGGTCCCAGGCTCAGCATAGAACACACACACCCCACTCCCCTGCGGGAGGGAAGGCCTGACACCAGGTCCCTGGCTCAGCATAGAACACACACACACCCCACTCCCCTGCGGGAGGGAAGGCCTGACACCAGGTCCCTGGCTCAGCATAGAACACACACACACACCCCACTCCCCTGCGGGAGGGAAGGCCTGACACCAGGTCCCTGGCTCAGCATAGAACACACACACCCCACTCCCCTGCGGGAGGGAAGGCCTGACACCAGGTCCCTGGCTCAGCATAGAACACACACACACCCCACTCCCCTGCGGGAGGGAAGGCCTGACACCAGGTCCCTGGCTCAGCATAGAACACACACACACCCCACTCCCCTGCGGGAGGGAAGGCCTGACACCAGGTCCCTGGCTCAGCATAGAACACACACACCCCACTCCCCTGCGGGAGGGAAGGCCTGACACCAGGTCCCTGGCTCAGCATAGAACACACACACCCCACTCCCCTGCGGGAGGGAAGGCCTGACACCAGGTCCCTGACTCAGCATAGAACACACACCCTACTCCCCTGCGGGAGGGAAGGCCTGACACCAGGTCCCTGGCTCAGCATAGAACACACACCCCACTCCCCTGCGGGAGGGAAGGCCTGACACCAGGTCCCTGGCTCAGCATAGAACACACACACCCCCCCCACTCCCCTGCGGGAGGGAAGGCCTGACACCAGGTCCCTGGCTCAGCATAGAACACACACACACCCCACTCCCCTGCGGGAGGGAAGGCCTGACACCAGGTCCCTGGCTCAGCATAGAACACACACACACCCCCCACTCCCCTGCGGGAGGGAAGGCCTGACACCAGGTCCCTGGCTCAGCATAGAACACACACACCCCACTCCCCTGCGGGAGGGAAGGCCTGACACCAGGTCCCTGGCTCAGCATAGAACACACACACCCCACTCCCCTGCGGGAGGGAAGGCCTGACACCAGGTCCCTGGCTCAGCATAGAACACACACACCCCACTCCCCTGCGGGAGGGAAGGCCTGACACCAGGTCCCTGGCTCAGCATAGAACACACACACCCCACTCCCCTGCGGGAGGGAAGGCCTGACACCAGGTCCCTGGCTCAGCATAGAACACACACACACCCCACTCCCCTGCAGGAGGGAAGGCCTGACACCAGGTCCCTGGCTCAGCATAGAACACACACACACCCCACTCCCCTGCGGGAGGGAAGGCCTGACACCAGGTCCCTGGCTCAGCATAGAACACACACACCCCACTCCCCTGCGGGAGGGAAGGCCTGACACCAGGTCCCTGGCTCAGCATAGAACACACACACCCCACTCCCCTGCGGGAGGGAAGGCCTGACACCAGGTCCCTGGCTCAGCATAGAACACACACACACCCCACTCCCCTGCGGGAGGGAGGCCTGACACCAGGTCCCAGGCTCAGCATAGAACACACACACACCCCACTCCCCTGCGGGAGGGAGGCCTGACACCAGGTCCCAGGCTCAGCATAGAACACACACACACCCCACTCCCCTGCGGAGGGAAGGCCTGACACCAGGTCCCTGGCTCAGCATAGAACACACACACACCCCACTCCCCTGCGGGAGGGAAGGCCTGACACCAGGTCCCTGGCTCAGCATAGAACACACACACACCCCACTCCCCTGCGGAGGGAAGGCCTGACACCAGGTCCCTGGCTCAGCATAGAACACACACACCCCACTCCCCTGCGGGAGGGAAGGCCTGACACCAGGTCCCTGGCTCAGCATAGAACACACACACACACTCCACTCCCCTGCGGGAGGGAAGGCCTGACACCAGGTCCCTGGCTCAGCATAGAACACACACACCCCACTCCCCTGCGGGAGGGAAGGCCTGACACCAGGTCCCTGGCTCAGCATAGAACACACACACCCCACTCCCCTGCGGGAGGGAAGGCCTGACACCAGGTCCCTGGCTCAGCATAGAACACACACCCCACTCCCCTGCGGGAGGGAAGGCCTGACACCAGGTCCCTGGCTCAGCATAGAACACACACACACCCCACTCCCCTGCGGGAGGGAAGGCCTGACACCAGGTCCCTGGCTCAGCATAGAACACACACACACACCCCACTCCCCTGCGGGAGGGAAGGCCTGACACCAGGTCCCTGGCTCAGCATAGAACACACACACACACCCCACTCCCCTGCGGGAGGGAAGGCCTGACACCAGGTCCCTGGCTCAGCATAGAACACACACACACACCCCACTCCCCTGCGGGAGGGAAGGCCTGACACCAGGTCCCTGGCTCAGCATAGAACACACACACACACCCCACTCCCCTGCGGGAGGGAAGGCCTGACACCAGGTCCCTGGCTCAGCATAGAACACACACACCCCCCACTCCCCTGCGGGAGGGAAGGCCTGACACCAGGTCCCTGGCTCAGCATAGAACACACACACCCCACTCCCCTGCGGGAGGGAAGGCCTGACACCAGGTCCCTGGCTCAGCATAGAACACACACACACACCCCACTCCCCTGCGGGAGGGAAGGCCTGACACCAGGTCCCTGGCTCAGCATAGAACACACACACACACCCCACTCCCCTGCGGGAGGGAAGGCCTGACACCAGGTCCCTGGCTCAGCATAGAACACACACACACCCCACTCCCCTGCGGGAGGGAAGGCCTGACACCAGGTCCCTGGCTCAGCATAGAACACACACACACACCCCACTCCCCTGCGGGAGGGAAGGCCTGACACCAGGTCCCTGGCTCAGCATAGAACACACACACACACCCCACTCCCCTGCGGGAGGGAAGGCCTGACACCAAGTCCCTGGCTCAGCATAGAACACACACACCCCACTCCCCTGCGGGAGGGAAGGCCTGACACCAGGTCCCTGGCTCAGCATAGAACACACACACACACCCCACTCCCCTGCGGGAGGGAAGGCCTGACACCAGTTCCCTGGCTCAGCATAGAACACACACACCCCCCACTCCCCTGCGGGAGGGAAGGCCTGACACCAGGTCCCTGGCTCAGCATAGAACACACACACCCCACTCCCCTGCGGGAGGGAAGGCCTGACACCAGGTCCCTGGCTCAGCATAGAACACACACACACACCCCACTCCCCTGCGGGAGGGAAGGCCTGACACCAGGTCCCTGGCTCAGCATAGAACACACACACACACCCCACTCCCCTGCGGGAGGGAAGGCCTGACACCAGGTCCCTGGCTCAGCATAGAACACACACACCCCACTCCCCCAAAGGGGAGAGGGTAGAACCACTGAATTTAGGATGCTACTCCTTTTTGTTACCAGGGGAGGGTCCCAGGTCATGGCCCCAGTAATGGGCAGTACCTAGGCCCACCCCCTGTCACTACTAGGGAGTTGTTTACTGCAGCGAGGGCAAGGATTAACTCTAACACTGCCAGTACAATACACGTTTGTTACAGTATGCCTCTCCCAACTCAGGATTTCCACTCAACATTGACAAAGGGACCTTGGTGATTGCAGCTTCACACAGAAGTCAGTCTAAAATGTTCAGCCCTTTTTTATCCATATAATTACATAGTTACATAGTTACATAGTAGATGAGGTTGAAAAAGGACGTACGTCCATCAAGTTCAACCTAAGCTAAATTTAGACGACAGATACATTATCCTATATCTATACTTACAGTATATTGATACAGATATGGGGTCTGGTTATTCACAAACTATATTTCTACCTAGAAATATAGCTTAATTCCCCCTCTACTTGCTGCTTAACCACAACCTGGTCCTTACAAACAAAGAAGTGCCAGATAACGTACATTTATCAGTAGCATGTCATTACCCAGAATCCCTGGCTGCAGTGGAAGCATTGTATGCGGAGTGATTATAGGGTCTGAGATGTGAATCTGCTCAATGTTTTTATTTATCTTTGCTGTACAGTGGAGGTTTTTTGTCACCTCTTCTTTATTACTCAGCCTGACTTACTTTGTGTCCCTAACTTCATAAAGTATGGGTTGGGTTTAGATGGCTGGAGCGTGAAGATAGGTCACAAGCGAGTTTCCAAACTTCCACTGCAGGCAAAGAATGATTGCCATTGCTAGCTGGTAAAGCTGAAATACAGATGAAAGAAAATGTCAAAAAATGATATACTGTATATATATATATATATATATATATATATATATATATATATATATATATATATATATATATATATATATATATATATATATATATATATGATAGATTTTTGTAATTCTCTGTGCCACTTTACTACCCTTCCGAGAATTTTCAGGGTCTGACTCTGATTCTCTTAGTCTCATAAACTTCAGTGCAGTCTCACTCACTACAAACACTGACCTTTCCATTAGAATGACTGTTTTTTTTCCAGAAACCATCAATCTCACTGGATTTTGTCCTTGGCAGTCAACATCTATGTCAAAGTGCCCTTAATGTTCCACATTCTTTTCTTATTCTAGCCGATTATGCACGTAGTCCTGGTAAAATGCGCAGGAGAAAAACCCGCTGCACACAAAGCTTCCATAAAGGTTCACATCGGGGTGATCAAAATGGACAAATACTGTAAGTATAGGTGTTAGGACTCTAGAATTTAACCCCTTACATCAATACATCTATTGATGAACAAAAGCAGACAATTACACAACCCGTGCTTCGCTCCGCATTGTTTTTAACCGGCTACCTTATGATTGTGACAATTTGTCAAGGAATGTTGACTATTTTCAAAGACTATATAACGGAATAGGACAAAACAAAAGAATCTGGGTGTCTCTGACGGTTTGTAATGTGAAGAAGCGACTATTTATAGGTTACTGACTGTCAGTTATATGAGTTGGAAACTCTAATGATGCAAGAGGCTTCTGTTATGTCTGTCCATACATAGCATTATTCAATTGCCCATGTGTATTGATCTGGCAGGATTTAAAGCCTTTGATGTTTAGATCATAATTGAAATGTACAGTAAGTGTCCATAAATATAGTTATGTGAGTCACACTGAAGTCATGATAAACTATAGGTGGCACTTCCTGCCCATTGTGTTACAAATGCACTTGTAGTTGATAATAATAATAGCATGTTCTTGTATAGCGCTGCTAGTTTTATGTAGCGCTTTACAGAGACATTTTGCAGACACAGTGCCTGCCCCGTGGAGCTTACAATCTATGTTTTTGGTGCCTGAGGCACAGGGAGATAAAGTGACTTGCCCAAGGTCACAAGAAGCCAACACCAGGAATTGAACCAGGTTCCCCTGCTTCAAACTCAGTGCCAGTCAGTGTCTTTACTCACTGAGCCACTCCTTCTCCCAGATGATGTGTGCGGAGGTGAAGATTGGAGACTCGCTGTAAGGAAAATGGTGGGGATTATTTAGTATTTGAATCAATCTGGTGCTTCAGGGGTTAATGTGGTTACCGTTTGTCTTACAAATACAAGCTTTTGTGTTTATA
Organism: Ascaphus truei; assembly: GCF_040206685.1. Lineage (NCBI taxonomy): Eukaryota > Metazoa > Chordata > Amphibia > Anura > Ascaphidae > Ascaphus > Ascaphus truei. Next base: position 50,162,060 of record NC_134494.1, on the reverse strand, counting down.
TGACAGGTCAAGACCCTTCCTCTGTCTCTGATGATCTACAAAGACGGCTTAATTGGGGGGGGGGGGGGAGCTTTCACTGATGGGCCAGTAAAAGTGGAATGTGTGCTATGGCACTGATAGAGTCTAGAAATAAAGCTACTTTCAAAGGCATTCTGTGGAGGGTTCTGCGAGGTTCAGGGGGCATGGCTAAGAAGGTATGCCACAAAAGAGTGAATGTACTACAAATGAGGATATCAGGTGATAACCTCTATTCTAAAGAATAACGTTTAGATACTGTAATTGTTCCCAGGAGATGCATGCAATAAGGCCAGGCTACTTTAGATGGTGGCCAAGGACAGATATGCATTTGATACTAACATTTCGGAGCAAGCTGGTCAAAATTAGTCTTGTTACATTCGTCAAATTCGCCAGAATCTATTGATATGACCCACGTGTATCTAAGTACTGTAGTAGAGTAATTAAGATATGAGGTCTGTCATATACAGTATTTAGGCCCAATTTCAACGTCTTTTTAGAGGGAGGTTTATCTCCAAGTCGTAAAAAAAACTGTCAACCCAGCAGCGTATTTATTACAGGGTCTTATGTTGTTTCGATGGGGAAGATTTTGTACAAAAGTCTCACCCAGGTAATATGAAAAGCAGAATTCAATAAGAGGTGTGTTTTGGGATCAGACACGTGAATTTTCATCTTCTACTCCAGTGACCTCTCTGGGACAGGACCTATGACATATGGAAATGTACTGTATAGGGATTTCTGATGGTTTATCATATTATTTTAAGAAACTGTTCTGTATTTATTGTAATTGTATGTTCTTGTAATAATCTTTTTCTGTAATCTAAAGCCCTGTATTTTTTATGTATATTAATAACTGTTTTAAGTGATGCTTTGGGCTCTGAATGAACTGTTTGCAGGCTTCATTCAGATTATTTACAGAAAGCACAGGACAGATCAGTGTATCAGCTTGTAGCCATATACCTAACAAATGGTGTATTAGGTCGGATTCAAATAATGTCCAAGAGACAAAAAAAAATGTCCAATAGATAAAAAATGGAGCAAGTGATACAGTACACTGAATCTCTGATAATACCACTATAATTAGTGAAATGGATGTTGAAGGAGGTCATGCATGCCTATAGTCCAGAAAGATGGAATGTATATAGTGTGGATGATCAAACCACACAGCCTGCATGGAGATCAATCAGATCTATAGGTCAATCAGATCTATAGATGATGCTCTATCTCCTTGCTAATCCTGTGAATGAAGCATTAAAAGAAAGTACCTGTACACTCCCTTGTTTCGAGTCAGAAGCTCACTCCGGCAGGGCCGGCCTGAGCAAGGTTAGCATAGGGGCCGCCTTGGTCCCCGCGCTCCCTCCTCTTGTCAGCTCTGGGATCCAACTTTCACTCGACTGGAGGTGGGAGCTGGAGGACGGAGTGTGGGGCCCCGCGCTCCCTCCTTCAGTTCCAACCTCCGGTTGGAAGTTAAATCCCAGCACCAACAGGAGGAGGGAGAGGAGGGAGTGAGGGACCCTCAGACCGGCAGAGGTAGGTGTGTGTGTTTTCTTCTCTTACCTTTACTGGAGCGGGCCACCACCATGGCAATGCAACGTCACGGTTTCCTATGATGATGCGTTCCCATGGCAACGTGACATCACATGACGTTATGATGGAGCGACGCTGCCGGAAGAGTGTTTTTCATCAAGGTAAGCCCTGTTTTTTTAAGCCTTGGGTCTCACAAAGCCTAAGGCCAGCCCAGAGACTGTGATTGTTTGGCACCAAATTCAAGATTGGATTGTTTGTTGTAGAATTCGTCATAGCAAATGCCGGTAGGCTCTTAAGCGACTGTAGACATCCAGGGTCTCCAGACGGAGATGTACGTCCCATCTCACCTGCCTGGTTCTCCTCCACAGGTTGCTGGACTAGCTCGGCTAGGAGTGATAAGTGTAGCACGGTGCCGGCAGCGCACCGAGGGGGGACACTCACCCGTTCATACTTATGTTGCAGACCAAGGCCGGTCACATGGGGAAACCATGAGAGAAGTTGAAAGCACCAGTGCTGGCACGTGCCGTAGGCTGGCAAGATTGAATACTGTATATTAGAGTTTACAGATAATGCATTATCTGTGCTTTCTCCTTCACGCACAGACTGGTCTGCCTGTTATCGAGCAGCATATGAATCCAGGGGTTATTACATGTCAGGTACTAATCTTTTCTTCTCACTCTCAATACACTTGACAGCACTAATAATTGTTGAATACGTAATATATATTTATATATATATTTTATTACATTTATGTGATATAATTGTACCTGTGCGATACCATTCACTTGAGTCACGCGTATTCTTACAACATGTATTCAGTGGTTATATTTATATACGCACATATTTATCATCTAGTTTCTTGTAGGGATGAGCCATTACCTGGCTGACATCCAACAGCTCTAGCTATTGTAAACAGACTTGCCCGTTTTTCAGCACCCTGCAGAATTCGGCACATACATACCTGTATATGACTACAAATAAAGCAATACAACCATCTGTAACAGGGTTTCTCCACCCGGTGGGAGATTTGGCCATTACGGGATGTGTGGTGCATGATACCTGCTGGTAACAGGAGGGCTGAGTCGTCCGCCGGTGGTAGTGGGGACACAGGAACAGGCTTCTAGGGTTCATACCCCAGATATCTTCTTAGCAGTGCAGCGCCTCCATCTGCCGTAGGCTCCAGGGAACTGAAGGCGATCTCCCACGGTAGAACTATTACCTCTCCCCCCAGTAAGGTCACGCACCAGGCAGGAGGTATATGCAAACAGGAACGGGTTTATTACTCTTCTGTACAGGAACAATGGCAGGCCTCTGCCTGATGCAGTCTCACAGCTATCACTGGATGATGGTCCCTGGACTGTCACTACAGGCCAAGGGCTCCCGCATCCGTCCTAGCTCTTCCCTGCCTCCCTAACAAGACAGAGGTATGGTCCACACTCACTCTCCCCCAGAGGGAAGAGAACTGGAGAAGACCCAATCTCAGCCTACCCACTGTGTGACCTGCCTTCCTCAGTGGGGGAAGGCACACTACAAATTTGGGGCAGTACTGCCCTTATGTACAGCCAGGAGGAGGGCACCAGGTCTGGCTCATGATTGGTCATGCCCAGGCCTGATGTCACCGCCACCCACTGTCACTCAAGTGCAGCTCCTCGGAGGGGGAAACCCTCATATCAACTACTGGCAACCTGATTGTACCAGGACTTACAGCCAGCCCAAGGGCAGAATAGTAGCCATCAGCTGACCTGGCTCCACATTGTTTCCTTGCTTTACTCCCTGTCATATTTTATGTTGCACCCGCAGTAGAATTAGACATACTGACGAAGATTCAAATCACCCTGAAAGCAGTAAATAAAAGCACAAACTTAAATTTGTTTGAATTGCTCCTTTTTCACGGGGCTAATTTTAGTCAAATATAATATCCCAAAATGCAGGGGGAGAAGGACCTGATAATAAGCCTATGCTGTGGTGCAGTCTTGCCAAAAGACCTGCAAATCCTGGAATATGACCTTGGGCTACTTATTCAAGTTCCCTTGGATCACAAGACACTGATTCCTGGTGACATGAGCTCTTGGGATTTGGAAACTTTCTATAAATTCCCACGATTATTTGAAAGATTTGATCACATTTGCGAGGGAATGCCTTTGTAAGTAATTGCTTGAAACCGTATGTTTCATCCATTAAGGAGCTGGACAGGGAGGTCACAGGGAGGTCATCGCCATTAAGGAGCTGGACAGGGAGGTCATTGCCCTTAAGGAGCTGGACAGGGAGGTCACTGCCATTAAGGAGCTGGACAGGGAGGTCACTACCATTAAGGAGCTGGACAGGGAGGTCATTGCCCTTAAGGAGCTGGACAGGGAGGTCATTGTCCTTAAGGAGCTGGACAGGGAGGTCGCTACCATTAAGGAGCTGGACAGGGAGGTCATTGCCCTTAAGGAGCTGGACAGGGAGGACACCGCCATTAAGGAGCTGGACAGGGAGGTCATCGCCATTAAGGAGCTGGACAGGGAGGTCACCGCCATTAAGGAGCTGGACAGGGAGGTCGCTACCATTAAGGAGCTGGACAGGGAGGTCATTGCCCTTAAGGAGCTGGACAGGGAGGACACCGCCATTAAGGAGCTGGACAGGGAGGTCATCGCCATTAAGGAGCTGGACAGGGAGGTCACCGCCATTAAGGAGCTGGACAGGGAGGTCATTGCCCTTAAGGAGCTGGACAGGGAGGTCACTGCCATTAAGGAGCTGGACAGGGAGGTCATTGCCCTTAAGGAGCTGGACAGGGAGGTCACCGCCATTAAGGAGCTGGACAGGGAGGTCACTACCATTAAGGAGCTGGACAGGGAGGTCATTGCCCTCAAGGAGCTGGACAGGGAGGTCATCGCCATTAAGGAGCTGGACAGGGAGGTCACTGCCATTAAGGAGCTGGACAGGGAGGTCATTGCCATTAAGGAGCTGGACAGGGAGGTCACTACCATTAAGGAGCTGGACAGGGAGGACACCGCCATTAAGGAGCTGGACAGGGAGGTCACTGCCATTAAGGAGCTGGACAGGGAGGTCATCGCCATTAAGGAGCTGGACAGGGAGGTCACTCCCATTAAGGAGCTGGACAGGGAGGTCACTCCCATTAAGGAGCTGGACAGGGAGGTCATTGCCCTTAAGGAGCTGGACAGGGAGGTCACCGCCATTAAGGAGCTGGACAGGGAGGTCACTGCCATTAAGGAGCTGGACAGGAGGTCACCGCCATTAAGGAGCTGGACAGGGAGGTCACCGCCATTAAGGAGCTGGACAGGGAGGTCACCACCATTAAAGAGCTGGACAGGGAGGTCACCGCCATTAAGGAGCTGGACAGGGAGGTCACTGCCATTAAGGAGCTGGACAGGGATGTCATCGCCATTAAGGAGCTGGACAGGGAGGTCACCGCCATTAAGGAGCTGGACAGGGAGGTCACCGCCATTAAGGAGCTGGACAGGGAGGTCATTGCCCTTAAGGAGCTGGACAGGGAGGTCATTGTCCTTAAGGAGCTGGACAGGGAGGTCGCTACCATTAAGGAGCTGGACAGGGAGGTCATTGCCTTAAGGAGCTGGACAGGGAGGACACCGCCATTAAGGAGCTGGACAGGGAGGTCATCGCCATTAAGGAGCTGGACAGGGAGGTCACCGCCATTAAGGAGCTGGACAGGGAGGTCATTGCCCTTAAGGAGCTGGACAGGGAGGACACCGCCATTAAGGAGCTGGACAGGGAGGTCATCGCCATTAAGGAGCTGGACAGGGAGGTCATTGCCCTTAAGGAGCTGGACAGGGAGGTCACTGCCATTAAGGAGCTGGACAGGGAGGTCATCGCCATTAAGGAGCTGGACAGGGAGGTCACCGCCATTAAGGAGCTGGACAGGGAGGTCACTGCCATTAAGGAGCTGGACAGGGAGGTCATTGCCCTTAAGGAGCTGGACAGGGAGGTCACTGCCATTAAGGAGCTGGACAGGGAGGTCATCGCCATTAAGGAGCTGGACAGGGAGGTCACTGCCATTAAGGAGCTGGACAGGGAGGTCATTGCCATTAAGGAGCTGGACAGGGAGGTCACTACCATTAAGGAGCTGGACAGGGAGGACACCGCCATTAAGGAGCTGGACAGGGAGGTCACTGCCATTAAGGAGCTGGACAGGGAGGTCATCGCCATTAAGGAGCTGGACAGGGAGGTCACTCCCATTAAGGAGCTGGACAGGGAGGTCATTGCCCTTAAGGAGCTGGACAGGGAGGTCACCGCCATTAAGGAGCTGGACAGGGAGGTCACTGCCATTAAGGAGCTGGACAGGAGGTCACCGCCATTAAGGAGCTGGACAGGGAGGTCACCGCCATTAAGGAGCTGGACAGGGAGGTCACCGCCATTAAGGAGCTGGACAGGGAGGTCACCACCATTAAGGAGCTGGACAGGGAGGTCACCGCCATTAAGGAGCTGGACAGGGAGGTCACTGCCATTAAGGAGCTGGACAGGGATGTCATCGCCATTAAGGAGCTGGACAGGGAGGTCACCGCCATTAAGGAGCTGGACAGGGAGGTCACCGCCATTAAGGAGCTGGACAGGGAGGTCACCGCCATTAAGGAGCTGGACAGGGAGGTCACCACCATTAAGGAGCTGGACAGGGAGGTCACTACCATTAAGGAGCTGGACAGGGAGGTCACCGCCATTAAGGAGCTGGACAGGGAGGTCACTACCATTAAGGAGCTGGACAGGGAGGTCACTACCATTAAGGAGCTGGACAGGGAGGTCACTACCATTAAGGAGCTGGACAGGGAGGTCACCGCCATTAAGGAGCTGGACAGGGAGGTCACCGCCATTAAGGAGCTGGACAGGGAGGTCACCGCCATTAAGGAGCTGGACAGGGAGGTCACTGCCATTAAGGAGCTGGACAGGGAGGTCATCGCCATTAAGGAGCTGGACAGGGAGGACACCGCCATTAAGGAGCTGGACAAGGAGGTCACTGCCATTAAGGAGCTGGACAGGGAGGTCACTACCATTAAGGAGCTGGACAGGGAGGTCACTGCCATTAAGGAGCTGGACAGGGATGTCATCGCCATTAAGGAGCTGGACAGGGAGGTCACCGCCATTAAGGAGCTGGACAGGGAGGTCACCGCCATTAAGGAGCTGGACAGGGAGGTCACCGCCATTAAGGAGCTGGACAGGGAGGTCACCGCCATTAAGGAGCTGGACAGGGAGGTCACCGCCATTAAGGAGCTGGACAGGGAGGTCACCACCATTAAGGAGCTGGACAGGGAGGTCACTACCATTAAGGAGCTGGACAGGGAGGTCACTACCATTAAGGAGCTGGACAGGGAGGTCACTACCATTAAGGAGCTGGACAGGGAGGTCACTACCATTAAGGAGCTGGACAGGGAGGTCACCGCCATTAAGGAGCTGGACAGGGAGGTCACCGCCATTAAGGAGCTGGACAGGGAGGTCACTGCCATTAAGGAGCTGGACAGGGAGGTCACTGCCATTAAGGAGCTGGACAGGGAGGTCACTGCCATTAAGGAGCTGGACAGGGAGGTCATCGCCATTAAGGAGCTGGACAGGGAGGACACCGCCATTAAGGAGCTGGACAAGGAGGTCACTGCCATTAAGGAGCTGGACAGGGAGGTCACTACCATTAAGGAGCTGGACAGGGAGGTCATCGCCATTAAGGAGCTGGACAGGGAGGTCACTACCATTAAGGAGCTGGACAGGGAGGTCACCGCCATTAAGGAGCTGGACAGGGAGGACACCGCCATTAAGGAGCTGGATAGGGAGGTCACTGCCATTAAGGAGCTGGACAGGGAGGTCACTGCCATTAAGGAGCTGGACAGGGAGGTCACCGCCATTAAGGAGCTGGACAGGGAGGTCACCGCCATTAAGGAGCTGGACAGGGAGGTCACAGGCAGGTCACCACCATTAAGGTTATGGAAAAAACAGATGCCATGTCCGACCTTGAGAACAATTTCTAGAAATGTATGCTGATGTGGCCGAGATACATATCCCTACTGAATGAAAATGATAAATGGCTTTTCTGTGCTTTTAAGAGTCTAAATTGTATCTAACAAGACAATTGGTTAAACCAGGAGTGGCAAACTGCAGTCCTCAAGGGCCACCAACAGGTCAGGTTTTAAGGCTATCCCTGCTTCAGCACAGGTGGCTCAATCAGTGGCTCAGTCATGATTGAGCCTCCTGTGCTGAAGCAGGCATGTCCTTAAAACCTGACCTGTTGGTGGCCCTTGTGGACTGGAGTTGGTCACCCCTGGGCTAGACAGTTTAAAGTTAACAAAAAAACATGTCAAGCTACCCGAAACAATAAAAGGCTTATGCAAAGCTTCTTTCTGTGATCCTCACCTACGCTTAATAGCTTGTTCTCATTCTCTGTGGCAGATGATACCCAAAATGCATATAACTATTATTTTCTAATTAAAACCCTTAGTAATATGTTGTGGATCTTATCGAGTTGACGTATATATCTTCATGGTTTATTTTATCTGGTGTTTGATCCCTCCAGATTTTCTATTCTTGGACACTTCTTTTCTTGTAATGATAGAAAATCCTTCAATAAACAGTTGTGAAAAAAAAACCCCTTAGAATGTGGTCACGTAACTCATGAAGCCAATTACTGCCATTAATTCACTCTGGTCCTAGGTCAGACAGCAGTCACAAGACATGGTTCTATGTAGTCTGGCTCTAGTTCTTTGTCCTGTATACAAATAGAGGTACCTTTAGCTCAAAGGGAAAGCAGTGGGTTACATTCCAGCAGCCAAGAGCCTCAGAGACGGACTTGTAAACACATTGGAGACATAAAGCCCTCCTTTTCTACAGTATCCATATTTTCATAGGACCCCCCCCAAACCCCAAAGTTAAACATAAATGGGCCCATGTAATAGGTGTCGCAAACAGGGCAGGGAGAAGGAGTGGCTCAGTGAGTAAAGACACAGACTGGCACCGGTTCAACTCCCGGTGTTGGCTCCTTGTGACCTTGGGCAAGTCACTTTATCTCCCTGTGCCTCAGGCACCAAAAATATAGATTGTAAGCTCCACGGGGCAGGGACCTGTGCCTGCAAAATGTCTCTGTAAAGCGCTATGTAAAACTAGCAGCGCTATACAAGAACATGCTATTATTATTATTATTTTAACTTGTACGCGCGCCCTTGTACTAACCTTGAATTTATCAACCTGCTCAAGCAGCGTCAAACATAATTTTGTTCCATTTTTTGGGTCTGCGCTTGGTGTACAGATGTAAATGGGATGTACTAAAAAAGCAACGTCTCTGTGTACCAAAAAAAGTAGAAGGTGCGTCAAAATTGTCCACGAAGTGCAACTTGGCATGACGCTGAAAAGAAAATACTGTTAGTGCAGAATGAAGTCGCTATGTATCACCTCAAAAATGTATTTGACGCAGCGCGGATGTGTTACAGCATAGCCTCCGGCCGCTATTTCTTCTTTTGGGTCCCTAACAGTATAAGTCCTGATAAGGACAGGCACTGGAAGGGTTAATTCCGCATGCAGGCCTAGTTTGCTATTGCAGCCTGGATATACTTACTGTATCCAGGGGCGGGCCTAGCAACAACCTTATAGTGTCAGCCTGGGGGAGGATACTGGCTGGGTCACATGCCATTAATGTGACGCCTGTGTGAGGCTCAGGGAGCCGCGCCGCCCTCGGCGCGCTCTCCACTCACCGCGTGTGGCTGCAGGATCCTCCGCGCCGCCCGCTCCCATCACCAGCGGCGTCGGGCAGTCGCGTCACCTCGAGCGTGCGCGCTCACTCCCGCGCTTCCCTTTACATTCCTCTCCCACACCGTGCCCAGGCACAGGCGGCGCACACATGGAGCACGGACGTGCGCCCGATAGTTCAGGCAGCCTCTCTGCTATCAGAGACCTCCCTTGCACCTCACTTCATCCTATCACCGCTCCCATCCGGTACCCTCCTTCACGCTGCAGCTTGCCCATTGGTGGCTCTCACTTACATATACTCAGCTGTGCCACTGGCACTTTGGCTGAGCATAGAACCAGCTACGTTGTTCTTACCTCTCTCTGCCTCCACAGTCTTGCCTTGTCTTGCTGCTCTTCATTCTGTGTACCGACCCGGCTTTACACGACGATTCTTCTCTCTCCAAACCTGACCTCGGCAACCAGACAACGACGACCCTACTCTCTCCAATCCCGGACTCGACTAATAGTACCTGCAACGTTCCGTACCTCTCCTACCCTGACCTCAGCAAGTATATCGACCATCCGTACCTCTCCAACCCCGACCCGGCTAACCCGACCAAATCTACACTCCAGACGCGCCCCGTGGCTGTGGGTGGCGTTCTGTCCATTCCCACATCAGCACCGTGGTCCCGCCTTGTTTGTGGTGAGCACAGCGTGACAGCATGTCAGTATCAGACCTGCCCTGTTATGGGGCAGGGTTACAAGCCCATCACCCAGGGGTATATACAGGCACTCTCCCAGAAGTGGGAAACATCTACCCTCTATCCCATCAGGGGATACAGGAGGAGTTCAGGATGGCGCCTACATGGGCCTCAAGCCTTGGAGGTGCCCTTCAGGGGAATGTGAAGCATGCAGTGACTGCTGAAAATGCAATAAACATCAATTAAACCTAAGCCTGTGTGGTGAACTGTCTGGATCAACTAAGGCTGAGTCCCCTGTGCCGCTGACCATGCTCATGCTTGGAGAGCGGTGACGTCACCAACTCTCTGAGCATGAGCGACGGCTGTCCGTGCTATTTCGCAAGCGCACGCGTGGGGAGGGGGGAGCGGCGTTGCAGGCAAGCTGAGCGCGGTTCAAAGTCAGATTTTTTTGTTTACGCAAGCGCCAAGCATGGGTGAGCATCCGTGCCCTCGCAATAGCGCACGCGCTCCGCATGAGCAGGGACATAAAAATTGAAATAGCCAGAAGCAACCAGCGCGCTCAGCAGCCTAAGAAGTGTCAGCATGGACTTTCCTGGTCATCTCAGGATCCTCTCTGGCTGGAAGCGCTGCCTACAGAGATGAATCAACCTGAAAACCTGTCCTGAAATCTCCCCACACTACCGCGGAGCACTCAGAGCCTCCTGTTCCAGCCAAACAGGTATGCACCGCACCAGCAACACCAGGTAGACGGATGATCTCACTGAGGGCGAGGGAACAGGTGCTACAATTTATATTTAGTAATATCAGTTGTAAAAAATAAAAAAAAAAACATAATTCTATTTGAATTTAAATAATATCAATTGGATTTTGACACGTCAAAAATAATGAAAACAACAAATTATGCGTCTTCATACGTACGACGCTCATTTTTTGAAGGTAGGTATTACTTTTTCCGCACTGAAATTTTGACGCAGAATAATTTAATCTTAGTATATAGGCCTGAAAGGGGTATATAAATCAGGGCAAAAGTGGTGCAATTATTGGGCAAAAACAATTCTTAGTTTACGGTGCTGACACACTTCCCGGATTTACAAAGATGGCGCCCGTGGCCATCCAATAGGAAGTCGCAACGTCATCAACTGCGGCTTTCTACTGGCCCGTCGTTTGGCAGCCATTTTGAATTGCTCAGGAGGGAGAGGAGACACCAACACCTAAGAATCAACGGAACCCGAGGGGTCTCCCTGAGACGAGCCATGTTTCCCCAACCCCCATTTCTTGAGATATATGGGTTCATCCAGTGGGCAAAAATACATGCTCAGTGGACACAGTATGGCAGCGGGAACCACCCACCTCTGGCAGCTAATAGAAAGCTATGGCATCACTGGCAGAAGTGACATCACAACATGTCTTCTTTCTATCGGGGACCCAAGGTCATATTCTTCAGGTTTTTTAGGGGGGTCAAACACCGGTACAAAAAACTAACTATATATGAAGAGCCGGGGGTCCCTGGATCAGCTGCGGGGGGACGCTGCTTCAGGTACATTAGGACTCCTTTTCCTAAATGTTACTTTTATGTCTGAAGCGCTTCTCCCCTTTATGTGTTATTTGTATTATTTGTTATTTATATGATTGTCGCGTGTATTACTGCTGTGATGCGCTATGTACATTAATGGCGCTATATAAATAAAGACATACATACATATATACATACATCTCGCTATACACCATCCCGACTCTTGCGCTCTGCTCAAGGATATCTTCTCTCTACCCCCTTTGTATCTAAAGCCCTCTCCACCCAAACCTTTCTCACTGACTGCCCCACACCTCTGGAATGCCCTTCCCCTCGCACCCTCTCTATCCACCTTTAAGACCCACCTTAAGACACACTTGCTTAAAGAAGCATATGAATAGCACCGTGGATAATACGATACAGGATACATAAAGCTTGGCCCCCTGCAGACGCACTTACCTGAATGCCCTCCTACTGTCTCTGTACGTTCTCCCTACCTACCAATTAGACTGTAAGCTCCTCGGGGCAGGGACTCCTCTTCCGAAATTTTACTTTTATGTCTGAAGCACTTATTCCCATGATCTGTTATTTGTATTGTTATTTATATGATTGTTACGTGTATTGCTGCTGTGAAGCGCTATGTACACTAATGGCGCTATATAAACAAAGACACATACATAAAAAAATTATAATCATCATTATATCCATGGGGCTGCTGCTTAAAACGCTGACTATTTATAAGGACTAAGCAAAAAGGATTGTGTCCCTGGGAATAAGTCCCTAAGTGCCTGCCCCTGAACCATGAGCTTGCTGATACACCAGCAATACCACCAATAGCTGGGCCTTTGACATCCATGAAAGGGTTAATTTCCATGGGACCTGCAGCTGGCTGACCTGAAGCTAGAGAGCAGCCTGCAAGCCCCGCCCCCTCCACTGCCAGTGAGCCCCGCCCCTCCCCGACGTCACCGCATTCTAAAAAAGAATGCAGTACAATAACAATCGGCGGTGATCAGGGGGAGAAAGAGATACATTACATTCTGATCACCTGGGGGCGCGGATCTGCCCGGGCGCGGGGTGAGGGATCGCACGGGAGAGGGGATCCGCTCTCCTGCCCGTGGGATTAAATCCTCCGGAGCAGACATGGTGTCGCCGGTCACTGTGGTGAGTTTTAAACTATTCCTTTTTACTGGGGTGTAAATAGGGTGATGACACATAAGGGGGGGGGGGGTAATAACCCTGTGGCATATTTATCTTTGCAGGTGCTGAGCGGGTCAGTGGGCGAGCTGGTCACAATCATGTTTTTTGGGGTATTAGGGTCACATCGCTGTAAGATGTGTATTCTTTGTATACAGTAAAGACGATTGCGATCTTTAACAAGGAGATACCCCCTGTGTACATGTGTTGTAATGCGATCAGGTCATTTTTTGCTGCGGTGACAGTTGTGTCCCCCGATTGTGTGTTAAAGACCCTGCTAGATCGAGGGGGGTTATCTGACAACACAGGGCACGTGACTCTTGTTGATTTTGTGTGTGTGTGTGTGTGTGTGTGTGTGTGTGTGTGTGTGTGTGTGTGTGTGTGTGTGTGTGTGTGTGTTGGCAGATCTCTCAATCCCCACTGTAAAACAGCACCTTTGTTTTGGTGCAGCACTGGCAAAGTCCCAGCTGGACCCGCAATAAGTGAGATTTAGGGCATCTGGCCTAACATTAGGGATTTGGTCTTGGCAGTGAAATTACCAGTGATATCAAACCATTGATGCGTAAGAGGGACCAAGTCATAAAACCATTGGCAATGGGACTATTAACCTAATCGCTGCTGGGTATGTTGTTAGCCCCTCTGGCAGCAAATGAGTTAATTCTTGAGAAAGGGGTCTAATAATATAGGACCATTGCCAGTTAGTCACAGTGGCACTGGCATTCACAGACGGTATTCGTTAGCCCTATCCTTAAAAGCAAGTCACCCGGTATGCATTGGGAGCCTGCTTTATATTAATGTACAATCGGGAAACAGGGCAAATGCCCACTGGGCATATAGGTCCATGGGCCGCTGCCAGCTTGGGGGCTTGATGGTGGTTACAGAGGCCCCGCGCTCTTCCTCACAACAATTAAACTGATAGCGGAGAATTAAACTCATAGCGGAGGGAGGGCGTGTGGCTTCTGCAAGTGTGTCTCACTGGAGCGGCATCTCCTCCTGCAGCGTCATGGCGAGCCGTCACAAAGCAACATCATATTGCAGTGCGTCACCATGACCGCGCAACTTCACAACGCCACGTCGTGGGAGGAGGGCAAACAGATGTCACCTGGGCCGATATTGGTCTCCAATCCGCCCCTGGCTGTGTACATGGATGACACTATATACATACAATTAAATACAATATAAGGATCCACCCTCAACACTTAATTAAAAGAGTCCTAGAAATGAAGGAGTTGCTAATACTGTTTTCTATGGCAATTTCATCTATTCTGTTTCACTCCTGGGGGTCTGTTTTTGGGGGACTGGTATCTCCAGGATGGAAAATGGCACAAAACAGGGTTTTAAGAGATGAGGACCAGTGGTCATAATAAAAAGATTGCTGCTGTGCAGGGAACATCAAATAAAACAAACCTAGAAAACGTACTCCCAAACACGTCACAATGAAACCCCAATTTTAGACAAGATCTCACTTATTGTGGGTCCAGTGGGGATCACCCTAGCTCCAGCAGCTAACAGAAATAAAACACATCATTGGCAGATGTGACATTGTAAATTTCTTTTGGTGACACCAAGGCCGTATTTGTAGCTGTTTTTATGTCAAACACCAACACAAAAAGCTACAAATATCTCTGGAACCTTTGGGCGGTTGCATTGTTTTTTTTATTTATTGTGTTATGTTTCTAAATGGCCAGAGCAGTACTACGTTTACATTGTGTTTAGTGGGAGGCTACAGTGTCATTTTCACCCAGTGTTGGGGTTATCCAGGACATGGAGAGGGGCTAGGAGAAATGTCCCGAGCTCAGCTAAGGGTTCATCTCAGGACTTACAAAGTTAGATGAGGTTGAAAAAGACATACGTCCATCAAGTTCAACCTATGCTAAATTTAAAAACGTAGCAAAGGAGTAGAGCACTGCCAAAATATGAAAAAATCAAAAAAAGGGGCCGGTTGCAAAAATGTTTATTAATTGGGCATATAAGCCAAAAAAAGGGCAAACACACTAACGTTTAAAAACTCTAAAAACACTCATGCACTATGCTAAATTTAGACGACTGATACTTTATCCTATATCCGTTCTTGCTGTATATTGATCTAGAGGAAGGCAAACAAAAAACCCCAGTGACACATATCATCTAATGATATCCCATAAGGGGAAAAGAAATTCCTTCCTGACTCCAAATAATCAGATTTCTCTCTGGATCAACATCTTTCCCATGTTTACTTATTTGGTATATCGCTGTATACCTTTCCTTTTCTAAATCTATGTCCAACCTTTTGTTTTTGAAGATATCTATTGTATCTGCCATTAGTCTCCATGGGTAATGAATCCCACACTGTAACTGCCCTTACTGTAAAGAACCCTTTCCTTTGTTGCTGGTGAAATCTCCTTTCCTCCAACCTTAAGGGGTGGCCTGAGTCCTTATTGCTGTCCGTGCGATGAATAGTTATTTTGAAAGCTCCCTGTACTGTCCCCGAATATATTTGTATATAGTTATATCATATCCCCTCTTACACGCCTCTTTTCTAACGTAAACAAATCTAAATTTAGCTAGCCTCTCCTCATAAATCAGATTATCCACTTGATCACACAATTGGAAACTTGCTTTGGTTTGTGCAGATGACATTGAACTTATAGCAGCCATGGAAAGATATGTACGTCAAGTGACGCTTTTGCCAAGTGTAAAAGAAAAGAAAGTGGGCTCGGCATCCCAAGGTGAAATCCAGAAGGGGTCTTCAGCACACAACTCAGCACTCTTTCCACGCGCCTATGGATGGGACTTTAAACTATAGGACTATACTGATCCATCATTTTGATCTTAGCATACAAGCGATACAAAGTTCATGTCATCCACAGGTCCCCAAACTTGCTCCATTCACCGATTCTGGGTAGTGAGGTCCAGTGGGCATGTCACTTCTATCTTCCTACCTATGATGTTGATTGTCTAGCGATTTTTTTTGTGCGGTCTTAAACAGTTTTAAAGCTACGCTGGTGACAATGAAGAGTAAGACTTGGTAGACCCACTCAGACAGCTGTTTCATCATTTGGGACTTATCCGTTTCTGATTGGTCACTAATTCTGCATTATAAAGCTGGTAGTAGTTGCTAAAAACCTTCCACCGTACAAAGTACGTCAAAGATAGGAGACCCGTGGAACAAGCAGATACACTCCTGGGTATTGTATCTGTCACGGTAGCTTGTGACAGGGTATAATATACACCAAAATATCTGGGTTGAATTGAACACGACTTAGATATAATAAATATAGTTTATTCCTTAAAGAAGGTGAACACACAAGATGATACAAATAACAGACAAGAAATAGACACTTACTTAAGGGTTGGACAATGAAGCAATCAGGTACAGGATTGGCAATTCATTCAGCAATACAGGTTCAAATGAAGACATCATGAAAGACAATGGGTAACGGGTTTACTCTGGTTTATATGGGATTTCAGCCCTATACGTTCACAGAGTGTGTCAGGCATTGGACATCAATTACCTCCACCCAATGATCCCCTTGCCACCTCACTTGAGAGGAAAGGTCATACCTGCCCACAGGGGTGGACATTATTCTAATCAGGGGCTCATTTCCCTAGCCCCCCTCCCACAAGACCGGCGCCTGAAAGTCTGCTTGGGACAGGAAAACTTTTGTCTTAAGGTGTGAAACACAACACTTATCATAAAGTACCCACGTCCTGCTTTCCTTTGTGCTAGCATACACAAGCAGGGTGGGGGAGCCTTTGATCAGGGGGTTTATTGTAGACCACTTGTCTCCCCCCTGAGCATTAACATACCATATGGGCTCTAGTCTCCCCGGGCGTTTAACCTGAACCCAAAATACAATACATTCTTTAATATCTACACATATTAAAATAATCAGTTCTGTGGGTCTGAGCGTGCTGAAATTTGCCAGGTCCTCATGCCGGAGGACCCTTGCCATAGTGGCCAAATATCAGCCTTCCACGACCTCCAGAACCGAAGATACAAAAATACAGTTTAAAGCACATTACAAAAGTGGCTTTTTTCTGCCATGCAAGTCAATAGCAGAAACCTAAACTTTACCATTACCCTGACTCTGTTCTGTTGCCTCGAGAGGGTCGCTATTTGCCATGCAATCCTGCCGGAACTAGGACTACATGGTGACCGAATCTCAGCCTTCCAGGTTGAACAGAACCGGAGTTATGGGCTCCAGGTTTCTGCTCATTCTGACAGCCTTTTTTTCCGCGCGGCTTCCCTCCATTAAAATCAATAGGGCCGGCGCCTCCATAGGAAATGCATGGGCCGGCGCCGCCATAGGATTCAATGAGACCTCCGCTACCATTGAAGTACATGGGACACACACACTTAGTGTTTGAAAGCCACGCGGCTTTGTCCGCCATTACGGTCAATGGTAGGACCCTCCTGGCCGGCGTGACCCTTTCTCGTCGCCATTAATTGTCGGACCCTGTTGGGGTCAAGTGAGGGGGTTCCTAACATCTAGGGGCAAAAGGAATTTTATTTGTGGGTGCCCTAGAACAAAAGTTCCCACGCCAATTGCGCGATCAAAGCTCTTTTTTGACAATGTTGCCGCTCTTGCGGTTTTGCGGTCTGGCAGGCTGCCAGCTCGTCTCCGGAGGTCGGCGTGCAGGAATCCCCATTGAAATGCATTACTCTATTCACTTTCAATGGGGAATCGCTGCTCCTCTCGAGCGCCACCTGCAGGTCTTCTACGGAAATGTGCCCAAATCGCCGGAATCTCCATAGGATTGTATTGAGCCCCAATGGCGACCTATGGAGAAACTGCAAAATGGAGCCTTCAAAGGCGGGAAAAGGGACAAAGGGCCATAAACACAGAATTAACATTAACCCTTTCCCTCCCGCATAGATCCCAGTGTATGTGTTGGTACAGACACCACTGGAATGGGAACACTACATATTCACAGGGGGATACACAGTTGGTGCTGAAGCAGGGGCATAACTACAGTACTGGACATCATTCCAGTTAACCCCTCGCCTCCCAGGTGAGAGCAGGGGGTGGCCAAATGGAGTGTAACTCCTTTAATACCGGGCCAAACCCCCTCTCCCATGACAGTATCATTTCTGCACTTTGTACGGTCCAGGGTTTTTTCCTCTTTTCTTTACCATCGTAACCTAACTGTGCCAGATTTAATAGACTGGTATGGTTTAATGGTTACAGTGTTGGTTTTAAATACAGCAGCTTTTGGGCTCAATTCCAGCGTAACTGCTGATGAGTTGGGACCTTGGGCTCGTCTCTCTGTGCCCCTGCCACCTTAAAATTAGCGTGTGAGCTCTTAGAGGCGAGGACCCAGTGTGCCTACATGAATTTACGAAGATCAACGCTGCCTTTTCCATTTCGCACTATGTAAGAGTGAAGTGATATTCCTGTACAGCGTGTGCTGTATCTAGTAGAGCTACTTTAAAGTATTATCCCTCTCTGATGCTCTTCACAGATTAGTTTGTTCTGAGTAATACCTCCCTACAAGGGTGCTAGCTTAGAATGGAATTTTGCTAGCAGCAACCGAAGGCCATGCGAGTTGCACCATGATATTATGATGACCAGAAAGTCTCATCTATTGCGAATAAAATGGTCTTCCTTTTTATTGACGTTGATTCCCAAATCAGCCATTTCACTCATGCTAATTTTAGATGGACAAAGTTGATTGCATAACAATCTAGAAGAATAACATTAAGTAAATGGAAGTTACATTTTTGATCCATTTATAGAATGGATAATACATGTGTACCTAGTGCCCCTGGCTATTGCCGTTCCACTGGCCTCAACACTATAAGTCCCGATAGGAACAGGCAGTGTTGGGGTTAAACTCCTGCACAGGGCCTATCTACAATATTGCCATATCCAGGGGCAGGCCTACCGGCAGTTTGGAGTGTTATAACTGGGGAGGGTACTGATTGGGTCACATGCAGATGGTGTGATGCCTGTCAGTACCTAGACCTGCCCTGTTATGGGGCAGGGTTACAAGCCCCTCCCCTGGGTATAAAAGCTGACACTCCACCAAATTGTGTGTGTGTCTTCCCTCCCTTAGTGGAGTTGTAGTGATTCCCCTTGTCCCGTCGGGGTGAGGGAGCTGAGGAGGGTCTCCTGGGGCCCTAGTTTTATGGATTTTTTCCATAAAAGTTTCTAGTGTTTAGTTACTTTATACTCTACATGTTTACATTTATTCTATTAAGTCCTTTTTTCATCCCAGTCAGTAACATTACAATCCATCGACTTCTCTAATCCTGGTGAGGGGTCATATTTGACTCTTCGTTCATTCTCCCCTCACCTAATGCTATTTCTAGATCTTGCCGATCCTTTCTACATAACATTGCTAAAATCCAACCTTTCCTCGGTTTCTCTACTACTAAAATGTACTGTACCGTTTGGACTACTGCAACCTTCTCCATTCTTGCCTCCCTGCGTCACAGCTCTCTAACCTTCAAACTATTTGTAACCCCTCTTTGGGATTACTAGGGCCTTAAGGGGTTAACTGTGTTAACTGGGCTGAGGGCCAGAGAAGTTCGCAGAATTATAGTGGGCCCATACTTCCCGGTACAGACAAGATTGTTGGAGTCCAAGGAACTGTGAATCCTGCCCAGAATGCAAGAGTGCATGGATGCAAAAGGATAGCCACGCCCTCCCTGGACTATCCAATGACAGTCCTCTGAAATAGGAGATGTGGAACCACACCCTGCTCTTGCTAATTTCGATAGGGGAGTTGCATGTTGTTGCTAATGAGGACTCACATGCAGCCCAGGGTGACGTTAACACTCACCCTGTTGAGCAGTTCTATGCGGGACTGATGACCACAGTGCGTAAGTACGCTGAACTACCTCGCGTTGTTGCTACCAGGATGGTATTCTATATCTGTGGCCTTATCCGCACCGTACCATACCGTAGTGTCACTGGTGAACTCTGTCCAAGGCAGCGGAGAATCAAGCGATGCAGTCGCCTCCCTTGTTAGGCTGCCCGGGGATCCGCAGCCACCTCCGCCTGTAAGGCTTGGGGAGTCACGCCGCCCTCGGCACGCTCCCCGCTCACCTGTCCCGGCCCTCGTCCCCGTTCATACCTCTGCAGGTCCCGCTGGCTCCCCCGACGCCCGTCACGCTCCTGGCACGCGCGCGAGCACCCACTCCAGCCTCTTAAAGGCACGTCCTGGACGGCTGGCACGCGCAAATCCTTAGCTCCACCCTAGGGAGCTCACCTGGACCTGTCTCCTATCACAGCCTCACTCATTCACACACCTCCACACTGCTGTTCTGCCATTGGACCCTCTCACCTACATATGCTCAGCTGTGCCGCTGGCACTTCGGCTGAGCATAGAACCAGTTGCTGTTCTCATCACTCTCTGCCTCCCTAGTCCTGTCTTGTTTTGCAGTCCTGACCCTGTGTATCGAACCGGCTTCCTCCTCGACCACTCTGAATCTCTGGCACCCGACTTTGGCAACACGACCACCCCGCTCTCTGGCACCCGACCTTGGCTACAGCAATACGACCACTCCGCTGCCGACCTTGGCTACGGCAATACGACCACCCCGCTCTCTCCGCACCTGATTTTGGCTTACGGTAATACGACTATGTCCCCCTCTCTAACCCCGGACTTGGCTAACAGTACCTTATACTATCCGTACCTCTCCTACCCCGGCCCGGATATCCAGACTAATCTACACTCAAGACGTGCCCTCATGGCTGTAGGTGGCATAATATCCATTCCCACCTCAGCACCATGGTCCTGCCTAGTTTGTGGTGCGCACACCGCCATATTCTAGTCGACTGCGGTCTACAGAAGGAGAATGGGATGACACAACGAGACGATGGCGATGCCGCTCCTACACCTTCAGTCGTTGCGATGTCGGCTGATATTTCCCTGGAGGGACGACAGGAGGACACCACAAAGCTGGCAGTGAGAGAGGAGATTCCACATTCCGTGGAGCCCGAGTGCACAACTAGTGGGGCTTGCCTTGACACCTCTGACAGTCGTGTGGCTACTGAAGGGCTTGTGAGAGGAGTCTCCCCTTCGTTCCAGACTGGGAAGTGCCCGGTTGCCACGGTGTTACCTGGCTGTGGTAACAGCCGGGTGTCATGGGAGATCAGGTTCTACAACACCTTTTTAAAACCGGGATCATTTGATTGAGCAAAACAAGATGGTAAAATAAATGGTAATTTATTTCTTATATGAGACGAACACACAAAGTTACACAATTCAAGATTAACACACTTACTGGGGAAGGGGCTAACGAATAAATCCATTTCGGGAACGAAATTCTGTGAGGGAACTAACTGATTAGGTTACACGTGCGGACTATGTCACGGACAGCTTAGCATTATAACATCATTCGCTAGTGCAATTATATCGTATATTATGCCTCTAGAGTATGTAGTGCATTAATATTGCAATATTGTATTTTCTCTTCTTTGTAAATATATGTAAGACCCCAAATTGGTATACAGGGTTGATGGCTCTTAATAAGATAACAAGATTTGTATCTTCTGAAAGTATTGGTAGCTTATAGTATAGTACAAAAAGTTAGGTGGTGGCCTTTTTGTAAAATATATCCATGGTCGCTCACCCCAGAAGGTGTAAGCTGAGGGGGAGGATATGTGACATAGTCCCAGGATAATGGGCAGCTTTCTGGCTGATTTATAGCAGAAAGTGCAGACATAGTGTGGATGTGATCCGCCCCACAGATTCACAGTCACTAAGGCTGGTGGATAGGAAATCCATACCAGACTTTACAAGGGTTCTGGTTTCCCTCAACTGCTCTCCTAATTGAGGAACAGGAAATATAGTACAGTTAGTTTGGCTGTCTCTCTCTTAGAGCCTGGAGGCTGGGAGGACACTGCTCCACAGGATCCAGTTCGGGGTAGACAGCCCCTCACATGTTGCAGCAACTGAGGATCTATTGGGACACTGTCCCCATCTGACAGTTAAGGACTCAATGTTATCTCTATGTGTTAAAGTTGGTAACTGGCTTAGCCAGCCAGGGATATGCAGATAGGGATATGCATGTGAGTTAGACTCCTTACAGGAGTAGATGTTTCCTTTTATGATTTCTTTTGTTCTTAAAGTGAAAGTGTTTTAAAATGTTTAGTGTCACCAATTGAGAAATAAACCGTTGAGGGCTGAGTGCCCCTTGTGTGTGTACACGTGTTTGTCCCCCTTTTCTACAAATGAAACTCTAGAAGACTGTGTCGCGAAGAGCCTGGGCAAGCGGCAGCGCTACATAAAGGTAGCCGTTTGCCACAGTTTATTGAGAGAAATGTATGATCCTGTATTATGCACTGGGATGTATAGCATTAGTTATTCAAATGTATCCATGATATGTTTGCAGGATGTTGGGGTCAACATCTATTTTCCTTAGTCGTGAGCAAAATCCAACCGTTCCTGTTTCTCTACTACTAAAATGTACTCTCTTGCCTGGACTGTGCTGGTAAACTCTTTACAGACCGATTCAACTGAATGGGCCTTAAAGGGCCATATTAATAAACAGTGTTACTCAATAATCCAACTTCTAGGCCAGATGACAGCGTAAACACCATCCACTTGAGTGAGCAATAATTAAACTAAGATGTGCTGGAAGGTGGCTTATGGCATAACACTGCTTAATAAATATGGCCCATTATATTTTCAATGCCTTAGATTAAAAAAACACATTACCATGCGTAAAAGAATTGGGATTTTTTTAGGGGGCCGTTTATTCTAGTTTTGCATTAGGCTAAATAGGTTTTGTCATTGAAAACTTGGGGAGAGGGAGGAGGAAAGTTGTGCAAAATAAAATACCTCCCACCACACTAAGCCCCATGTCTTCAAACCTCCATTAAGTTACCAAATGTCAAGTTAACCCGAACGGTGTCTCTTTAAAGGACAATAACAATGTGAAGTCATGTTTTCTCTCGTAAAGAGCATTGTGTTACCTAGAACGGCGTTGGTGATAATGACATGCAGATTAGTTAGGTCAGACCTAAACTTGGTGTTACTACTATACAGAACATTAAAGGGCTTTTGCAGCGTAGGAACTGTAGGTATAATATAAATGCAATAGCATTATTTCCCGGTGTTATTTCTTCTCTCTTCACTTCACCAAAAGCCTTATTTCAGGGTCTGGGTAGCAGTAACACCAACATTGGCATAGCATCCTGTTATTCGAAGAGAAAGGAACATTATATAGCGGTGTTTGCCTCAGATCAGGAAGCAGATCCGAAGGGCTAAGTTAGGTTATATATATATTCACCAACGAGAGCCAGGGGACAGAGTCCTGTTTAGAGTTAACGTAGCCGCAGTGGCAGATTTCCAGATCCGCCGCCCCATGGCACTTACCAGGTGCCGCCCTCCGTTTGCTTTGAAATCGCAGTGTCATCACCAAGGCGACGTCACATGGCGTCTCATTGCCATGGCAACACGACATCGTGGCATTTGATGTTGCGTTGGCATGGCCACGAGACGCCGTGTGATGCCGCAGCATCATTTGATGCTGCAGAAGGAAGGAAGAGGCAGCAGGAACACGGAGGCGGCAGCAGGTAAGGAACTTCCCATCAGGCCCGAGAGCGAAGCCTGTGGGTAAATTGCCACCCCCATATTTCTCCGCCCTAAGCCTAATGGGAAATCCGCCACTGCGTAGACGAGTTGCAGGCAGAGAATCAAGGCAGGCGGCAGAGGTGCAAGGTCGGGGTCACAGGCAGAGGTCAAGGCAGGCGGCAGAGGTGCAAGGTCGGGGTCACAGACAGAGGTCAAGGCAGGCGGCAGAGGTGCAAGGTTGGGGTCACAGGCAGAGGTCAAGGCAGGCGGCAGAGGTGCAAGGTCGGGGTCACAGGCAGAGGTCAAGGCAGGCGGCAGAGGTGCAAGGTCGGGGTCACAGGCAGAGGTCAAGGCAGGCGGCAGAGGTGCAGAGGAGGGGGTCACCGGCTGAGGTCAAGGCAGAGGTGCAAGGTCGGGGTCACAGGCTGAGGTCAAGGCAGGCGGCAAAGGTGCAAGGTCGGGGTCACAGGCTGAGGTCAACAACAGGGAATCCGAAGGCACAGGAACAGGTAATACGCAGTAACAGAGCTGGCGCTGCAACAAGATCAGTGAGTTTGCTCGGCAACTTCCGGTAGGAAGGGCAGCCTTAAATAGGAGGCTGCCAGGAACCAAGATGGGCAAGCACCAGGAAAACCTGGACCAGGGTGCAAAACCAGGCGTGGATCTAGCAGAATCCTTTACACATTATGCTACAATAACGTGGACATCAAGCCTATGATAATGAGATGAAGTTTTGCCATGTAATTAGCTTTGAGGATGTCATGTTAAGTCAGTGAACATAATTTCCTGTTTTAGGCAATGTCACATTATCAGCTCTGACTTAACAGAGATTTGTATCTGGGCCTAAGAACAGCAGACGTCCTGATTTCGGTGCCTCTGTCTCTGGATCAGATTATCAGTATCTGGCAGTGGATCACGGCTTTGACCTCTGCCTTGCTAATACCTCTACCAAGGATACAAATCGGCACTCATGCTGGTCAGAATGAAATGGAAGTTGAGTCATCGCTTGCTGAAGTACAGTATTAAACCACGAAAATCAGCTTGACCAGACCTGTCCCAGCAAAAACCGGGGGAAAAGTCACGCATGCGCAGTCGACCGTGCATGAGCGATCGGATCTTGCTAGTCACACATGCGGCTAAGCCAGGACATCTGGTCACTTTCCACTATAATAATATATATATATACCCTGCCAGTATTACCAACCCCACACTGAGGTTGAAACGGCTGTCTGCTGGTGGGTTTACTGGCTATGCATCTTAACCCAGGCAGTGCTCAAAGCTGTGACATGCAGCAAGCTTAATCTTATAGGGGACCATGTTAAATGGTTTTGAAGCAAAAGGTGGCACTGTGTGCTCATTTGCATGTCATTTCCCAGAATCCCTTGCTGCAGTGGAAGTGCTGTGTGCTGGGTGGTAATGGTGAAAGGCGGGGTTGCAGACCTCTCTAAGACATGCAAATGAGCATACAGTAATATTTCCATTTGCTATAAGCTTTACTGTGGAGGGTTTTGTCACTTTTTTTTACCCACCATAACTTAACTAAGTGTGGTGAAACCTATCCCTGCTTCATTTTGCTTAGCCAGTGTCCCACCTGCAAAACTGGGGAAATGTTGCCGTAAAAACACAAAATTTAAAGAACAAAATATTTATTGAAGTGAAACTTCTTTGCTGGCACCTACCAAACGAAAATTTCCCTGGCAGTAAATCGCCTTCATGGTGACGGAAGTACAATCACAGAAGTGACGTCACTGCTGGCAAAAGAGGCCGTCGGCGACGTCAGTGTTGGCAGCTCGGCGCGCATGCGCAGAGGCCTCCACGGCAGCAGCATAGGGACAAACACACACACAAGGAATTCACAGTTAGTATAAATATAGAAGTGCAAATAGCTAAAACATGGTGTGTGCCGAGCACGCGCGTTCTAAGTCAAACTTCTTTGCGTTTTGTCACTGAAATTCTGTTTTAGATTTTTCATTAAAAACATCACCATCACAAATACAATTTCAGTGACAAAAGACAAAGCAGTTTCACTTAAAATGCGCGTGCTCTGCACACACACCCTTTCCCCAGAATTTCGTAGTATATGATGTCATAAGTGTGGGCTGCCAGGATGCATCTCTTCCCACCAAGCCTTGATACTTGCTGGATACAAACATTTCCCACTTCCTGAAAGGTTCGCTATGTCAGACACCTTCTGTGGCCGGTTTCCAATCTGAAGGTAGTTTCCTGGCATAGTTACACTTGTCAGGAGGAGACTTGGGGAGCTTGGCCTATCTCCAACCATTGTTAGGCTCTACTTTTCAAATTGGCGTCTACAGCGCTACCTGCTTGTCCCCTTGCTACAAGCCATTAAGTGCACAGCTCACCGTGCTGGTGAGGTTCTCAGATCTGTGCGAAGAGCAAAACACGCCACATTCTTATAAAGCCTGTTTGTGTGGATCCCTGAAGAAGCGAAATGGAAAGACATTGAAGTATGAGCCAGGTGGTAAAAGAAAGAAGGGGAACATAGGCACCAGTAAAGGGTTAACTCAGGGGTTCTCAACTCCATTTCCAAAAGGTCAGGTTTTCAGGATATCTCAGCTTCAGCACAGGTGACGTAAATCAGAGGCTCAGTCAAAGACTGTGGCAGGGACTGACCCAGAGTTGAGAGCCCCTCAGTTAACTCTAGGCGATTGGAATATGTGACTGGCTAATCCCATGCTGTGCTTAAAGCTGTGTGAATAGCAGAACATTTGCTTATATGGGTTCCATCTAAATGGATTTCAGGCAAAAGGTGACACATTGTGTGCTCATTTGCATGTCGTTTCCCAGATTCCCTTGCTGCAGTGTAAGCACTGTATGCTGGGTGATAATGGTGAAAATGTAAAGAGGGGTTAGGCTGCACTCCACAAAATAGATAAATTAGACATACAGTTTACCGGTGCTGCTGGTTCAAGGAAGTACCTGCCAGGCAATTTCCAAAGTGTACTCAGGAAAGAAGGATCCAGCGCTCCACGGTTTTCTAAATGAAGTAAATTTATTGTGGCACACAACGTTTCGACCAATAGGCCTTTCTCGATGCCTAGTCACTTGAGAAAGACCTATTGGTCGAAACGTTGTGTGGCACAATAAATGTACTTTATTTAGAAAACCGTGGAGCGCTGGATCCTTCTTTCCTGATAATGGTGAAAGGCAGGGTTGCAGACCTGTCTAATACATGTCAATGTGCTCACAAGTGAAATTATATATACAGTATATATGTTTTAAGTTATGGTGGGTGAAAAATGCAACAAAAAACCTCCACCGTTATTGGAGCTATATGGAGATATATATATTATATAAAATCAAAAACGAATAGACGATACCGTTCTGTGGCTAACGAAATGCTTTTATTTGTGCGAGCTTTCGGGATACACTGATCTCTTGTTCCGGCGATGTTACAATGGATAAAGACCCAAAAAAGGGTTTTTACTTTAAAACAGTGCATCCTGGAATGTGATCTGTGATTGAAGCTTATCCCTCCCCCTGTGCAGTATGCGTTTTATGACATGAGGTGTTAAATGGTCCCTGAATGTAAGTGATGTAAGAGTGTGTATGTGTGTGTGTATGTAAATATAAATTTGTAAAGTGCCCACAGAGTATATAGCGATTTACAAAAGGTGTGTGGAGTGGACGTGTATATAGTGGTGTGGGTAGGTGTAGAAATGTAAGAGGGTGTTGCATTACTATAAGTGTGTGTAGATACTATGTGGTCCCTATTGGTCAATAGGGATGGAATTACATTGAGTATTTGTATGTGTAGGGGACCGCTGTGTGTGCATTCATATAGTGCAGTATGTATAGACATGGCCTTTAGCACTCATGGGAAGAGAGTTCTCGTGTTAGTAATGACTCATAAACGTTCGGTCTCGATTTAGGCCACCGCTAAGTGTCCTGAACAGTTGCAGAAATTTGTATTCATGCAACAGTCTCTCTATCTGTGTTCTAAGATTACCTTTGAGTATGGCCACCATCAGATCGTTCATCTTATGGCCAGAGTCAGAGAAATGTTCGCCGACAGGACTGTCTCTTGTTATATATATATATATATATATATATATATATATATATATATATATATATATATATATATTGCAGGGGTGGGTGTTACGATCTTTACCTGGGTTCGTGATAAGGCTATTTATGAATCTCTTGTATATGCCGTCAATGAATGAATTCACACATTAGTCATTTTGTGTAACGTACAGTAATAATGACTTCATCATAAGCTAAACAGATCAGATGAACACACATTAAGTTCCAAGTACGATATGAATGACTTAGAACCTGGTGAAACTAAAATAAGAGTCTTAATGTCCTGTAACGTGAAAATGACAACCGTTGTATACAGCGATATATATCAAACCGGTGGAAGATTTAACATGTTTTTATGTTCCTGTGAAATTCCTATCTTATCACTAATAATGAGATCAGATTTTCTGCACACAAAAGAACAGAGAAACTGAATATAGCTTTGCAATTGCCTATTTATTTATTTATAAAATGTGTTATCAGGAAGTAGTATATTGAGAGTTACCGCTCGTTTTCAGGTATGTCCTGGGCACAGAGTTATGGTGACAAACAATACATATGTAGCCCTGTTTCCCCTAGAACACAGGACACTACCAATTGCTGCTCTTATACCTGTCGGCTCCAGGAGCCTGAGCCTCCGCCACGGAAAGCCTGGGGTGTATACTTACTCTGGTGCAGCGCCTCCACCTGTGAGGGATCCCAGCAGAGCGGAAGCAGCCCCTCACAGGATACAATAATAACACCCACACAGTATAAAATAACGACACCTTTTCTGTATTAGCAATTATTATATGTCCTAGGATCACTCTCCCTTATAGATAAAAATCTGGCACAACTACCACGCCTCGCAGGGCTAAATTCCCCGAAATGATACCCACCACCGTGTCCCACACCGTGTCCAGAATACTGTGTGCCTCACACAGAGTCCCCAATAGTACCACAGTATGTTAAGTCCCTTGGTTACTAGTCCCACAGTGTCCCCAAAGAACCCACCCTTATAGGCGCGATCAGTGCCGGGTATATACCGGTATGTTGGTGCACTTGTTGACGTTAACCTGCCGGGCACCCCCAGCGACGCGATCGCCATCCCAGCGCACACCAACCTCCCACCGCACGCCTCCTGCCACGGAGCTCCTGCAAGCGTGCACGCGCATCCGGCAACCGGCTGCAACTCTCCCAACCGCGCGGAGGTACACAGCAAGGGGGGCACACCTCAGAGGGGGAACCTGGCTACACATAGTTACATAAGTGAACAGGGTTTAGATTATATACGTATAGGTACAAGCTAAAGTTCGTAATGCGTTGGCAGTCCTAATATTCTCTTCTTTATAATACAGGCTGCTTCATTTGCTTCCATGGGCCAAACAACCATACGATTATATACACTTATTCTATTTATCTACTGTAGATAAAAACACAAGGTTCTCCAAAAGTCAATGGGAATTTCCACTATTAAAACAGTTCTACTCTCATTTTTATTACAGGAAGGAAACCAGGTGGCTCTCTAGAGCTGAACCGCCACCTTTCCAGCTCCGGGGGGGGGGGAGGGGGGAGGGCATGTTCCCATGTTCCCATGTTCCCGCGATACTTACTGGTGAAATTACTGGGTTTAAATCTCCCTCCCGGAGGAAACAGAATGGCTGCCAAATCTCCGGCCAATAGGAAACCGCAACGTCATCTGTTGCGTCTTCCTAGTGCACGGCCATTTAAATCTCCTTTAAAAACCAGGAAGTAATACTGTGAGCTTCACACGTTAGTATCCAGTATTCTGGAGGACCCTCTGTTCCAACTCTACATGGGGGTGATGGGCGGGATTAGTGAAGGCGGATTGCTGCTTTGATTGAAATTTTTCATCAGAATACACTTTTGTTCAGACATGTTAAATATGTGACGCAAAAGCTGCTGGAAAATTAAACAGCTGGTAGCAGATGCCAAAAAAATAAATCAAATAAAATTAATGTTACTGAAAAAATTTCAAGGCGATTACAGGGAATGGAATGTTAAGTATTAGAATAACAAGGGAAAGGCATGTTAAAAAAGGATAATTAAAAGTGTGCGCAACTAAAAATAGAAAACTAATCCTTTCGAGGCCTTTATTTACAAGGCTAAAGCCTGTATTTGTTGTTGCGTGGGGGGTGGGGGGGGGGGGGGGGGCTAGGTGTAGCTACTCACTCTAGGTTTTGTGTCTACCATATTGCAGCAGGCTTAATAATCCCCTTTTCTCAATATCCAGACATTTCCCAGCCTCATTTGTTAGCTGAGAAAGCAGAAACCACCATTTCCTCCTCCAGCACTTTGCTTTACTATACGAGCTTTCAAGTAACGCCCCGATATACTAGTGTTGAGAAAGAGCGAGGTTGAAGCTGGTTCATTGGATAAAGTGCTACCACAGCTCATTCATTGCACGTAGGCAGCACTGCAGGAAGCTGCATCCATCACTGGACATCCCTTTCTTGGAACTCCTCCCATCAGAATTTATCTACAAAGCTAGAAGTCCCGAACGGTTTCAAATCAAGCTGAAAACGTGAAGTATTAGATGTTATCTGTAGAAAGTAGAGGGCAGACGAGCTTGTTGGGTATCCCACATGTTGGAAGTGAGCGGAGATACTCTGCATTGCTTTATGTTGCTGCTTCTTCATTTAATTAGAGATTACAATGTAATACCTACTAAGGGCCAGATTTACTAAGAATTACTTCTCCATAAGACACCTTGCAGCCAATTACTAAGTTATTCCACAGAAGGGGACATATACTCAGCCATACTGGAAGTTGTCTTATGGAGTAGCACTACTTAATAAATATGGCCCAAAAGGTCAACAACGTAGCAGACGGTGGTTTAGGCCGCGCTTATATCCCGGCGACACGATGTCGCGTCAAAATAAATGTATTGAATCCGTCGCGTCTGCTTATAGTAGGAGCTACGCGATGGAGCGATGGCTTGATGGCAGTCAATTACTTTTGATTTTTCAGCGGCCGCAGCGTGACGTCAGCGTCGCGTCACCGTAGCAAGGACTATAAGCGCAACCACAGTGTTTAAAAACCTAGTACATCTGGTGTGATCATATTTATGGTAGGAATGTTAAAATCTTAGCTACTGTTACTGTACTGTCACTGTCCAACCGGGCTTGCAAGGGGTTAACCCTTTCACCACAACTGTTACCTCGATTGCTTTCTGCAGCAGAATATCTCACCCAGATAAAATGTATCAAAAGGTTAAACCCCACAGACATGCGTTTTATTTTACCTTAAATGACAATACCTGTAGATAAGTTCAAAGATATATTGCACTGACTCCAGCGTTTGGTTGATGTGCAGTAGAAAGCTGTGATGCTGCTCTGCAATTTGAGACACTGTGTCCCTGATAAGCGAGGGAACAGCGTAGAGCTCTGCGCACAGTGTTACAATTGTTTTGGCTATAAAGAAAAGAACACGGGGTATCCTATTTTCAAATCGGTCCTTTTGTTCTTTAGAAAAGTAATACTTTAGATCAACAAGTTCTCCAAAGGCGGCGGATCAGAAAGTAGAAGTAGGAGTAGAAGGAGCACACGCTTATTGCAATGTCATTTTACCTACATTTAAAGACTTAAAAACGATTATATTCCAGCAGTTTACAAGCCTTTGTAACATCTGTACCATATGTATATTTACATTTGCTTAACTTGCATGTGAGGTTGTGTGAAAAACTGCACTTAGCTGCCTAATCTAGCATGAAATTAGGAGCAGAGAGTACAAGGGCCACTTCAAGGTCATTCATGGGCAACATCAAGGTCATTCATGGGCAACATCTAGGTCATTCATGGGCAACATCAAGGTCATTCACGGGCAACATCTGTCCTGTGGGCCGCCAGTTGAAGAGCCCTGCTTTAGATTGTAAGTAAGGAGAAGTCACATCCAACAACAAAACAAGTGTTTAATCCACAGGTGAAAAATACAAAAAAAATCCCTCTTCATAAATAATTAATGTCTTATGGACAATGAGACTAATCACGTTAAGGCTTTTTCAGCTTATCCATTTGAATGACTTATAAATGCCTTGTGGCTTAGCACCATTTCAAAACTGTTTCAATGTCTGAATGCAGCCATCCGTGGAATTTGACTGAACATATATTTATTTAATACACATTAAAAAAATGCTAGGGGGGAGGGGGGAGATGTATCAAACCAAATTTGGAGCAATATTGACCCAAATGCCCATGCAGCAGAGTACCAAAAAGGATTTGTTAATTTGCTAAAATTGAACAGTGTATGCAAGACCCGTTTCATTTCACTTGGTTGAAGTATCATTATGTTTGTTGATCACAACAACTATATTTCTATTTTTCTTTCCCGTAGGTCAAGTGTGAGGGCCCGAAGCTGGTACCGTTTTTCAAGGCCACCTGTGTTTATTTTGTGCTTTGGTTGCCGTCCTCCAGCCCGTCTTGGTTCAGTGCTCTCATCAAGTGTCTGCCTATTTTCTGCCTGTGGGTTTTCCTCTTAGCCCACGGAGTCAATTTCCTTGTGAGCCGCTGCGGTGCCAAGAGAATCTTTGCAGGACTGATATTCTCAGCACTGGGCGATGCCTTTCTGATCTGGCAGGAACAGGGTTACTTTGAGTATGGTAAGTGAAGTGCAGCCATTAGCCATTGTAAAAGGACATTGTGCCCCGACCTTCACCCCTGTGAATTAAATCCAAGGACTTTTCAACTTTTAATAGCGCTCTGTCCTGGATTTTTTCACCTCTCCCATCGTACTTTCAGTGTCTTGTTTGCTAACACCTCCTCCTTCTCTGTCGATCTCTTTGTGGGGGTACCCCAGGGGTCTGTCCTTTACACACTCTCTCTAGGTGACCTAATCACATCTCTTGGGTTCAAATATGATGTCTATGCTGATGACACAAATTTACCTTTCAACTCCTGACCTTACACCTGCTGTAGAGACCAAAGTCTCTGAATGACCCTCCGCTATACCATCCTGGATGACTCCCACTGGCTCAAACTTAACACGTCACAGACGAAGCTCCTCATACTTTCTCCCAAACCTGGCCCTACTCCCCTTTCTACATTACTGCTGGCAGTACTATCATACACCCAGTATCACCAGCACGCTGCCTAGGGGTCACATTTGACTCCTCACTCACATTCAGCTTTCACAATGGAGCCAAAACCTGTAGTTTTTTTTCCTCTTTAACATTGCAAAGATACACCCTTTCCTCTGTCCCTCTACTGCTAAAACTAACACGGCCCTCATTCTTTCCTGTCTTGATTATTGTAACTTCTGCTGTCCGGTGTCTTACCTGTCTCCCCTTCATTCTATCCCAAATGCTGCTGCTAGAATCACTTTACACTTTCCTAAACCTGTGTCTTTCCTGCTGAAATCCATCTCCTGGATTCCTATCAAATCCCGGGTACTCACAAAATTCTCTGCCTCACTATTAAGGCTATACAGATGCAGTGGCAATTATCCAATCATTTACCTGGGTAAATCCTGCACTCTGCCGCCTGGTGGTCCGAGATTGTCCGCTGCAGACATAATGGTAAATCGGATTAACCCAGCAGGGGTCCCTGCTGTGTTACTCCTACCGGGGTTTACGGCTATGTAAAAGATGTGCAGTAAGAGAGAGGCTGAATCAGTCACTCTAACTGTGCGCCTCTCACAGGTGATTGCTGGGTTTTTATTTAATTTTAAACATTACAGTAATGTAGCAGGGGGTCTCCGGAGCTGAACTGCATTGATTTCAGGTCCGGGGACCCCCTACTTCCCGATATACAGGCCCCGTTATGGGATGCCGTTATTCCAGCCATGTTAAAATCCTGTGGGTCACGTGACCGTGGGATCTAAACAAAGCAGAGGATACCGGCACCCCATACCGGGGCCTGTATCTCGGGAAGTAGGGGGTCCCCGAGGCTGAGATCAACTTTGTTCAGCTCAGGAGACCCCCTGCTAATGCACACTAGTATCAAACACCCCCCTCCCCCCTAATAAAAAATCATTACCTTATTGGATAGCTACTAAGGTAATTAAGCTGCTTACATTTTATTAAACTGGCTGGGCTGAACTTAATTCGGTCAGGTAACTTTTTAGAGCTCCATAACTAAAAACACAGCAGCCTATGCTGTCTGGCAGCCTGATTTTAAAGCAGCCCATGTTTCAAGTAGCCCATTTTAAGTTGCACGCAGTGCTGGAGTTTAGAAGGGAGTTCAACAGGAGTGGACAAAACAACACCTGGTGGCCCCGATTCCTGCATTCCTACGATGGAAAGGAGGGTATTATCTATCCCAGACTGCACATCTCAGCACTTAACTATTGCTGCCATACCGCCTTTACTATTTATATCTGCTATGACCTCACTTCTTCTCAAATTACGCACTTCTTTCTACCAGCCTCATTATGTCTCTAACTCTATTCATATATCTCCATCTCTCCTTCCTTCACCACTTCTCAGTTCACATGAACTCCTTTCTTACCTGCTCCCTCTGACACCACATAGCTATACCTCCTGCACTAAAACACACCCCTACAAATCATCCTCACACATCCTCTTTCTGTCCATGCTTCTCCTCCTTGCTTCTGGGGATATCTATCCCAATCCTGGTCCCTGCCTTATTCCTACATGCTCTCGTCCTCGCCTCCCACATGCAACTTCTACTCCTTCTGGTGCCAACCCCTATAACCTCATACTTATCCCGTCACCCTCCCTCCTCTCTCCCTTTCTCCTGTGCCCTTTGGAATGCACGCTCCCTTTATAACAAGTTCCTCTCTGTACATGACTTCTTTCTCTTTCACTCTCTGCTCCTATTTGCTATAACTGAGACCTGGCTCACTCAGTCTGACTCTCTGCTCTGGAAGCTGCCCTCTCTTATGGTGGCCTTTCTTTCTCCCATTCTCCGCACCCTTATGGCAGGGGTGGAGGCGTGGGGCTCCTGCTCTCCTCTATTTGCCATTACCGTACCCTTCCTATTCCTCCATCTCTTGCTTTTCCCTCCTTTGAGACTCACACTGTCCAGATCTCTCCTCTCCCTTTCCACGTGGCGGTCATCTATCGCCCACCTACCTCTACTCATCCCTCTTCTGCCTTTCTCTCTCACTTTGAATCTGGCTCTCTTTCTCTCTCTCTTCAGACTCCCCTGTTCTTCTCCTTGGGGACTTCAACTGGCACATTGATGACCCCTCTCTCTTGGGCTTCCCGCTTTCTCTTTCTAACCTTTTCATTTGGCCTTCAACAGTGGACTGCAGCCAGCACCCACAAAGATGGCCACTACCTAGACCTGGTTTTCACAAAAACATTTCTCTCACTGATTTCTCCATTTCCCCCTTTCCTCTGTCTGACCATCACCTCATCTCATTCTCTCTATCTCGCTTCTCCACCTCCATCTACCCCCCGGTTCTGCAGAGACCTGCACTCTATTAACCTACCAGCTTTTGATTCCACTTTACGCTTCTCCCTCTCATCTCTCAGTTCTGCTCCAGACCCTGACAACCTTGTCAGGAACTACAACTCTGCCTTGTCCTCCTCTCTTGATCTACATGCCCAGCTTTCTCTCTGCCGTTCTCGCCTTTCTAACCCCAGACCCTGGCAAAATTCCCACAAGTGCATGCTGCGTTCCTCTGGACGGCTCTGGAGGAAATCTCACACTCTCGCAGACTTCCTTCACTACACATTTATGCTGTCCTGTTTCAACTCTGCCCTCTCTCAGGCTAAACAAACCTACTGGACTTCACTAATCAACACGCACAAGTCTAACCCACGCAGACTCTTCTCTGTCTTTGACTCCCTACTCAGACCACCCTCTGATGCCTGTTCTTCTTCCTCCATCTCACCTCAGGACTTTTGCTGACTATTTCAAGGAAAAGTTGGAATCCATACATCAGGCCATCACCTCTGTATCCTCCTCCCATCCTACATATCTTCCTAACTCTCCTCCTGCCTTCCTTGAATCTTTATCCGCTGTCATGGAGAAGGATGTGTCGTTGCGTCATTGCTGACCTCTTCTCCCTCTACCACTTGCCCTCTTAACCACATTCCCTCCCCTCTCCTAAAATCTCTTGCTTCTACAATAATCCCCACACTCACACAGATTTTTAACTCCTCCCTCTGCTCTGGTACCTTTCCCTCCTCCTTCAAACATGCAACAGTCATACCATTACTCAAAAACAGCAAGCTTGACCCTACCTGTCTTTCTAACTATTGTCCTGTCTCCCTCTTGCCTTTTGGCTCTAAACTCCTTGAACGTTTTGTATTCTCTCGCCTGCTCCATTTTCTCACCACTTATTCTCCTAGACCCTCTACAATCTGGCTTCCGCACAGCTCACTCCACTGAAACAGCCCTCACTAAAATAACTAATGACCTCCATGCTGCCAAAGACAGAGGTCATTACACTCTGCTCATATTACTCAAACTCTCTGCAGCATTTGGTACCGTAGACCACCCTCTTCTCCTTCACAT
The DNA here is from genome assembly GCF_040206685.1 of Ascaphus truei. Classification (NCBI taxonomy): domain Eukaryota; kingdom Metazoa; phylum Chordata; class Amphibia; order Anura; family Ascaphidae; genus Ascaphus; species Ascaphus truei. The sequence continues at coordinate 50,126,478 of NC_134494.1, read as the reverse complement.
TCTCCATAATCTTAGTATTCGTAACAAAGCTCTATCCTGGATCTCCTCTTACCTCTCCCATCGTACTTTCAGTGTCTTGTTTGCCAACACCTCCTCTTCCTCTATCCTAGCTCTGTCCTGGGACTTCTTCTCTTTTCTCTGTACACACTCTCTCTAGGTGACCTAATCACATCCCTCGGGTTCAAATATCACCTCTATGCTGATGACACACAAATTTACTTTTCAACCCCTGACCTTACACCTGCTGTACAGACCAAATTTTTGAATGTCTCTCTGCAATATCATCCTTGATGGCCCTCCGCCGCCTCAAACTCAACATGTCAAAAACAGAGCTTCTCATATTTCATCCCAAACCTGGCCCCACTAATTCTCTCATTCACCCATTAGCGCAAGCACGCTCCACACTCGACTCCTCTCTCACATTCAAAACGTATCTAAAACCTATCGCTTTTTTCTCTGCAATATTTCCAACATACGCCCTTTCGTCTGTTGCTCCACTGCTAAAACTCTGACCCAGGCCCGTCTGTTTCGGCAGATGGGGAGGCGGGGGGGTAAGTGCCCTCATTCTCTCCTGTCTTGATTACTGCAACCTCCTGCTGTCCGGCCTTCCTGCCTCTAACCTATCTCCCCTACAATCTACCTTAAACACTGCTGCCAGAATCACTCTGCTCTTTCCTAAATCTGTCTCCGCGTCTCCCCTGCTGAAATCCCTCTCCTGACTTCCTATCAAATCCCGCATCTCACACTCAATTCTCCTCCTCACTTTTAAAGCTTTACACTCTTCTGCCCCTCCTTACATCTCAGCCCTAATTTCTCGCTATACACCATCCCGACTCTTGTGTTTTGCTCAAGGATGTCTTCTCTCTACCCCTTTGTATCTAAAGCCCTCTCCTGCCTTAAACCTTTCTCACTGACTGCCCCACACCTCTGGAATGCCCTTCCCCTCAATACCCGACTAGCACCCTCTCTATCCACCTTTGAGACCCACCTTAAAACACACCTGCTTAACGAAGCATATGAGTAGCTCTGCGGCTAATACTATACACCTGATACATAAACCTTAGCCCCCTGCAGACACACTTACCAGAACGCCCTCCTACTGTCTCTGTATGTTCTACCTACCAATTAGATTGCAAGCTCTTCAGAGCAGGGACTCTTCCTAAATGTTAATTTAAGACTGAAACACTTATTCCCATGTCCTGTTATTTATATTATTTTTTATTTATATGATTATCACGTGTATTACTGCTATGAAGCGCTATATAACTGAAGACATACATACATACGACAGGCCTCTCTGGCTAAGTAGGAGTTAATGCCGCTATTCATGTTCTGGGACAGTTTCCACTCCCTACAAGTGAACACCCAGCTCTGTAGCTCTGTACAGCCATGGGAATTATGTATCGTACAGGCACCTAATGGCCTCTAACCCACAATGGCCCCATTCACCAACAACCGATGGTGGAGCCTTCGTTTGTTCCTTTGGGCGTGTGAAAGGAGTTAAAGTAGTATTGGGAATGGGCAGTGGGGGCTCAGCAGCTGTAATTATTGGCAGGCACCAGTCCTACCTTCCCCCTCCCCTAGGTCTCTGTTGCGTTTGTAGCATGTACAGTGGTTGCCGTTGAATTAGAACTTCTGTGCAATTCCTTTAGTGTCGCGGAGTCTGCAACTCCTTGCTGTACAATGCTTTTCTGGCTCCTAGTGGAGAGGTTAGGGTAGTGCAGCTATGAAGAGATAAACAGCTCTGTATTGAAGAAACAAGGAGAGGCCTGTGTACCCTCGCCCAGAAAGTGCACCGCGATTAAACTCCATCCCATTGGTTTCACGTGACTCAGATCCTTAATCCCAAAACATTCATACCAGTTCACACCTGAGAGATGTTTTTGGACAAATTAGGGATCCACTGAGAGCTGCAATACTAAGGAAAAACTGGAGCGAAAGACAAGTTTATCAAAGAGATGGAGAGGAGTGGGATTTTGTCATTAAATCTGCTCCATTTCTCCTCTCCCCCCCACCCACCTTCCCCCGGTTTTGCATCTGGGAAGCGTTGATATTTAGACCCGAAGGTGAGCGTGGTAGACCTATATGTTGATATATCCGATATATATATATATATATAGGTGCGTCACGTACCCCCTGCCTAGTTTTTTTTTCTGGTCTCCATAGAACTCTTCCTGTGCAGCAAGTAGAATTTCCCGGGACACGGGTTCTAGATGCCTCTCACATTCAGTGTCAGGGCAGAAACAAGCGTGCTGCACAGAGACCGAGAATCTACTGGACATACCTGTCTTGTAGTCACGAAATTCAGTTCTTATTATGGTCCTACTGAAGATCAGTATCATTGTAGGGTCCCTGGGTCATAAAGACTTTGAATCGCAAAACAAGAAAGCCTTAAAAATATGATATAGATATATACAGAGCAAAGTACTATAGTCCGTCACACACAATTATTAAAAAGGCGCAATCCAAGCAATATCCTACATGTGTTTTTTTTTTTTTTTAAATAAATAAAATCAGTTCGGTAATATTAAATAACACTTACCTTTTTTTTTTATTTAAAAAAATTCAACTTGTAATGAGTTAATACTGAGCATCCTCTGATTTTTATAGCAGGTTTAGCTCACCTCCCCAGCAGTGCAAGATCTTTGTAACACTTTCCTGTTTGGGATAATTTGTTGCCAATATCCCCAGCAGTTTGAGCTGCAAACTGTAACAATAGATCATGTTACCTACATCATATAAAAATAAATTGCAGCTGCTGAGTTCCACTGACTGAAGGATTGATTTGAAACGAAAAGGTGGCCATTTAGTCAATTCTGGGAAGCAGGATCTTTGCTGTTCGATCACGGGAGAATCAATATATATATAATTGTATTTTTTTTAAGCTGCACTTTTTTGCCTTTAACGAGGAAACGTTTCGGTAGTCCTATTGTAGACAGAGAAATGTTTGTTAAGCAGAAATAAATGTAAACAAATGTGAGTGGGTGAACATGAAAAGATAATGCTCACTTCAAAACAAGGATTCTTTTCTATCAGAATATAGCAAAAAATAGCATGGGATTTCCCACGGAAAAGGAATGCCATAAATAAGAATTTGTTCCAAATTTACTAATGTGGATCTGTGCCATAAAACACCTTCTAGTGCTAGCAGACAACTTACAGCCCATTTAAGCGAAATGGGATATATAACATATTCTGGTGTTAGAAGTAGTCTTATAGCTTAGCACTATTTAGTAAACGTGGGCCTTTGGCTTTTCAGAAATCTTGTGCAGTCATTTTGCTCCAGATTTACAGCTGGGAGACTGATAGATGGAACCATATGTTTGGTGCACGTATGTATATATTGGATTACAAATCTATGGATTCTAATTGTAAACACTTATTGTGTAAGGTGCTGTGTACAGCTGTGTGTGTGTGTGTGTGTATATATGTGTGTATATATATATATATATATATATATATATATATATATATATATATATATATATATATATATAATGTTGTGTCGTTCTCAAGACTCACAGAGCGTGTCATGTTCTTTCTCTTGCAGGCCTGCTTATGTTTGCCATTACTCACATCCTGTACTCTTCTGCGTTTGGAATGAAACCCTTGGACCTCAAGGCGGGCGTAGTGATGGGGCTGATCTCCAGCTTCTTATACACTCTCCTGTACGCCTACCTCTCAAGTCCATTCACTTACTTGGTGGGCGTCTACACCGCCCTGATCGCGTTCATGGGCTGGCGGGCCATAGCTGGAGTCCAGCTCTGCAACGACCTCTGGACTTGGACCAAGCTCTCAGCCTGCATCGGATCTCTGCTCTTCATAGTCTCCGACCTGACGCTAGCCGTGAACAAGTTCTGCTTCCCTGTACCCTACTCTAGGGCCATCATCATGGCCACTTACTATGCGGCCCAGATGCTGATCGCCCTGTCGGCCGTGGAGTGCAGGGATGAAAACGAGTACAAAAAGAAAATAAAAGTCACCTAGACTATATGTCTGAGACGTGGGCACATTTACTCCGGGATATCTTTATCTCCAGTGCACTGGTTGGGACTTTGCTCCTGTGTAGCAGGGACTTGCTCGTTTGCAGTTTGCTTCCAGAGGTGAAGCAACAAGAGCCATTGGAAGACAGGGAAAGGGTACATTTTCGTAGCATCGCCTGCTTAGGTTGCCTGGCTCCATTTTGAAGTTTTTCCTGTATAGTGTAAATCATGCACAAGTTATAGCATGTAATATGTGTACAAAAGGGCACCGTTTCCTGCTTAAGAAACACAGCTTTCTATAGGCGAGATACCCAACGTATATATATATATATATATATATATATGAGGTTTCAATTGTATTTATAGAAACAAGGCAGCTTGCTGAAAACCAGACAGGCCAAAGAAAATAATGTAAAAAGCACAGATTTAGTACACCGCATGTATTGGCTTGAATGGTGAAACCCAGCTGCAAAACTGAAACAACACTAGTGCAAGTTATCTGCAGCCAATGCTTTTAACGATTTACATTTTTGTATATAATATATATATATTTGGTGTGGTTTTATGCAGCCAGGAAGCTTTGAGAAGTCGCTTACTGGCTTCTTAGTAAATATGGGCGGCAATGTTCATATTTACAGCTTACACGCGGTCATTTCCTAGCCATTCCTCAGCGTGGTCTCCATAGAAACAGCCGTGTTTAGATATTCTCGTAGATGTCACCAGAACTGTGAAATATATCAAACCTGTCACCTGCACTTTTTCATAGAGCAGCAAAGTGGTATTTTCGCACTTATATGTATGTAATATATGTATATTAATGTTGCTTGGATTTGTGTCTAACGCATTATAGACATCTCTATTAGAGAGAACAACCTAAGCTAAAGACTCTTTCAGGGTTAAATGCAATACTTTACTCACAAGCCAAAATTCAGCATAGTTACATAGTTACATAGTTACATAGTTACATAATAGATGAGGTTGAAAAAAAAAAAAGACATGTCTATTGAGTTAAACCTATGTTTAATTCAGACGACAGATACTTAGCCTATATTTGTATTGACAGTATATTGATCCAGAGGATGGCAAACATAAAACCCCAGTGAAACATTATCCAATAATGTCTCGTTAGGGGGAAAATTAATTGCTTCCGTACTCCAAAGCATAGAAATGTTACCTGTACACTTTCAGAGGTACCAGCAATGCATTTCTAGCAGTGCTAGCGCACACCTGTACAAATACACACTGTATGGATTTACTGTATATATTAAAGCAGAAATAGAGGTTGCATTTCTGGCGCTGTTATTTTTTGTTACAGGTTTGAAGAAGGGGGTCTCTGGTCTCTGGAGTTGAACCCCGTTAATTTCAGCTCCGGGCCCCCCTGCTTGCAGAGATATTTACCTCCACAGGCGGTGCCGGTATCTCTGTGGAGTTTAAATGTCCACATCAGATTGGCCAATAGCAAGCCACAAGGTATGACGTCACGACTTCCTATTGGCCTGCATGACGCGGGACATTTAAACACCGCCATTGTTAGGCCCACACAAAACAATGCAACCTGAATTGCTGCTTTAATCTGATAAACATCAGTGTAAGTGTTACATTGACGATCGTTACTTGGTACAGAAGTCTCCAGTGAATTACAGTTTTACTATTTGCATTTTGACTGAGCAAATGGGAGAATAATTACATGGAGCAATAGAAAGTGTTAAGAAAGTTACTTTATGCACATGTAATTACTCTGTCCTTTTTACATCTCCTGCTATGATTGTCTCCCTGTTATGGGATGATTAACTGCAGGTCTGATCTGGTGCAAACCTTTCTTGATTATTTTTACCCCCTACATATTTTTAGACAATCCTGATCATATTAGATCCTTGCATTTGCAGCCCATAGCTTGTGTTTGCTGGCCGTTTCAGCTCCCAGAATCCCCTGTGTGTATTTTCACTGTGTATTGATTGCCTTGCTTTTCAAAGTGACTGCAGTGACATCATTAGGCGGATGTGATCGGCCATGCTGTACTATCCCAGTGATATTCAGAAACCTTACAAAGTTTTAAGGAAGCTATGAACGCCCTGCATGACTCTGTAGCAATGTCCTCTCCATAAGAAAGGAAAATATTTAGTAAGAGAAATTGCACCTTTAAAATACTGTACATTCAGAAAAAGGTCTGACAAAGTTTCTTATTACTGGCTTTTGCCTTCGCTGAAACAATTTGCTTTACAAATCCTGCATGGATAATCAAATAAGGGCATTCTCAGGAAATATGCATGATCACACACAATCATTTATAACATAATGTATTGACACTTTCCTTCAGTAACTGTTAAATGGCTGATATTATAATGTTATGGCTCACATGAAAATAATGAGTATTTACATCCTTTTTATTGGAGGGACACTGCGACAGTATTGTTTGTTCTGGACACATTGCAGTATAATTATACAGAATTAAAAAAAGGTGTAATCTGTGAAACGATGTTTTGAAAACCACTTTTTTTTTTGTTAATCTAACATTTCAATAAACCTTTTATGCTCCTTATGGTGCCTTTTTATCGTGTTTTTCGTATACATTTGCTTTCCGGAAAAGGGTTAGATACTTGGGATTTAATAATAAAATGGATGTTTTTTAACCTCCACTTCACATCATGGTTTCGCCGCCTAGTGATCCAACGAAGATTAGTACCAAGGAAAAATAATAATAATAAAAAAAACATTCAATATCCTTAGTATTCATAATAATTTGCTTTTGTTTGTCCCCCTAACAGGGTAGATTCCCTGTCTAACTATCATGCAAGATGTGTGTATATATCTATATCTATATCAAATGGAAATATTCGCATGTCTTAGACAGGTCTGCAACCCTGCCTTTCACCATTATTACCCAGCACACAGTGCTCCACTGCAGCAAGGGATTATGGGAAATGACATGCAAATGAACACACAGTGCCACCTTTTGCTTCAAAACCATATTACATGTTCCCCTATAAGCTTAAACTTGCTGCATGTCACAGCTTTGAGCACAGCCTGGGTTAAGATGCATAGCCAGCAAACCCACCCACAGACAGACTGTTTCGACCTTAATGGGTCTCCTCAGTGTGGGGTTGGTTATACTGGCTCTGCAAAATGAAGCAGGGATAGGTTTCACCATACTTAGTTAATATATATCTATACATCTTCCTCCCCGCGGATGCGCAGAAGCCGAAAGCACCTTCCTCCCCGCGCATGCGCAGAAGCCGTCAGCACCTTCCTCCCCGTGCATGCGCAGAAGCTGTCAGCACCTTCCTCTCCGCACATGCGCAGAAGCCACTAACAAGTTTCTTGCCCATCGCCGCGCGCATGCGCAAAGGCGGCCGGCACCTCCAGCGCATACGCAGAAGCAAGAGCCCCTTATCCTTTCTTTATCACTGATGATATGGATTAAGTGAATAGGTAAATAGATCAAATTAATCAAAACGCCATACATTTCTAGGCCCAAGGTGTATAACCGACTTGCCAATGGAGAGGGCGCCGTTGTCTTTACCTACTGTGTTTAATACCAATTCTTGATAGTAAAGTACACATACACAAACAAACAAAAGGAATAAATATAGAAGTGAAAATAACAAAAATCTTAGAAATCTATCATTTATCATGAAACATATAACACATAATTTGAACATACATTAACATAACATAATATAGTAACTGTAATGATTATTTAAAAAAAAAAAAGTGTGCAGAGTACCTGCATTGTACGTCAAACTTCTTTGCATTTTGTCACTGAAATTGTGTTTTTATTTTTATGATTTACATTGAATTAAAGACTTTTGAAAGTCACAGCATTTAGATACTGTGCAATCCAAAATATATCTATCTTACTTTAATTGTCATAAGTCAATTATATCATGTATTCCAAGTGATAGTATGGAAATTTTGACACAAAAATAAATAAAATAAAGTATACTCACAAATCTCTTTCATTGAATGTAAAACATTACCATCACAAATACAATTTGTGACAAAACACTGACAGAAGACAGAAGTTTCACTTAAAATGCGCGTGATCGGCACACACGCCGTTTTTGTTTTACTTGACATTATTAACACCCTTAGTGTCAGATATAAATGTAAGATACTTCTTTGCTTGAGTGCTACAAGTTCATTAGATATTCAGAATTTGTAGCAATTATCTTGAAAGATTTTAACAGTGCAAAAGATACATTTACCTAAATAAACCTGTTTCATAGCATAAAAGTGTCAACCATTTAATTATCCGGTTGTAGTGGTTTAGTTAGCAGTATATAGATTTTAGTTGTTTATACAGTGGTTTGCAAATAATGAATGGAGTTGTATGTGCCTTTTTTTGTATTTTTTAAGAAACATGTCCACTTTACTATTTGTAAAGTTAGAGGCTATTTACCCGCTGAGCTGGATAAAATAAGGGAATTGTTCAGCTTGACAAACCGGAATCCGGTTAAATAAGGCACTGATTCAGCCCAACCCTAACACTAATATGCCAGCCGAAGACGACCCCTATTTAGCACTGGCCGAGTCCTAGTAATCAGGGGGGAAATTATTGTCAGCTAAAAAAGAGAGCGGGAGGAGGTAATAGGTCCATGTACAGGAAGTAGAATTGATTGGTACAGTATATCTGATTGCATTCTGATATCCAATGTCTGATTTATTGTCCATAGGCAGAATCTGTGGGAATAAATTTAACATTGTAATGCAAGACACAAAGTGATCCCCCGTGATCTTCCCATCGTTCCCCATGATCCACACATCGTTCCCCATTTTCCACAGCTTCTCCCATGATCTTCCCATCGTTCCCCATTTCCCCAGCGTCACCCATGATCATCCCATCGTTCCCTATTTTCCCCAGCGTCCCCAATGATCTTCCCATCATTCCCCATTTTCCCCAGCGTCCCCCATGATCATCCCATCGTTCCCCATTTTACCCAGCGTCCCCCATTATCTTCCCATCGTTCCCCATTGTCCCCATCATCCCCCATGATCTTCCCAGCGTCCCCCATGATCATCCCATCGTTCCCCATTTTACCCAGCGTCCCCCATTATCTTCCCATCGTTCCCCATTGTCCCCATCATCCCCCATGATCTTCCCATCATTCCCCATTTTCCCCAGCGTCCCCCATGATCATCCCATCGTTCCCCATTTTACCCAGCGTCCCCCATTATCTTCCCATCGTTCCCCATTGTCCCCATCATCCCCCATGATCTTCCCATCGTTCCCCATTTTCCCCAGCATCTCCCATGATCATCCCATCGTTCCCCATTTTCCCCAGCATCCCCCATGATCATCCCATCGTTCCCCATTTTTCCCAGCATCCCCCATGATCCACACATCGTTCCCCATTTTCCACAGCTTCTCCCATAATCTTCCCATCGTTCCCCATTTTCCCCAGCATCCCCATGATCTTCCCATCGATCCCCATTTCCCCAGCGTCCCCCATGATCATCCCATCGTTCCCCATTTCCCCCAGCGTCCCCCATGATCATCCCATCATTCCCCATTTTCGCCAGCATCTCCCATGATCATCCCATCGTTCCCCATTTTCCCCAGCATCCCCCATGATCATCCCATCGTTCCCCATTTTTCCCAGCATCCCCCATGATCATCCCATCGTTCCCCATTTTCCCCAACGTCCCCCATGATCTTCCCATCGTTCCCCATTTTCCACAGCGTCCCCATGATCTTCCCATCGTTCCCTATTTTCCCCAGCGTCCCCCATGATCTTCCCATCGTTCCCCATTTTCCACAGCGTCCCCATGATCTTCCCATCATTCTCCATTTTCCCCAGCGTCCCCCATGATCATCCCATCGTTCCCCATTTTACCCAGCGTCCCCCATTATCTTCCCATCGTTCCCCATTGTCCCCATCATCCCCCATGATCATCCCATCGTTCCCCATTTCCCCCAGCGTCCCCATGATATTCCCATCGTTTCCCATTTTCCCCAGCATCCCCCATGATCTTCCCAGCGTTCCCCATTTTCCCCAGCGTTCCCCATGATCTTCCCATCGATCCCCATTTTCCCCAGCGTCTCCCATGATCATCCCATCGTTCCCCATTTTCCCCAGCATCCCCCATGATCATCCCATCGTTCCCCATTTTTCCCAGCATCCCCCATGATCATCCCATCGTTCCCCATTTTCCCCAACGTCCCCCATGATCTTCCCATCGTTCCCCATTTTCCACAGCGTCCCCATGATCTTCCCATCGTTCCCTATTTTCCCCAGCGTCCCCCATGATCTTCCCATCATTCTCCATTTTCCCCAGCGTCCCCCATGATCATCCCATCGTTCCCCATTTTACCCAGCGTCCCCCATTATCTTCCCATCGTTCCCCATTGTCCCCATCATCCCCCATGATCATCCCATCGTTCCCCATTTCCCCCAGCGTCCCCATGATATTCCCATCGTTTCCCATTTTCCCCAGCATCCCCCATGATCTTCCCAGCGTTCCCCATTTTCCCCAGCGTTCCCCATGATCTTCCCATCGATCCCCATTTTCCCCAGCATCCCCCATGATCTTCCCAGCGTTCCCCATTTTCCCCAGCGTCTCCCATGATCTTCCCATCGTTCACCATTTTCCCCAGCGTCCCCCATGATCTTCCCATCGTTCCCCATTTTTTCCAGCATCCGCCATGATCTTCCCATCGTTCCCCATTTTCCCTAGCGTCCCCCATTATCATCCCATCGTTCCCCATTTTCCCCAGCGTCCCCCATGATCTTCCCATCGTTCCCCATTTTCCCCAGCGTCCCCCATGATCTTCCCATCGTTCCCCATTTTCCCCAGCATCCCCCATGATCTTCCTATCGTTCCCCATTTTCCCCAGCATCCCCCGTGATCTTCAAATCGTTCCCCATTTTTGCCAGCGTCCCCCATGATCTTCCCATCATTCCCCATTTTCCCCAGCGTCCCCCATGATCATCCCATCGTTCCCCATTTTACCCAGCGTCCCCCATTATCTTCCCATCGTTCCCCATTGTCCCCATCATCCCCCATGATCTTCCCAGCGTCCCCCATGATCATCCCATCGTTCCCCATTTTACCCAGCGTCCCCCATTATCTTCCCATCGTTCCCCATTGTCCCCATCATCCCCCATGATCTTCCCATCATTCCCCATTTTCCCCAGCGTCCCCCATGATCATCCCATCGTTCCCCATTTTACCCAGCGTCCCCCATTATCTTCCCATTGTTCCCCATTGTCCCCATCATCCCCCATGATCTTCCCATCGTTCCCCATTTTCCCCAGCATCTCCCATGATCATCCCATCGTTCCCCATTTTCCCCAGCATCCCCCATGATCATCCCATCGTTCCCCATTTTTCCCAGCATCCCCCATGATCCACACATCGTTCCCCATTTTCCACAGCTTCTCCCATAATCTTCCCATCGTTCCCCATTTTCCCCAGCATCCCCATGATCTTCCCATCGATCCCCATTTCCCCAGCGTCCCCCATGATCATCCCATCGTTCCCCATTTCCCCCAGCGTCCCCCATGATCATCCCATCGTTCCCCATTTTCGCCAGCATCTCCCATGATCATCCCATCGTTCCCCATTTTCCCCAGCATCCCCCATGATCATCCCATCGTTCCCCATTTTTCCCAGCATCCCCCATGATCATCCCATCGTTCCCCATTTTCCCCAACGTCCCCCATGATCTTCCCATCGTTCCCCATTTTCCACAGCGTCCCCATGATCTTCCCATCGTTCCCTATTTTCCCCAGCGTCCCCCATGATCTTCCCATCGTTCCCCATTTTCCACAGCGTCCCCATGATCTTCCCATCATTCTCCATTTTCCCCAGCGTCCCCCATGATCATCCCATCGTTCCCCATTTTACCCAGCGTCCCCCATTATCTTCCCATCGTTCCCCATTGTCCCCATCATCCCCCATGATCATCCCATCGTTCCCCATTTCCCCCAGCGTCCCCATGATATTCCCATCGTTTCCCATTTTCCCCAGCATCCCCCATGATCTTCCCAGCGTTCCCCATTTTCCCCAGCGTTCCCCATGATCTTCCCATCGATCCCCATTTTCCCCAGCGTCTCCCATGATCATCCCATCGTTCCCCATTTTCCCCAGCATCCCCCATGATCATCCCATCGTTCCCCATTTTTCCCAGCATCCCCCATGATCATCCCATCGTTCCCCATTTTCCCCAACGTCCCCCATGATCTTCCCATCGTTCCCCATTTTCCACAGCGTCCCCATGATCTTCCCATCGTTCCCTATTTTCCCCAGCGTCCCCCATGATCTTCCCATCATTCTCCATTTTCCCCAGCGTCCCCCATGATCATCCCATCGTTCCCCATTTTACCCAGCGTCCCCCATTATCTTCCCATCGTTCCCCATTGTCCCCATCATCCCCCATGATCATCCCATCGTTCCCCATTTCCCCCAGCGTCCCCATGATATTCCCATCGTTTCCCATTTTCCCCAGCATCCCCCATGATCTTCCCAGCGTTCCCCATTTTCCCCAGCGTTCCCCATGATCTTCCCATCGATCCCCATTTTCCCCAGCATCCCCCATGATCTTCCCAGCGTTCCCCATTTTCCCCAGCGTCTCCCATGATCTTCCCATCGTTCACCATTTTCCCCAGCGTCCCCCATGATCTTCCCATCGTTCCCCATTTTTTCCAGCATCCGCCATGATCTTCCCATCGTTCCCCATTTTCCCTAGCGTCCCCCATGATCTTCCCATCGTTCCCCGTTTTCCCCAGCGTCCCCCATGATCTTCCCATCGTTCCCCATTTTCCCCAGCATCCCCCATGATCTTCCTATCGTTCCCCATTTTCCCCAGCATCCCCCGTGATCTTCAAATCGTTCCCCATTTTTGCCAGCGTCCCCCATGATCTTCCCATCGTTCCCCATTTTCCCCAGTGTATATTAGAGCCCCAGTGAGATTGGATTGCATTCTAAACTATTCTTCTTTTACTTTAGACATAAACATAAGTATGAAACATTATTATTCCAGTGAAATTTCTATTACAATGTGGGTTATTGCCTTTCTGCCAGGTTCAAGTTTTGTTAATAACCAAACCAGAGAATCTATACACATCCTACTCATTTGTACTTTGGATATCTGATTTATATTCCCTGAGGGAGGGAATTTAAAAGACTTACCAGTATTTTGTAATGCACCTTTTTATTGATTACAACACAGCACACTATATCGGCGCCTAGATAAAAAACATAAATCACCTAAGTGATCACTGACCCAATGGCAGTTCAGCCCTTACTGGCCAGACATTACCCAAAAGGATCTTGATTGATGTCTCATGACCTGTGGGCATAAAAGAAGGAAAATATCATAGTGCAACACTAAATGGATATGAAACACAAATATACACTAACAAAAAAGAAAAAATATGACATGGAAAACAGAATAGCTACAAAAAAACTGGTGACATTTAATGAATATTGTTATAATACACAAAATCCTTAAAAATGAAGTGACCAAGTGTAATGAAATGCGTAGGGTGGTTTTATACACAGTAGTGAGCCCTGGTGTGGACCCTCCATATTACCATCTCTGGTTTGATCGATTTGGACTGTCCAGAGAGACTTTGGAGTTTTTTTGCGGCATAGCGCCATATGCGTAGTGCAATACTGAGACTTGCAACTACGACGCATGCGCAAATCACGTCATATAAGTAAGTATAGATATAGGATAAAGTATCTGTCGTTTAAATTTAGCATAGGTTGAACTTGATGGACCTACGTCTTTTTTCAACCTCATCTACTATGTAACTATCTGACTGCGACGTACACAGCGGGTCTGCGACCAATGCAGCAGGACACGTGACAGCGGCGTCTGAGGTCTGGAAGTGCCCTGTGAAGTTCCTCCCCTGTGATCTACCACGAAGGAATAACTGCCGCTGTTGCTGCTGAACGCTGGTTTACTTTCACCTTTTCGTGAGTAGGATTCCAGTGTTTTTCTTACTGTATATATATTTCTAAGGATTTTGTGTATTATTACAATATTCATTAAATGTCACCAGTTTTTTTGTAGCTATTCTGTTTTCCATGTTGTATTTTTTATTTTTGTTAGTATATGTTTGTGCTTCAGATCCGTTCAGTGTTGCACTATGATATTTTCTTTATTTTATCCCCACATGTCATGAGACATCAATCAAGATCCTTTTGGGTAATGTCTGGCCAGTAAGGGCTGGACTGCCAATGGGTCAGTGACCACTTAGGTGATTTATGTTTTTTATCTAGGCGCTGATATATTGTGTTGTGTTGTACTATTTGTAGTGATCTGTATCGATCATATTCATCAGGCTGCCTAGTCCTTTATTTAAGGTTTTTGCAATTACTTTAATTAATTCATTTTATTAAATAAGTTTAAGCATTAGCGCTTTTATACACATTTTTCTTTTATCACCTTTTTAGTGATAAGCAAACAAATTTAATGTAGAAAACAACAGCACAAAACTTTCCCTTTTACCCTTTTGCGCACCCACGTTCTGTACATCTTTTTTTAAGAGAACTTATATTTAGAAGACAGGACAGACGTGCTGTAGGATGCTGCATGCTTCCCTCTGAACACGTAGAATGCTATGGGGCCTATGCTATAAGCGTCGATAAGCCACTTATCGGCCAAAATGCCTACTGCTATTCAGTAAGCATCGATAAGTGGGCGATAAAGGCATGAATCGCCAAAAAATTCAGCCGTCATACAAAAATTTCCGGGTGAGCGTCGGTAAGCTACTTATCGGCAGGTTCTGAAACTCGTGCAATTCTAGTAGCCGCGACTAGGTTATCGAGGCCTATCGCGGCTCTAGAATGGCGAGTTTCTCCCAAAATCCTCACCCCAGGAAAGTTTGTGTGAGGCTGATGAGAAGCTGCTGAGAGGCGGCGATACCGAATTTAGAAAAACAACTGCTTTTTTTTCTGCATCGGATTGATGCCAGGAGTCTCCTGAGCGAATATCCATTAATAGCACCCCCGGCATGAATCCCATGCAATAAAAATGTATTTACAGGCAACTACATTACCTTAGCGGCTAACCGCAATGGCAATGAAGGGGATAACCCCTCCCGCTACCCACCAAGGACCAAATACCCCCTTCACCCACCCCAGCTGCCCACAATAAACACTAATGCCCACCTCCTCTACCCCCACATGATTGATACCAGATGCCGCGGGTGTCCTCAGGTGGTCCCTGTGGGTGTCTGGGGGCCCTCGGGTGGTCCCTGTGGGTGTCTGGGGATCCTAAGGTGGTCCCCGCAGGTGTCTGGGGGTCCTTGGGTGGTCCCCGTGGGTGTCAGCATGTCCTTCGGTGGTCCCCAAGGGTGTCTGGGGGCTCTCGAGTGGTCCCTGCTGGCCTGCGGTACCAATCTGGTGGCAAAAAAAAAAGTGCAATACTTTAAAATAAATATACCCCCCTCCCTTCCCCCAAACAGATACAGTACAGTAATGGGCAAAATAACTATTATCCAGATATGGATAATAGTGCATTTGCCCATTATAAAATAAAACATTAGCCAGCCAGCATAAATAAAGTAAATAAATATTTCTACTTACCCATGCCATCATGAAGGGCATCCTCGTCAGCATACTGCTGGTCCATGTCCTCCGATGCCAGCAAGAATACATGGAAAATACACTCTAATGGCCCATAACCCCTTAATAACCACTATAGTAATTAAGGGATTAACCCACTCTCCCTCGCTATCCACCCACCCCATGACCACTATACTCACCCTCTACCCAATGATTGGCATAGTGGTATATAATACCTGTATAATATGGGCATGATAAGCCATTATAGCAGTTAATGGTGTAGATGTGAAGGAGGTCTCCGGAGCAGAACTACGTTGATTTGAGGTCCGGGGATCTCTGCTTTCCGAGATACAGACCCCGTTATGTTGTGCCGGTATCTCCTATGCATTTAAATGTCCCACATCACGTGACCGTGGGAATAAAATGGATAGGAAATACCAGCACCCCATAATGGGGCCTGTATCTTGGGAAGCAGGGGGTCCCCGGATCTGGAATCAAAGCGGTTCAGCTCTGGAGACCCCCTGCTCATCTACACTTGTTTTATTTTTTATATTAAAACAGTTTGATCGCTGACGAGATATGCGCAGGGAGAGGCGGCTATCTCTGTGCAGCTCTCTCTGCAGCTGAAAGAAATCGCCAGGTAAGGCCTTTTCAGAAAGACAATCTTCACATCGCTGGATACTCGCCCTTTTTGGGAATTTTGCTATCACAGGTAATCAAGACTTTCTGATACCGTGATAGCAACGCTCAAAAGACAGGCGAATTAAATGGGCCGGCAATTTTTTTTATGAACGCTTATAGCATGGGCCCCTATATATCCAAGGGTTATTACAACTATTTTCCATTAAATTTGATCATTTAAAGTGTATATATTAGGTCGCTAATTAAATGTGTTCAAATTTAAGTTGCTTTGGACTGTCAAGAAGAGGGAGTACATGTTTTGTTTAGCTGTCAGATATAGAAACAAGTGGGTGTAGTGCAGATGGTGCAGAATCAAAATTTGAATTGTGACTAGTTTCCCGTGCCAATGACAGTAGCAAAACTTGGTATTCAACGGGTTTGCTCACCAGACTTCAATAGCCGTGCTTTTCTTTCCGTGTTGGGTCTTTCGCCCTTTTGTCTTGCAGGAAAATAACAGGTTCTTCTTCTTGGATGCATAGGGTGGACAATGCTTTTTGATTACTGTGAGGAAGAGTCATTTTGTTCACAGCTCCGACTGCTATCTGGAAAGCTTCTTGGAGAACAAGGCAGGTAAAATGGCAACAACTGAAAACATATGAGCCCAAATGTATTAAGTCGTCTTCTGCCATGATGAACCTCCCAGTCCTGGAAGACATATTGCAGCCAGTTCAAGTCAATGGGCTGTACGGCATCTTTCAGTGCCAAAAGATGTTTCATGGCTACTTAGTAAATATGGACCATGACGTGCCATGTCTGCTTCACATATTCCTGGTGTCTTCTTGGTACAACGGAGGAGACACCTTCTATAAGAAGTAACGCTACAGTATGTTGACACTGAAATATAAAACAAGATTGTTTTCCCCCATTTTGTGGGGCTCAAGTGATAGTGATGTGTGCAGCTTATGTTGACATCTAACTTCATGACCTTGTAGAGACATTGCTGCTAGTGATGGAAAAAATGTATGTTGTTGGAGCTGTGCTGATATATGTATGTATTTATGTAGCGTACCATCCATGTACATAGCACTTCAGAGCAGCAAAACACGTGACATAATATTATAACACACTGTGGGAATAAGCGCTTCAGACATGAAAGTAACAATAGGAAAAGGATGAAGAGTGTTTAGCCTTAAAACTGAGGAGGATTTTGTAAGTGATACGCATTTGAATAGGAAGCCAGGAGAGGGATTAGATCAGGAGAGACGCTGAGATTTAGGAGAGAGTAAAGTGATTCTAGCAGCAGCATTTAGGATAGATTGTAGAGGAGATAGGTGAGAGGCAGTAAGGCTGGACAGTAGAAGGTTGCAGTAGTCGAGAAGGGAGAGAATGAGGGCCTGCATTAGAATTTTAGCATTAAAGGGATAGAGGAAAGGGCGTATCTTTGCAATGTTACAGAGGTAAAAACGACAGTTTTTAGCTACATTGGGAATGTGAGAGGAGAATGTAAGGGAGGAGTTAAATGTGACCCCTAGGCAGCGTGCTTGTGATACTGGGTTTATGATAGTACTGCCAGCAGTAATGTAGACGGGACAGTAGGGACAGACTTTGGATAAAGTATTAAGACCTTCCGGTCTTTGACATCTTAAGTTGCCAGCGGCAGGCCGTCCAGGATGATATAGCAAAGAGACATTCAAAGACTTTAGTCTGTACAGCAGATGTAAGGTCAGGGGATAGAGGGTAAATTTGTGTCATCAGCATAGAAGTGATATTTGAACCCTAGAGATGTGATAAGGTCACCTAGAGAGAGTGTGTAAAGAGAAAAGAGAAGGGGTCCTAGGACAGACTCCTGGGTTATGCCAACAGAGAGATCGACAGAGGAGTAGGAGGTGTTTGCAAACGAGACACTGAAAGATGGGAGAAATAAGAGGAGAACCAGGATTGAGCTTTGTTACGGATACCAAGAGTATGGAGAATATGAAGGAGAAGAGGGTGGTCCACAATATCAAAGGCTGCAGAGAGGTCAATCAATATTAGCAGAGTGTAATGACCTTTGTCTTTTGCAGCATGAAGGTCATTAGTTATTTTGGTGGGGGCTGTTTCAGTGGAGCGAGCAGTGCAGAACACAGAATGTAGAGGATCTAAGAGAGAGTAGGTAGTGAGAAAATGAAGTAAGCACATGTGGTGGTAGCAGTACCACTGTACGTGGTTTACAGTTGCAGAGGGATTCATGGAAATATTCCTCCATATTTCTAACCATCTGCACAGGTGAGAGTTTGGAAGTGTGGTGTAAAGGATGTGTTTTTTTAGGAGAGCCTCAGACGTCTTCTTCTGTGCTGGGCAGGCCACACACTGGCACTGGGATTCACAAACCTCCAATACGAGTTATCGCGATGTGATCCCATGTGTAACCCTGTTTCCCCCCTCCTATGGGAAAACTACACTGGTTACTGCTTTGCTGTGGTGCTGAAGCCTATCTGCGGTGTCAGGAGAAGCTGAGCTTCACGATGTTAAGGGCAATGGGACAGACTTTAGGGACATTTCTTTGTTACTCATATGCACAGTACAGCATCTCCAGCCATGACAGGATCCCAAGGATAGGATATCAGCTCCTGTCATTGCGGTCCATCTACCTCCTGCCCAGTAACTGACACCCAGGCAGAAGCAAGGTGCACAAGCATCTTTATTTTCTCTTTCTCCTTCCTTTGAGCAGCACATTATCCTGCAGTGCAGGACTTCTGGATGGTGCCTGCCCATTCTCTTTGGGCATTCTGGTCTGGATGGTCTCTAGGCCGGCCGGCCTAGAATGGCATGCTTGCCCCGCAATGGGGAAGACTCATAGCCCTCTTACTCCCTTTCAGGATCAGAGACAGACCTTTCCTCCTTATATACCTACTCCTAGAGCAGGGCAGAACTCCACTCTCCTCTGTACAATCTCTCTCCTAGGAGGGTAGAGTAGCACTCTCCTCTACCTCCTCACTCCAGCAGGAGCTCAGAGGAACTCTCTCATCCACCTCCTCACTCCAGGAGGAGCAGAGGGGAACTCTCTCATCCACCTCCTCACTCCAGGAGGAGCAGAGGGGAACTCTCTCATCCACCTCCTCACTCCAGGAGGAGCGGAGGGGAACTCTCCTAACTTTAGCCTACTCCCCTTAGAAACTTCTGGAATGGGCGGGCTCATAGGCTGTACCCACCTACAATGGGCTGTACACAGGCTACAAGACACCACCTACCTTCCTTCACTATCTGGGGAAGCAAGAAGGGGGGTCAAGGGCCCACAGATTAACCTGCTAATTCCTGGATCTTAATAGGGCTTGCATAGCAGATACACTATGTGGGGGAGAAACAGGTACAGCTGGACATACCCTGTCACACGTGGTAACTGCTATTGACTTGAATGACAATTAAAGCAAGATTGCAGTACAATAACCCATATTGGAGGTTAGTGACCCTAATGAGACACAATGTGGCTGATTTAGACCTGGCTAATGTAAACAATAAGGTGAAACACTTAGGCACTGCTATACGTACAAATGATGACGTGATGTATTCAAGTGACAATATTAATAAATCGTGAATGTATTAATAATGAGTGACTTTCTATAATAAATTGAGTGATAAGTGCACAGTGAAAATAAATATATTTGCTACTCCCTGCTCAAACCCACTGTTAGGGACTGTCCTCGAAGGTCCCTGCGGATTCAAGATTGCATCAAAAATCCAGGGTGGCATGGGAGAAATGCAAACGCCAAAAAAAAAAAAACACAACTATGTGCAGATGTTTTTTTTAATTAGTGACTAGATATCCGTATCTTGGCTCCTGTGTAATTCCCTGTAATTCCCTGTGTAATAGTCAGGGCATATCACAAACGTGGCAGTCTTTTCTCAGGAGCATAATGAAGTTGCTACCTCAGTTACAAGAGAGAACACAAACCATTGCGCAGATCGAATGAAAATATTTTTATAAGTTAAAACAGATAAGAAATGCACTTACATGGTGTGCATAGTGTTAAAGCGTGTAACACAATTTGTGTAAAAAATGCTTGGCGTCACGATAATCTCACCGTCACCGCTCCGTCGTGAGTTGTTGGTACCGGTGCTGGGTCCCCAGCTGTGCCGGCCGTTCTCCTCAGGATCCCTGGTGTCTCTATAGGCGTCTCCTCCATGCCTCTCCGGTTTGCCTCGCAGGTATCTGGCTGCACCAGCATCTCCCTGGGTCCAGACACATCATTTCCAGTAAGGGCAACTGTCATGGGAGAGGGGGTTGGGCCCGGTATTAAAGGGGTTGCACCCCATATGGCCACCCCCTGACCTCACTTGGGAGACAAGGGGTTAACTGGACTGCGGTCCAGTAATGTGTTTTTACCCTGCTTCAGCACCCAAATGTGTATTCCCCTGTAACAATGTATTTTCCCCATTCCAGTGTCTGCACCAACACTCACACTGGGATCCATGCGGGAGGAGAAGGGTTAATAGTTAAGAAGTGATTGTAGCCCTTTGTTCCATTTTCCCGCCTTTGCAGGCTCCATTTTGCAGTTTCCCATAGGCCGCCATGGCAGCTCCATACAATCCCATGGGGATTCCGGCAATTTGGGCCCATTCTCAGAGAATACCTACAGGTGGCACCCGAGAGGAGGAGCGGCGGTCCCCCATTGTAAGTCAATGGAGCCATTCATTTCAATGGGGATTCCTCGACGTCAACCTCCAGGAACGGGTTGGCAGCCATCCAAACCGAAGACCGCAGAAGCGGATACAATATCTAAAAAAGAGCTTTGATCACACTAGTTCAAGTTCAAATACAATTGGCATGGGAAACTTAGGTTCTAGGGCACCCAGGAATAATATTATTTTTGCCCCTAGACCCTAGGAACCCCCACACTCGACCACCACCGGGTCCGAGGATTAAGGTCCCCTGTAAAGGGTCGCGCTCGCCACAAGGGTCATGCCATTGACTCTAATGGGAGCGGAGGTCCCATTGAATCCGATGGCGGCGCCGGCCCATGCATTTCCTATGGAGGCGCCGGCCATATTGATTCTAATGGAGGAAAGCCGCGTGGCTTTGAAACGGCTAAGTCCGAAAGTGTATAAAGTGTAAACCTATATCTCCGGTTCTGTGAGTACCAGATGGCTGGGATTTTGGTTGCATGTAGTCACTGCTCCGGCATGACTGCATGGCCATTTCCAGCCCTCTCCGATCAACCAGACGGAGTATGGGCAAATGTGAAAATTATGGTTTTCCCATTGACTTCAATGGCGGAGTTGCTCCATTGAAAGCCTATAGCAACGGCGCCCATTGATTTCAATGGAAGAGTGAAATGCAGTGATTTCTTTTAGCTTATAGTGGAGAATCCTGCATTAAAGTTAAAAGGGATTTTAACTTGTTTTTTGTATCTCCGGTTCTGGGGGTCGTGGAAGGCTGATATTTGGCCACTATGGCAAGGGTCCTCCGGCATGAGGACCTGGCAAATTTCAGCCCGCTCAGACCCACAGAACGGATTATTTTAATATGTGTAGATATTAAGGAATGTATTGTATTTTGGGTCTGGTATTAAAGCCCGGGAAGGCTAGAGCCCATATGGTATGTTAATGCTAAGGGGGGTGACAAGTGGTCTACAATAAATCCCCTGATCAATGGCTCCCCCACCCTGCTTGTGTATGCTAGCACAAAAGAAAGCAGGACAGGGGTACTTGTGATAAGTGTTGTGTTTCACACCTTGGGACAAAAGTTTTCCTCTCCCAAGCAGACTGGGCGACGCCAGTCTTGTGGGAGGGGGGCTAGGGAAATGAGCTCCTGATTAGAATAATGCACACCCAGTGGGCAGGTATTACTTGGCCTCACAAGTGAGGTGGCAAGGAGGGATTGGGTGCAGGTAATTGTCATCCAATGCCTTGCACCTTCGGTTAGGGTATGGGGCTGAAACTCCATATAAATGAGTGTAAGCTCTATGCCCAGTGTCTTTCATGTCTTTTCGTGATGCCTTCATTTGAACCTGTATTGCTGAATGAATTGCCAATCCTGTACCTGATTGCTTCATTGTCCAACCCTTACATAAGTGTCTATTTCTTGTCTGTTATTTGTATCATCTTGTTTGTTCTCCTTCTTTAAGGAATAAACTATATTTATTATATCTAAGTCATGTTCAATTCAACCCAGATATTTGGTGTATATTATACCCTGTCACAAGTTACCGTGACACAAACATCCCATCCAGTCGTGGACTTCTGGCTGGATAACGCGTCTTACTGCTTTTACGAGTGTCTGAGAGGCTCACACTCTACGCGTTTCGGTCATGCAAGCTTCGTCAGGAGTGTGCCTCCCCCTTCTACTGACCAGTTTAAATAGTGGCATCAATACACTGTAATAAACATATCTGTTGACAACATAGACACATAGACAGGAACCTATGGGATAAATTATTTTGTGTATAGACACTATTTCACAAAAAATCTTATTAACAAGGATTTGACTTTGTAAGGATGACTGTTATGATAATTTAGTTATCAATTTGGATTATACAACTGTTGTGCTTATATTAACCTCTTGGGTGCAAAGATGCTTCCTTCCAAGAAGACTCAATGTAACAATTATTTTGAGGAACGATCTCGGCTCACAATTCTATACTTGTGATTATATGGGGTACTTAGTATCAGTAAATATAAGTCCTAGTTTACAAACACACACACAGTAGGACAAGTAAATGGGCATGAATGTACAATTTTGAAAGTGTGTCTAGATTCAATTTATACCATAGGTGTTACAATTACAACTAGTGTTGTACCGGGCCCTACTTAAAGAAAAAATAAAATAAAACGGGTACCGGGTACCCGGGCAAAATCAATTGTTCTACCCGGCCAGGTACCCAGTTACCCGGATGGCACTTACCTGCATGGTGGAGGAAGACCGTGGAAATATCTAGGAAGGTCAACAGATGTCCTGTGGTGGTGGTAGCATCACAAGTCTGTACAGTATTCAGCCGGCGTGGGAGCAGGAGGAACCCATTACACAGCAGATAGCAGTGTGAGCCGGGGAACCATGTACCAGAGCAGGAGCACCGGCTGTCCAATAGGAACGCTCCTGCTCCGGTCACATGGTTCCCCGGCTCACACTGCTATCTGGTGCTCCGATGCCATATGAATACAGACTTGTGATGCTGCCACCGCCACGGTACCTCTGCTGACCTTCCTAGATGTTGCTGCAGTCTTCCTCAGGGTCTTCCTTACCTTCTGTCGCTGGTAGCAGACAAGTGATGATGTTTTTTCAGCTACTCTGACATTACGGTAATACCCAACGCCAGGCCCACTTCTCAGTTGCCGGGTCCGGGTAGCTGAAAAACCGCTGGCTAAGCCGGGTACTGGATAATTTCCAGGCACTCGGTATATCACTAATTACAACACAAAAATTTAGCGACAGTTAACATATTACATTTAAACATATTACATATGGCACACACTCTACTGAAAAGAAAAAGAGAGAGATGTCAAAATATGGTCAAACATGTCATACAATAATGATCTCCCTTTTTAATATTGGGAGATTGTCAAACAGACACTGTATTCAACGTGCTTAAATATTCTTTGAATGTTGAATCAGACTCATTTATGTGAGGAAGGCTCCAAGTTCAATTTCCAGGCTGAGACCCTCTGGAAAGAGGGTCTTTGGTACTCCCTCAAAAGGAATAGATGCACAAATACAGTAATAATGAAAGGAACACAGAAATAAACCAAACACATGTTTATACTGGCCCTTTGTGTGCTGCTGCTCAGTCAAAGAGGATCTTCCCTTCATCCTAGTCAGATGTTTAGAGATAGGTAGAGATGAGCACATGCGAAAGAGAATACAAATACCATTTAAAAAATGTAATATTTTACTTAGATATAGTCACAGTATTGGGTGAAAGGGGGGGGGGGGAATTAAATAATCAAACAGTACTCACACAGCCATGTGTGAGACTAACACACAAAGGTTTCTCTTTGGACACTATATATGCCTGCTTTCGTCAGTGGCTGTTTGGACTCTCAATCATAAGGTATCTTTCAGATGCGGACGCCCAGCGTCTCTCACAGCAAACCCATAGAAGGGTGATAGCCATGGACAGAAGTAGTACGAAACATACAATTTAATGATTAAAATAGAGTTTCCAGTAACTCACATTGAAGAAATAGCATCTCCGGTATGGGTAGCCCCTCAGTCTGCCGGTACAGTGACTCTCTCCTTCCACATCCGGGTGATAGGGCTGTAACCCGGATGTTCGCAGAGGCTTCGGTAGCCGTTAATGGTCAAAAGCTCCACGTCCCAACTGGAACAACGCGTTTCACAAAACTACTTTGAGACCCTCTGGAGCCAATGTTTTTAACCTGTGGATCCAGAAGGTCTCTCTCCTACTCAGCTCCTTGCTGCTATCCCCTCCTCTCCAGTGTTGTTTCACTTGCTCTTTCGCTGTAATCTTTACAGTCTCCTTGGTGGCAAAGTGAAAAATGCTGCTTAAGTGTTCAAAGACCCTTGTTCTGATGGACCTTGTGGTCTTACCCCCGCATTGTTGCCCCCTGGGACATTCAAGTAAATACATTATAAAGTCTGACCTGCATGTAATATGACTTTCTATAGTAAATGAGCTGCCTGTTGTGTTTGATTTAAAGCTAAATGTATCCTCTGCTGTGAACTGACATGCTCTGCATGTTGTATATCCATAATATCCCCTACCTTTAGCTGTTTTTATTTTCAATGCACTCGGGGCTAGGTTCTCTTTCAGGCTCTTCGCCTTCTTAAAGATAGCACATGGTTTCTCGGGAATATGGTCCCTAAGGATAGGATCATTGCTTACAATGTCCCAGTGTTTACTTATGAGTTTTTTTAAAAATCTTTTGTGAATCGCTATTAAAACCTGTTAGGAAGGTGAAGTCGAATTTTCCTACATTTAGTTTTTTCCCCTCTTTCATTTTTAGCAGGCTTGCCCTTTCTAATTTATCCGACCTTTGTAGAGCTTCCATTACCATCGCTGATTTGTAATCTTTTTCGATAAATCTATGTTTGATCATTTTAGACTATTCAAGAAATACCTCTCTATCAGTACAATTCCGTCTGATTCAACGAAATTGGCCAAAAGGGACATTACATAGCTACATAGTTACATAGTAGATGAGGTTGAAAAAAGACATAGGTCCATCAAGTTCAACCTATGCTAAATTTAGACAACAGATACTTTATCCTATATCTATACTTATTGATCCAGAGGAAGGCAAACAAAAAACCCCATTAAGGGGAAAAATTAATTCCTTCCTGACTCCAAGAATTTGCAATCGGATTAATCCCTGGATCAACATCCTTCCCATGTATACTTATTTGGTATTTCCCTGTATACCTTTCCCATCTAAAAAGATGTCCAACCTTTTTTTGAACAAATCTATTGTATGTGCCATCACAGTCTCCATGGGTAATGAATTCCACATTTTAACTGCCCTTACTGTAAAGAACCATTTCCTTTGTTGCTGGTGAAATTTCCTTTCCTCCAACCTTAAGGGATGGCCCCGAGTCCTTTGTACTGCCCGTGGGATGAATAGTTCTTTTGAAAGCTCCTTGTATTGTCCCCGAATATATTTGTATATAGTTATCATATCCCCTCTTAGACGCCTCTTTTCTAATGTAAATAAATCTAATTTAGCTAGCGTCTCCTCATAAGTTAGAATGTCCATCCCCTTTATTAATTTGGTGGCTCTTCTCTGCACTCTCTCTAGTTCCATAATGTCCTTTCTTAGGATTGGTGCCCAAAATTGACACTTGAACGTAGGATGTAATTGTTCATGTCCACTTCTTTGAAATGGTTTTTAGTTTTTTAGTTTATTATTGTCTACATAGATCATCAAATCAAGAAACTCCACGTGTCCTACTATGTTTTGAAGTAAACTTCAAATTTGAACCATTGTCGTTTATGACTTGGAGGAACTCCTCTACACCTTCCCCCCGTCTCCAGATTAGCAGCACGTCGTCTATATAGCGTCGCCATATGATCAGATCCGCGCCATGCCCGCTCCTGGACCAGATATTATTATCCTCCTACTCTCCCATAGAGTGGTTGGCGTACCTCTGGAGGAAGAAGTCTCCTCCGAACCAAAAATAATTGTGGTCCAAAATGAATCTTATTCCCTCAATTATAAAGTCTATCTGACTATCAGTTAATTCTTTATTTTTGATTAGTACATATTTAACTGCTGCACAGCCCTGGCCGTGTAATATAGAGGTATACAGCGATGTCATATCGCACGTCGCCAAGATGTAGTGATTTTCCCATTAAATTTGTTCCAAGATATTAAGCACGTCAGTTGTGTCTCTAAGATGAGATCTCTGTTTTGTGACATATTTTTGGAGTTAGAAGTCTATATACTGAGACAGATTGGCAGTGAGTGTGTCAATCCAAGAGACAATAGGTCTGCCTGTGGGGATTGACTATACTCTTGTGGATCTTCGGAAGGAAGTACAATATGGGAAAGATAGGTTGTTTATTCATAAGAAATTGATACTCCTTCTGCCCAAATCCGTCCCTTATCCAAATACTGTCTTAGTTCTATCAAGAACTCATTGGTAGGATACTTTCTTATATGTCTCAGTATAATCTAATAGTCTATAGGCTTCCTTGTTGTAATTTTTCTGATCCATTATGACTGTCCCACCCCCCTTGTCCACCTGTTTGATAACTATATTTTCATTAGCCATTAATTTTTTCAGTGCCTGTTTCTCTTCCTTAGGTAAATTCTCTTTTGGCCTAATTTGGATCTTATTCCAACCGCTGAAAAATTCTTTATCCTCTAAATCTAAAGAGGGATTTTTTTAAGATCCTCAATCCCCTAGGAATTCTCCCACAGCTCTTATATTTCTCTAAGTATGTAACATTTAACCATAGACCATTAGACCTGGCTAATTACATTAGAGTGATAGCGCCAACTCATTTTGTGGGTTTAAATTCTGTTCAGGCTCATAAAAAGGTCCCAATTTTCCAAAATAAGCACAAAAGAGAGTTTGACTGGGGGTGGTTTATATAACAACTCGACAGGTGGAGTGGAGGCATGTCTATTCCAAATATATTTAAATAAGCATTCACACGCTAAATAGCACTTGTCTTATATAAGCATCAAATTAAGTGTTTAATTAACCGTTGTTTTTTTAATTATGACCCCTTCTTAATTACGCACCTATAGGAACCAGAACCCAATACTTGCAACATACATTTGCTGGAGCTATGGCTATAATTGCTGATCTATTGATGCACAGACACTACCTGGCAATGCTTTATGTTATAGAGCAGGGCTCTTCAACAAGTTATCCAAAGGCACCAGATCAGAAAACATTTAGAAGTAGAAGGATAATATAATGTCATTTTATATACATTAAAAAAATGTGCCAAGTATAATATTTCAAACATTTTTGAGCCTGTACTATAAATATTTACATTACCTTCACTTACAAGTGAAAAAGTGCACTTTGCCCCTGTTAATTTCCTACTGGCTGCCTGAGCAGCAGAGACAGCGTGCCAAGGAAAGCCCTTCCCGGGGTTCCTTTGGCCCTCAGGCCGCCAGCTGAAGGGCCCTCTTCTAGAGAATAGAGTAAGACCCTGCGGAAGAAGGGAAAGACTGTATTATTATTTATTCACATTCTCCTCGCTGTTAAATCTGGGTTTTCTTTTTCTCTCTGCCGGCCAGCCGCTTGTTTCTGCTGGAGTCTCCTGGTGCAGACTGTGGTCGGTTTCTCAGAAGTCACATTTTTAAGGGCAGGTGCTGATTCAATTAAGGGCAAGTGTTAAGCACACTTCACTATAATGGGCAGACGTATCATTACGGGGAAAAAATACGCAAAGTCAATAGTTCAAATCTAAGATCTCAGCACCAAATTTTAAGACCAGCTGTTAGCGTCCGCCTCTAACGTGTGTTCTAATTCGTGGAATAGAGATGGCACAGCGCTAAACTTAGCGCCACGTCTATCTTTGTGATTACATCTAACTTCTAAATCAGGCAATATGATTTTAAATGAGGACAAAAAGATGCTTCAACATGGATAAGTTGAGCTGCAATATGTTGTTCATACTGTATGTATCTGTTATTTGACCCCATACATATGAACCTGCAGATGTCGAGGGCATCCTAATTATATCTCAGACCATCGCAGCGTTTCCAATAGGCTTCAATGGCAATGTCGGTGCAGAATATTACAATGTATCCCAACATATACTGGAGAAAACAATTAAAACAATTAAACGCGCTACATTTGTTTGCTGTGTGTACTACTGTATATAGATGTGCTCACAACACTACAAAAACGAATATATTCGTTTAGAATTTGAGGGAAGGTCAGCCATTTATTTACCTGAGCACAATGTAATTCTGCAGGTTCCACATTATATCTTACAACATAACGAAATGTTCTTGCGCCCCCCAGTGGTAAAACATTACCGTGTGTTAAAGTGTGGAAATAGATATCAGGGTGCCATTACATGACTATTATTATTATCCTTTATTTATAAAGCGCCAACATACTGTATTCCGCAGCGCGGTGCAATGGCGGTACAGAGATTTGATAATTACATACAAATAAGGACAAACACGCACAGATACAAAGAGGTAATGAGGGCCCTGCGTGTGAGCGTTTACAATCCGAAGGGAATGAGGGACAATGTTAAAACTAAAGGTAAAGTGGCTGCACATTGTGGGGTGGCATGAGACATTTGGGCGCGGCCGTCTGGCCACAGCCAAGTCTACGCCAGCATTCGGCCGCAGAGGGATCCTCTGCCGCAGCTGCTCCGCCGCTGGACACTCAGCCGCAGGCACCTTCTCCAAGGTAAGTTAATTTAAGGGTAAATTTAGCAGTTAGGGTAAGGGGTTAGGGATAGGGGTTTTAGGGTATGGGGTAACGATATTTATGGTAAGAGTTTATTTTAAGCAGTTAATCTTTTTACGGGAGGGATTAGTGTCAAGTGTTTAGGATAAGGCCTTAAGTCTTTGAGGGTAGGGGGTAGCTTTAGTATTAGGCGTTAAGATTAGGGCTTTTTTAGCGTATGGGGGAAGGTTACAGACTTACCTTAGCAGCAAAGCGGTCGGCAGCAAGAAGTTCCGGCAGCGAGCTGAGCAGCGGCTAAAACACAGGCGGAGATCTGGTTCCGGCAAAATGTCCTAGACCATTGTGCGATGGAGTATGTCTCAGGTTGGAGTAAGGTCCAGCAAGACAGCTGATCCCATTAAGGTTTGAGGTTGGGGATGTTAGGGGTGTTATGTAGCGTGGAGATTGGTCCATTGGATTATGTAATGGATTACGAACATTTAAAGGAGGAATGATTACGGATGGCATTGACTTTTCTGTGTGTGAACCATGTCTGTGGCCAACGTACCGATGGCAGGTGGCCGGCACAGGTTTTTCTTGGTCTCGTCACGCTCTATAACCGCTATATAGAAGGTTCACTCTGAGATCTCCCAGCCTTTCTTTTGTCTCTTGCTCTCACTCTTCCTTGTGTAAACCTACAATATAAACTGGGCCCCACATATAGAAAGGTAAGCTGTCCCAAAATGCGGGACATTTTGCTATCTAGACCATCTTGAGTTGGGAGATCCCTTATACATTTTGGGCAGTACTTATTAATTCATGACAAGTGTCCAACCCTGCTTCCTAGCTCTACATACCAAGCCTTTAAAATGAATCTAGCAACCATATTTAGCATAGTAATAAGTGGGGTAATGCAATGTGAACAATGGGAACTACTGAATGGGAGCTCCAGTAATACATCATTAAATGTGTGTCGCTCCATTCTCACTCTAGTGAATAAGGGACCACGGCTCTGCCTTCCTCTTGTCCGTGAGCCATTGGGCGAGTGTGTATAAGAGGAATTAATTCCACACTTACATCAATTGCTCCGCCTTGTCCATCTTTGCATTTACTTAGCTTCAGTAACATCTACCAAGTCTGAGATCGGGCAAATCTCCGTCTAATGAACTCAAGAAACTTAAAGGCGTAAAAGAAAAACTCAGAAATGTAAAATGAAACCAGCACACAGTATTATTGCACCAGAATGAACTTGGAAGACATGAATAATCTCAATGTGTGTCCATTTTCACACATACAGTACACTTAAAGCATCTTGTACAGGCAAGTTTGGAGTACGCAGGTACCCAGCCAGCACCCTGTTAGGGACATAATGGAAAGCCTGTGTGGAACGAGCATGTCCTTTATGTGCCAGATGTGATTTATTTTCATGGTACCCACCTTAACTTTATTGTATCTCTTTTTACAGTATTACTTTCTTGCAAATCCCCATACAGTATCTCTATGAAACAGTAACCCCCAGCAGACAAAATAATATACAAATGATGTCTCAAATCAGTCTTTATTTGATGCAAAAAAAAAAACCCACATCAGTTTACATCAATAAAAATTACAGTGAAAACATCTTGAGGGTGATATGTCTATCACATTCATAAAAATGCTAAAAATGCCCGTGCTATGTTTATTTTAATTTTTTTTCATATTTATTTTTTACTGAAATAATTTAGAAACATTATATTCTTAACCCCTTGGCTGCCAGAGGGGCCAGCAATGCATTGATCAAACAGCCAAGGGGTTAGCTATTTACAAACACGTATCTTATCAGAAATGACAAACAAAAAGAACAAGGTCCTTCAGAAATTGTATGCACGCGTTCTACGTAATAAAACATTCAGTGGATTGGCTAGCAATGAAAACACTTTCCCTTTGGGGGCTATTCATTCAGCTGGGATAGTGCCAGTTGGGGCACTTTCCCACGGGGAATCCCAATAGCAGTATCCTCGCGATAGTGCCCCCATCGGCCCAATCACCGTTTTTATGAATAAAACCTCACTTTGTGTAACACTGCATATTAATCAGTTGCAGGCAAAAGTATTTTGAATAGTTGAAAGTTGTTCTTTATCAAACACATTCCGTATGGAGATGTTACATTTACATTTTCATCGCGGAGTTCTCTAGGAAGTGCAGATTGGTTGTTATCATCTTATAATCATTAGCTTTGGGTATTACGTGGGGGTGCGGGCGAGGGGTAATTATCCCACAGAAGTGCTAAATATTTGTTATCACCTTATACTCATTAGCTTTGGGTATTAAAAAGGGAGGGGGTGGGGGGAGGGTGGTTATCTTGCAGTGTCTCCACACAGCTGTATGTGATACCGGATTCCCAATCACAATGCTAAACAGTGATAACCATGCTTACACTTGCCAAAAGATATCACTGTTTAGGGAATAACTCGCATGGGGAAAAAAAGGATATTAAAATGGATTTGAGTAGTGAATGAATGAATGCAGCAGTTCGTGTTTGTGCAGAATCAGCCAACCTAAAAAATGCATGATGATGCTGAGTACAGCTATTCAATTTAATCCCACTAGTTGCCCTTAATGGAGTCAAAGCACAGGCAGGGAAAGTTACTAAAATATACAGTGGAAACCGCATCAAATGTTGCCCTCTGGACAGATGAACCAGGTGGATTACTGACGTTTACACATACAAATAACGGCTTGAAATGTAAACTCATTGAAATACCTCTTCCGTGCGATGTGTACTTCTGTATTGTTACAGATGTAGTGAATGACACTGTTCCCCCAGGTAACACAACATAACTTGTTGTTACTCAGAACGTCACAGAGCTTCCTCAGGGTTCAATGGCAGTGTTGACCCAGATTAGTACAATATAACGCCCCATAACGCTACAGAGGACAATGCAGCTTGCTACATCTGTGATACAGACCCGCCCCCTGGCATACCTTGGGTAAGGCGCCGCCTAGGGGCGGCAGGTCTCAGGGGCAGCAAGAGGGGAAAATAACCAGCACTGCTGCCTTCCTTTTTCTTTTAATCAAATGTTATTAATATATGTGGG
This sequence comes from Ascaphus truei, assembly GCF_040206685.1. Lineage (NCBI taxonomy): Eukaryota > Metazoa > Chordata > Amphibia > Anura > Ascaphidae > Ascaphus > Ascaphus truei. The sequence goes on along the minus strand of NC_134494.1, from coordinate 50,094,481 downwards.
ATTGAAGCGGGGAGTCTCTGGAGCTGAACCGCGGGGACCCCCTGCTTCTTGAGATACTTATCATCTTAGGAGGTGCCGGTATCTCTTGCTCAGGTTTTAAAACCCCGGTCACATGGTACAATAGGAAGCTGCCTATGATGTCATGGCTTCCTATTGGCCCATGTGGTGGGACAGCTAAACCTGAGCAGGAGATATCAGCACCCCCTAAAGAGGTAAGTATCTCAGGAAGCAGGGGGTCCGCCGAGCCGAAATGAATGCGCTTCAGATCCGAAGACCCCCTGCTTCCAACCTGGGAGGAAAGAGATAATTGGTAAATAAAAATTTCGTAACATTTGGGGGGGGAGGAGATTTTGTTTGGGGGGGGGGGCATCCTTATTAGTGCTTGCCTAAGTGAGGCACATAACCTAGGGATGGGCGTGCATACACTGATGATGTTTGTGCCTAAAAAATAACTCTGTGTCAGCAAGATGCTAGTTGCCCACACAGACCCGATGTCTTGTCTTCTAGTTTGTGTTAACTCTGCATCCAAGACATCTCTGTATTACACAGCAAAGCCGGTTTACAGATTCAAACCACCCACTGGGTTCAATGACGCAGACTAGCTCTGGCTACCGCTGTGCAGCGAATCTGGATTGAGAGGCGTAAAGAGGTCATTATCATATTCTAATGCAAACAAAACTTGTCATTTGGGAACACGCCACTTGTCTGATCAAGTGGTATGACATGGTTTGAGACCTATCACTATTCAGTAACTATTCCCTGATAACCTTGAAAGGTTTGCTCTCCTGCCTGATGCACATTTACGCTTCCACTGTATCAAGTTTCTTGGTTCGGAACTGGTGCAATTCTGGAGCAAATTCAGCAACTGCTTTAGATATATCCATGAAATCCCATTGAGAGTTGCAATAAGTCGCCCCACACTAGCACCAGCTTTGTCTTAATGGAAATACCCTTATTAAGACAGGAGAGCTCTCTCTCTGCAGTAGTTTGGAGGTCTATTGGGGCTAGGGTCATTGAGTAGTTCAGTTGCTAAACTTTATTCTATAGATTGAAAAACATTAGCTGGTTCAGTGTAGCACTGTGGTTTTCAACCTTTTTTTTTTGGTTAAGGAACCCTATAATTATTCTGTGATAGCTCTCATAGTACAGAATTATTGAAAAAATGATTGGCTGATAATGGTGGGATATCACCTGAGATCAGACTCCAAAAGACTATTCATGGTCCCAAGACTCAACAAAGTATCCGGACGTTCCTCCTTCTCCTTCCGTGCACCCCAAAACTGGAACAACCTACCAGAGACTCTCATATCCACCACCAGCTTAAGTTCTTTCAAATCTAAGGCTGTCTCACACTTTAATCTGGTCTGTAACTGTTTCATACGCTCATAATATATATTTTCTTTAACTGTGCATACAATGTCTTATATATAATGTATACCTTGTTCATTTATGTAACTGTATTTGTAACCATGTATTATTTTGTTTTACTCTGTGCCCAGGACATACTTGAAAACGAGAGGTAACTCTCAATGTATTACTTCCTGGTAAAATATTTTATAAATAAATAATAAATAAATAATATGCACGTAGAGAATAAAAATAGGTTAAAATGTGGTCAAAAAACATAAGTCGGGGGAAGCTGCGAATCGCCGCGTCACCACCCGGTCAGGGACATCAAGGTAAGTAGGGTAAGCAGGGACTGTCCTCTTTGGATCATGGAGGGAGCTGCCAAATGAAGGCATTGAGTGGGTCTCGGTGCTCCACCGTTAAACACAGCGGAAGCGGTGCTGCTCAGCCAGGAAAGAACTCCCACATACGGCGCATGTCGACGTCAGCGCCTTCTGTGCCATTGGAGTCCAAAAAGTGCCACACAAGTGGATAGTCCAATAGGAGGGACAGTGTCCCAAGTAGACTAATGCAATGACAATGTCCTACGCGTTTTGTGGCTACGGAGCCACTTGATCAGGGCGTGGAAGGTGCGGGAGTCCTTTCCTGGGTGAGCAGCACCGCTTCCGCTGTGTTTAACAGTGGAGCACGGAGACACACTCGACTGAGGCTACAGACGACTTTCTTTGAAGAGTCCTTCATTTGGCAGCTCCCTCCACGATCCAAAGAAGACAGTCCCTGCTTACCCGGCTTACCTTGATGTCTCTGATCGGGTGGTGACGCGGCGATTCGCAGCTTCCCCATGACTTACGTTTTTTGACCACATGTTTTAACCTATTTTAATCTCACCATTCTTATCATCCAATCATTTTTTCAATAATACTTTACCACGAGAGCTTTGTGCACTTTTCCTTTTTATTCCCTTTAGATCTGATTCCCAGTTATCCCATGTGATTAGCAGCAAAGTCTCACATTTCCTAGAGGAAGGTTCTTTTCTATCTATGTTTGATTCTCAGTCACATTCACATTGCTTCACTTGTTTGTTCCTCCTGAGCTTTAAGCCAACACTTTAAATTCACCTACTATATTGTAGTCTGTTGCACTTAATTGCCTTTTTTGTGCTATCACTTTATACACAATCAATCACTATTTTTGATAATACACTTTTTGTGCTCTTCAGATTTTTCTGTTTTTATATGCTAGATGCATCAGCATAGCAGTGTACTGTAGTACTGTGAAGTTCATAAATACATCAAGCTCACACAGTAACAGGTAACTGCAATAAATACAGAAGCACACACACCCGTCTTGACAGGGTAATACTTTCTGATAGTCATTATAAATCCCCATCGCTGCCGGAGGGCCTACATTGCGGCAGTGAAGGCGTTAAACCTGTACCTCCCCATTTACTATGCTATGGTACGTTGTGTTTATTGTATGGTAAGCGCATGGACTTCCGTAGGTTTACTGCTCACTGCACAGGTACAGATGCTTAAGCGCTTATTCTATATCCGCCCGAGAGAGGTTGATCAGGCTAGTTTTTTGGCCAACATTCCCCATTGACTTCAATGGGGGACGTAGGCCGGAAACATCTTGATCAGCCAATATTGAGTAAATTCCTTAGTGAATAAGCCAGGTAGTTAGTGGAGGATAACGTTGCATGTGGAGTAGAGATTGAGGAGGTAATTCAACAGCACATTGTCCAAAGCGGCCATTCAGTTTGTTCTTTTCACAAACATCGCTATTGACTTCAAAAGGGAATTTGCGTCTGGAAACGGCCTGAATAGCAGCGTTGGACAATGTAGAATTACCCCCTTAGTTGCAAGATCTAAGTACGTAAAATTGTTAATTTGATTCATACCTCAGTTACTGTCACACCAGTTATCTTTAGCAAGCTAGATTGTATTTTAGAGAAACGGTAGGAAAAAGCAGGCACCAATAACTCAGGAAACAAAAAATAAATGAAGGATATCCAAGGGAGCGTGTGCCCATTAAAAAATAAATGTAATGGAAACTACAAAAATAACAGCAGCATTACGGGGTACAGGCCCCCCCGCCAACACGTTTTCCTTGAAAAAGAGCTTGCGCTCGAAAACGTGTTGGTGGGGGGTCCTGTACCCCGTAATGCTGCTGTTATTTTTGTAGTTTCCATTAAATTGATTTTTTAATGGGCACACGCTCCCTTGGATATCCTTCATTTATTTTTTGTTTCCTGAGTTATTGGTGCCTGCTTTTTCCTACTGTTTCTCTTGCCAGCACCCCAGAAAAAACAGAAGCACACCCCCTGCTGTGGATGAAGACTGGACAGTCTTAAGGACACATACAACTAAGAGTGAGTTATTTATATCACCTGCTTATTCTCCATTCCGATACAAAATATGTTGGGTCACTTTATTGTGAGGTCTCTTACTACATTGCTCGTGGGGACCCTAGTCCACTAGTCGGAGTTGAATGGAGTAGTGATTGTTCTACATGTTATGGGTTAATATCCCTCACCCATCCATCAGGGGGTTCGTACTGCAGGACTCTTCAATCAAGTATATGAACTTTATTGTGGTTTCTTTCAAGTACCATATTGAGGCTTTTTTTCTGAGCACCACACATTTGCTTTTCTTTTGTGGATTGTATTTTACTTTAGTTTCCCAAGCTGTATATGGGTAGCACTACGACTGTCCAACAGCTAAGCCTTCTGCATCTATGTCAAATTGGAAAAGGCTTTGCAGTCCAGCTTGGATGAAAAGCAGTATGTAAATGGGAGATTACCGGTATCTTAATACATGAGATAATTATGACATAGACTTTATGTACAATGTAATAAATGGCACAGAAGACTCTGCAAAATGAAAAATAAGAAGGACACATATCAATATATTATTTATATGTTGTGTTTAATATTATATTTATGCTAGTTTATGGTTAGATGCATGCTTTACTACGTAATATTTGGATTACCTGGATGTTTTAACTCTTTATGTACAGTAATACAGTTTACAATAAATCACATTTATTTCAGTTAAAACTGGTATTAATAATGTTCTTCTGTTCTATTTCTATAAAAGTGAGGCACACTATGGCTATTATGTATTTCTTCTTATAAACCAGTTTCATGATATACAATCATTATTACATTTTAGTTAATTGATATGAAGACACAATAAAATGAATAATTATAATTTCAAAGATTATGTTCCGCACAATAAAAAGAAGCACTGCATTGCTCTTAACTTTGACCAAATGCCAAACAATGAGCATTGAAGAATGAGTTTTGTGTACGTTCATTACAAATGTATTAAATGGATTCTGTTATATTTGCAAAACAGCAGCTCTCTCCCTGTCCCGGAACTGTTAGCTTGGTTTCCGTTCTGCATTGTCTGGACAAAATCACTACTGCTTCTCAGTAATTTGTGGTATCTCAAAACTTGTCATGCCAGCCGGTCGTATAGAATACATTGATGGAAGCGTTTCCTAGAGGGCTCCCCAGGAATAACTGACAGATGTTTCAATTTCCAAATTATCACCCTAAAATATTGCCAACATGTTTATGTGTCCACTCTGAGACCACCGGGCTGTGTTTCCCCCACTGCCCACTGCCCCAACCACAAGTCTAAGGCCTCGTCCAGGGTGGTGCTGAGCGGGCGAGCGCACTCACGCTTTACACGTTGTGACAATGCACGTGGCCTGCGTGAGCGGGCGCGCCTGCTCGGCGCTCGGCCACTTGCCGAGCAAACTAAATTGATTTTGCTGCTCGCAAGCGCGTCACGTGAACGGTTCACCCAATGAGGGCGAACCAGCTCCGTGACGTCGTGGCCGCGCCCCTAGACACGCGCGCACCTAGTCGGCCAGGAATCGCCCTGCCGAGCAGGGCTCAGCGCTGGAGCGCCAGCGCGCCTGTTTCCACCCTGACGAGGCCTTACAAATCTCTTCAAAGCTTACAATTTACAACAAGTACATATTTACCAATACATTCTACAAAGTACAGGCCGTTCCATTGCAAATTCGTATCGCTTGCCCTTTGCTTGAGTTACATCGTAGCTTAGATGTGTGCAGGCAATGCTAGTTCTGTTTAAATCGGAAGCCAAATGAATGTGTTTGTGTCAGTGCTCTGGTAATTGTGACAAAGTCTTTACTGAAGATGCAGTAAAAATATGTACCAAACTCAATAAAAGTAAACATTTTTGCATGTAAATGGACACAGAGAGTTCTTTGGGATGTAAGCCCCTTAATGTCATTTGTTCAGATCTTGTCCATGCACTGACAGTAAAGAATTGAATAGTTTTTGACTGATGCTGCATGGCGCTATAGGAGTCAGTTTGAAATCGCAGGGACGGCCCGTCCATTAGGCAAACCTAGGCGGTCACCTAGGGTGCAAAGGTCCTAGTGACGCCTGGATCAGATGTAATTGTTCTTACACACGCCACAACTCTGCTCCAAAAAACAGAGAAATGCGTCCACACACACTTTGCTCTAGGTTGGTACATAGACCTCTATGACCTTCAGTGTAACTTTATTTTAGTAGCCGGTTATGTGGCATAACATAAGAGATAAATCACAGATTAAACATCTGTTTCCGCTAGTTGTTTATTATGGGGTTATTTATTCTCAACTCTGGGTTAGTAGGTGTTTTCATGGTTTGTTAACGAGGGGATAAAACCTGAGGTTAACATTGCCTTTTTTTTTAGCTAAATAAATAACGGAACTCTAGAATTACACATTATGCGTCAAATAGTATTTTCTCAACATAAACCTCAAACCAGTCAGTTCTCGCTGATCTAGGATTATTGACCATGGACCTTTCTACTGAGTCAGCCTCACAATCTTTCCAATGGCATGTTTTATGCCCAAAGTCCCCTAGTTACTGTTTACATAGCTACACAAAGCTAGAGCTTGGTAGAGTTAATACTGTTAAAGCTTGTGAGGCCTTAGTAAAAAGGTGAGGATAGGAATTGTGAGATGAGAACCAATGTTGGAGTAGGGAATGGTAGTATTTTTGTCTCTATTAGAACTTAAGTAAAGGCGTCAAACAGCCATAAATCAGCCTGAGGTTCCCATAACCCCCCGTTGTTGTTGTGGCATCAAGCTGATATTATTAATAGCGGGCCCCCCTGCAGAGAAGACACCCAGGCGTTTAAGGATGACACAAACAAAGCGTGTGCCATATTTTTGAAGGGGTGCCTTACGATTTATGCCCATGTATGTTATTCTACACGGACAAGCATTTTTACTGTTAAGCTTGCTCAATGAATGAATAAATACCGGTTTGGCAGCGTAGTCCTACATTTCATGAGATGTGGAATTTCATATAACTTGGTACTACTCACTGGTTTAAAAACTTCCAAAAAATATTTTGTAAACAACCCAGACCTGTGATTGGCTCCCCTATACTGTACAAATTGCCCGTCCGACACTTCAGTTAAAGGCTTAACTGCATCGCGGGGCAAAGTTTGCCATGACACACAAATGGATAGTTCAAAAGATGAGGTATCCAGCATAATGCCAGTATGAACATACTTGAATTATTCATTACAGAGGTTTGAAGTGTTAGTGAATCATGTAACACAGTATTCGGTAGTTAAAAATGTAAAAACTGCTCTGAAAAGGCAAAAAAGTACTTGTCAGCATAATTAACACGTTACATAATTCCGCATGACGTTGGAAACTTTGACACGGCAATCATAAGCAATTTATTTTTTTTCCCCAGAAAAACTTAAAAACACAAAGATTGTTCTTTAATTGTGTTACAAACTGAGCTGAATAATCCTATTTACAATAGAAACCTTGTTGTTTTTTTGTCGGTGAGCAATGTCCTATCACATGAGCTGAATATAAATGCCTATCTCAGTTCTTAAATGCTGCCATAAATACAAGTACAATTTGAAACTCCCTTTGACCTGCCCTTAATAAATAAAAGGAAAAGTCACCACTTAAGTCTGTTGTGTAACCATTGGTCTTCTCCAAGCTCAGCCTATGCCACAATTCCAGGAGAGTTGTGTTGGTTCAAGATGTAACATTCATCTATCCTTGGGTGTTATTCTTCGACCGCATGAGAAAGTTGCTTTACGTATAAACTCAGCACGTGGTGAACAAACTGATATTGCTCACTTGTCTGAATCATTCCTCCCCTAAAAGAAAAACACAAATATACAGTATTATTTACTTCTGTGTTCTCTATTGCAAAGGCAAATGAAATGCACTTGGGACGAATGTAGTAACTTCAGAAAGGGATGCAGATGTAGCAAGCCTTAACGTCTTGGGTGCCACGGCAAATCGCGGTTACACGACCGCCGATGGATTACCGCTACAGGGGTATCATTCAGAAGCATGGACCCCCTGCAGCGTGATCGCAGCAGACACAGATTTTTGCTTGTTCGTCCGCGGTGCCGGACAGGAAGTATTGGTACATCGCAAGCTTCTCAACTGTTTTCATTGTCTTTTTCTGTGATATCATTTGAACTGAGTAGACTCTTGGTATTTGACTGTTTTGGTTCTACATTGGGAAACTCTCTTGTTCTAAATGTATTACCACCCGAAAAATAATTCCGCAGAGGAAATTGCCGGCGAGCCAATTAGCAAGGTCGACTGATGATATCATATTTCCTGGTTCGCCTAGTGTTGCCTTCTGGACTCATGTTGCAGGATAGCTTGATTTGCTTCAGCGGTTCTACTTCCTTCTCAATGATTAGGGGATTTGTAGTCCATGTGTTCTCTTGACCAAGAGAACCACAAACACTGGACTGGAGCAACCTGCCCTGGATCTGGATAAACTTGGCCTCAATGCCACCTTGAAGACGGGCAAAGGACTTCTTCTTAAGCGATTCTATTTCTTCTGAAGCAAAGGGGTGTCCCAGTGCAGGACATATACCAGATCCCCTGCTTCTGATACAATATAGGTTTGGGAGGATGCCACACACAAGGCAGCGACATATTACAAGTTACAAGTGCACCTGGACTATCCTGCTGAAAACTGTTTGCCTATATATTCATCCATAACCCATCACTCATTAAAGTTCCATAGCCACTATTAATTATTTACAGCCATCAGAAACATGGTTATGAAAGATGGATTGTCAAGCTAAGAGAAACTTCGTTGCACTGTCTTATTGCATTTTTAACTCTATAGGGTGAAACCCTAAAGATGGTTGAGTTGCTCCTCATGTTCATTAAATGTCAGCCAAACTATTAAATATCAACCAGTAAATAATGACCTAAACATCTTGTGAATTCTGCCATTTTGGAACAATTACAACTAGACAGAAAGTGGAAACCAAAACAACCTCATCTGCGTTGTTGACAGAACAGAGGATTACCATTATCAGAAGGGATGAAAATCCATTTACTGAGGGAAGTCAATGACAATTGATAGTCATTTCAAAAAGTTCCTTATTTAAGAGAAGAGACACTGCAGGCTTATTGAACTGAGGTTTTTAGGATAGTTTTTCTCCTCCCTACACTCATAAAACCTCAGCCAGATGGTATTTTTGTGAAAACCAATCAATATCCCATTCATATAGTATGTTTGTACTGTAGGTGTATTAAGGGCAGTGGTGCCATTTAAAAAGGTCAGAGTGCAGTCCCCCAGACGCATGTATGAGACTGAGCCTGTGTTGGGTTGGTAATTTTATGCTAGTACAATCTTTAAAACAATCGCATAAACTGCTAAGAAAGGTACAGCTCTCGCGATACATTTATTTTTTACTATTCAAAGATTTATTCACTAGATTTTAGAATATGGTGTTCGTTTTACACCTTTTAATTGGTTCCGTTCTCATTGAATCTTATAATTGTGTTTTTCATTCTTAAAAAAGTGAGTCCAGAACCAGTTCACATGATTGCTAAGCCCTTCCTGCTTTGTGACATCTTGATCAGACAACTTCACGTTGTAGTCTCCATGTAAAACAGCCTGGTGGTGTGGAAGAAGTACGAATAACGAGAGGTTTCTATGTGAATGCTCTACGGAAGGATTTGGCCTTTTTATAAAAATTAAAATTACATAATAAAATGCTAGGACACAAATATTAATGTTGGTTGGCTGCTTTAAAGAGCATCACATTTAACTCACTGTCAAAGTTATTGTTTGGCTGAACTGCATTCATTTTCCAAGTCCAATGTTTATAGATGAAACAACTTCTAGTAGTCTACATGGTCTCTGCACTCTAAGAGTCACCTCCCCCTAACACACATCTGGAGTTCCTGCTTACAGCTGAGCAGAATGCATGAACAAAATGAAATTACAATAATAAGAAACCTAAATATATATGTATATACCTGTCCAACCTCAACTGGCAAGTTGTTCTTAGGATGTCAGCTACTCCCTCGTTTTTCAGCTGCTTACAAAGAATGCTGGTGGCAATAAAGCAGCCAGTTCTCCCAATGCCGGCACTAGAAGACAGAATAGATACCATGTTAATACTGTATGTAATAAAAAAAAAGAAACACTGGTCGAGTTGGAACTCACCAATCCTTAATATCATAAGTATACCTTGGTGCTCTAGTCTTGGACTACCCCTCCTGGGTGCACACAACGAGCACAGCTTAGAAAACATCTGGTGCGCGGCACTCAAGTTTCTCATGAAGGGGCAGGAGGCATAAAAACATTCCTGGTTATGCACAATATGATGTTCGTTCAATAACGTGATGTGATGCCAACAAATTAAAAATGACGACCTTTTGAGACACCATACAAGTCTCCTCATTTTCCCACCACACAATCTTGAGTGCCAGTCACCAGATGGTATAGAAAACATCTGCGATACATCAGTTGAAAAGCCTTCAAGCATGTGAATGTATTTATTTATATAGAGCCCTTTAAAGAACACTTCATTCTCTTGGTGCTGCATATTTATGAATGACACAGTTGTCTGTATTAGGTGATACGAGTAGCACACTCTCAGCTTGCAGTTAGTATAAAGTATTTATTGTGGAGATCTTATTGAGTATCGCCAACAGTGATGAGTTTGAAACCCCATTATTTCGTTATTTTTTATTTGCGCAAACTCCAATGCGCTCTCTCTATATGACAGTTGTATGTATGCAGTACCAAATGGATAACCCATTTATTGGCTTGGGGTGTGGGTTCCGAGGGTGACTGACTGCCTGGGTGGGGAGGGTTCCGAGGGTGACTGACTGCCTGGGTGGGGAGGGTTCCGAGGGTGACTGACTGCCTGGGTGGGGAGGGTTCCGAGGGTGACTGACTGCCTGGGTGGGGAGGGTTCCAAGGGTGACTGACTGCCTGGGTGGGGAGGGTTCCGAGGGTGACTGACTGCCTGGGTGGGGAGGGTTCCGAGGGTGACTGACTGCCTGGGTGGGGAGGGTTCCAAGGTTGACTGACTGCCTGGGTGGGGAGGGTTCCAAGGTTGACTGACTGCCTGGGTGGGGAGGGTTCCGAGGGTGACTGACTGCCTGGGTGGGGAGGGTTCCGAGGGTGACTGACTGCATGGGTGGGGAGGGTTCCGAGGGTGACTGACTGCCTGGGTGGGGAGGGTTCCGAGGGTGACTGACTGCCTGGGTGGGGTGGGTTCCGACGGTGACTGACTGCCTGGGTGGGGAGGGTTCCGAGGGTGACTGACTGCCTGGGTGGGGTGGGTTCCGAGGGTGACTGACTGCCTAGGTGGGGTGGGTTCCGAGGGTGACTGACTGCCTGGGTGGGGTCAGTTCCGAGTGTGACTGACTGCCTGGGTGGGGAGGGTTCCGAGGGTGACTGACTGCCTGGGTGGGGAGGGTTCCAAGGGTGACTGACTGCCTGGGTGGGGAGGGTTCCGAGGGTGACTGACTGCCTGGGTGGGGAGGGTTCCGAGGGTGACTGACTGCCTGGGTGGGGTGGGCTCCGAGGGTGACTGACTGCCTGGGTGGGGTGGGTTTCGAGGGTGACTGACTGCCTGGGTGGGGAGGGTTCCGAGGGTGACTGACTGCCTGGGTGGGGAGGGTTCCGAGGAAGCCTCTCTTATTTTGCACATTCTAGTGCCAGTTTTCAGACCTACATCAATCAATTAAAAATGTTATGAAAATTAGAATATGCTACTTTTGCAGACACCAAGGGGTAAATTCTATATATGCTGAAGCAGCTGTTAGGGCTGTTTTCGGCCGAAAATCTCCACAAACCTCTATGGCGATTTTTGGCCCAAACGGCTAGAGTGGCCACCTTGGATAATACAAAATAATGGGCCTATTCACAAAGCAGTGATACAATCAGTGCTTTTGCGTCCAACTATGGGGCTCATGCACTAAGCGCCGATAAAAAAAAAAATCGCCAATATTTTTAAATAGCCATTTTTACAGCAATGCTATCACGGGATGCAGAAAGCCCTGAATACCTGTGATAGCAACATTTGCAAAAATGGCGGGTAGTCGGCGCCGAGATGATCGCCCCTCTGAAAAGACTTCTATCTGCTGCAGAGATGGGGTGACGGTATCTCCTATGCTTTTGATTCCCACGGTCATGTGACGTGGGGCATTTCAATGCATAGGAGATACTGGCACCCCATAACGGGGCCTGTATCTCGGGAAGCAGGGGGTCCACGAACCTCAAATCAACGAGGTTCTGCTCCGGAGACCCCCTGCTCCAATAGACTAGTAATAAAACTATAAGAAAAAATTTAACACATTCGTTACCATAGCGGCTATTTGCTATGGTAATGAAGCTCCTTTAATGTCATTTTATTAATAGTGTGCGGGAGCAGGGGGTCTCTTGAGATGAAGCGCTTTGATTTTAACCTCAGAGACCCCCGTCTTCCCAAGTTACAGGTCGTGGTATGGGGCATCGGGTGCCAGTATCACCACCATTTTTAAATCGTCCGCGTCACATGACGGGACATTTAAATAATGAAGGAGATACCGGCACCCCATATCTGGGCCTGAAACTCGGGAAGCAGGTGGTCCCTGAGCCTGAAATCAATGCGGCTCAGCTCTTGATTAACCCCTTAATTACTATAGCGGTTATTAACTGCTATGGTGGTTAAGGGGTTAGGGTCCATTAGCTTGTATTTTTTTATGTATTGTTGCTGGCATCGGAGGACATGGCCCTGCAGTATGCTGACGAGGATGCCCTTCATAATGGCAGGGGTAAGTAGAACTGTTTTATTTACTTTATTTATGCTGTTTGGCTAATGTTTGATTTAATAATGGGCAAATGAGCTATTATCCATATCTGGATAATAGTTATTTTGCACATTACTGTACTGTATGTGTTTGGTGGGGGGGGGGGGGGGAGAGGAAGAAGTGTATTTATTGCAATGTATTTTTTTTAATACAGGATTGGTACTGCAGGCAAGCAGGGACCTGAGGGGACCACCCGAGGACACCCGGACATCCTCGGGCACCACCCGAGGACCCCCGGACGTCCTCTGGCACAACCCAAGGACCCCTGGACACCCATGGGAACCACCCGGGGACCCCTGTTGGGCCCCCAGACACCTGTGGGAACCACCCGAGGGCCCTAAGACACCCGTGGGGACCACCCGGAGACAATTGTGTGTATAAAAAAATAAATGATGGTTTTATGTGGGGGCACAGGGGGTGTGTTGTGCATGGGTGTTTACTACATATTGTAATGTTTATTGGGGGAACAGGGAGTGAATGAAGGGCCAAGTAACCACTTTGCTCACCCCCTCTGCCTCCAATAAAGCTGCTGTTGTTCCTTAACCCCTTCATTGCCTTAGCGGTTAGCCACTAAGGTAATGGAGTTGCCTGTAAATGCCTTTTTATTGCATGGGATTTATGCCGGGGGTCTTCGGTGCTGATATTAATGGGTATTAGCTCCGGAGACCCCGGCATCAATCCGATGTAGAAAAAAAAGCATTTGTTTTTTTTCTAAGTCCCGTCTCACCGCTTTTCGGCACCGCTTATCGGCAGCTTCTCACCACCCTCTTGCCAACTTTTCCTGGCGAGACGATTTGGAGAGGAAATCTCAATTCTAGCGCGATGCTTAGCTTCGATCAGCTGATTGGGGCTACTAGAATAGCATGAGTTTTACAAGCTGGCGATAAGTGGCTTATCAGCACACATTTGGCGATTTATTTTTTTTCGGGAATTTTTTTAGCCGTAAAGCTCTCTTATCGCCGACTTATCGGGGGCTTACTGAATCGCTGTAGGCGATAAGCTGGCGATAAGTGGCTTATCGCTGCTTAGTGCATAGACCCCTGTGTATTTTTTTTATCGTGCTATAAGACATGTTGCCAAGGGATCACCAAGAAGTGAAGGCCATTTTTTTAAGGCCGATAAAATAATGCACTATCGTGCGACCTGTTTTCTGTATCAGCGCTATCGTGTTATAAATTCTATAGCGAGATAACTGCTAGAAAAAAATGCAGCCTGTAAGAGCTGCATGGAGACGCTGCATTCCCGCGGGTGTCCGGAGGCCCTCAGGTGGTCCCCGCTGGCCTGCGGTACGAATCCTGTGCCTAAAAATAAATAAAAATATGCATATAGTCAAATAAATACATCCCTACCACCCACCCCCAATACATGCAGTACAGTAATGGGCAAAATTACTATTATCCAGATATGGATAGTAGTGCATTTGCCCATTTAAAATAAAACATTAACCAGCAGAAATAAAGTAACATTAACCTGCACTTACCCCTGCCAGCCTGACATGATGAAGGCTGTCCTCATCCTCATCACCGTCCATGTCCAACGTTGCCAGCAAGAATACAATAAAAAATCAAATCTAATGTCCCCTAACCTCTTAATCACCTTATTGGTTAGTAACCTCTATAGTAATTAAGGGGCTAACCCACCCTCGCCCACAACCCACCCAGGAGGCCTAACCACCCTCCCCTTTAGGGCTATATATACACACAGTGACAATCAATGCTTTTTTTTGGCAAATGCTTGATTTTATTTCTTTTAAATGTATTTTTGTTCTTGGCTTTTAAATATTTATGCTATTTATTTTGTGTTTTGGTTTTGAATTATGGCATTTTTTATTGTGTTTTCAATTGTTTATTTCTGGGGTTTTTTCGTGTTTGCTTTTAATTGTGGTATATTTGTGGTCTTCTGATTTTTTAATAATGGGGCTTATTTGGAGTTTTCTTTTATTTTTTTATGTTTTTTTTGGTATGTTTTAATTTGTAATTCTGATGTTTATTTGGTGGTTGCTTTATTGATTGGTGGTCATTTTGTTGTGTTTACTTGTTTATTGTTAATTTATTTGGTGATTGTTTTGATTGAATTAGATATTGTTGGTTTTTGTTTATTTTTTAGGTTGACCATTGACTGCCATAGTGTTAAATCATGCCCATATTATATGGGCATGATGTACCACTTGTCAATCAATTGGTTTATTGTCATTTCAAATGTGTTGATTTTTCTATGTAATGTATTTGATTTTGGGGATGGTTTTTTCTTCCCCATTTATTGCTATAGTGGCAAAGTATGCCCATATTATATGGGCATGCTTTAACACTGTGCAAATCAATGGGTATTGGGGGTGGAGAGTGAGGGTGAGGGTGGTGTCCCCGAGTAGGTTGGGTGGGTAGCGGGGGAGGGTGGGTTAACCCCTTAATTACTATAGCAGTTACAAACCACTAAGGTAATTAAGGGGTTAGAGGCCATTAGATTGTATTTTGTAGTGAATTGTTTCTGGCAACGGAGGACAAGGACAGTGATGAGGCTGAGGACGGCCTTCATCCTGGCAGGCTGGCAGGCGTAAGTGCAAGTTTTATTTACTTTATGCTGCTGGTTGATGTTTTATTTTAATTGGGTAAATGCACTATTCTCCATATCCGGATAATAGTAATTTTGCCCATTAATGTACTGTATGTGTTAGGGGGGAAAGAGAGGCGGTTCTTTATAGCAATGTAGTGCAATAGCAATTTGTTTTTTTTCGGCACAGGATTGGTACTGCAGGTCAGCGGGGACCTCCGGACACCTGCGGGGACCATCCGATGACCCCCGGACTCCCGTGGGGCCCCCAGACACCCACGGGGAACACCCGGAAAACCCCTCCAGCCGCTCGTATTAATGCTGTGCAGGAAAAAAAAATGCTTTAATGCATGTCTCCATCTCTTTTACGCCAGCCTTTAGCTGGGGAAAAGAAATGGTGAGCTTTTATAGTATGATAAACTTATCACTGCTTTGTGAATAGCGCTTACTGGCAAAAATTGCCGGATTTACCGTATGACTTTTTTTTCACTGACTGTTTATTGGTGATAAAAAGCCATGATAGCATGATACTGCACTGTTATCACTGCTTTGTGAATAGCACAGCAGGCAGTATCGCGTTATAAGGGCATTTACCTCACTTACAAGCACTTATCACTGCTTTGTGAAAAGGCCCCTAAGCCTCTAAATGTTCTATTACTAGAGTACTATTACCGTTGATTATCATAAAAGACAAAAAAGGATTCCCATGCTTAAGTTAATTCATTTATTTGGAATTTAATGAGAACCCTTAATTCATTTGGGATGGCACGCATTTATACTTCTCCACTTGAATGGGCAATAATAATTGATGACTGCTGTCCTTTAGTGGGTAGAGAGATATTTGGAACAGGCACCAGAGTCACTGTTTTCCAGCATTTTCTCCTGTTTTGCGTAAGTTGGCTATTTAGGGAACGATGATATGGAAGGATACGAGGAGTCAGAGATGAGTAAAAAGCATTAATTGTTGGCGCAATATAAATAAAAATATACACACATATTATAATGCAATGTATCAAGTTCTGTGTCTTGTTGTATCAAGCCTCTGCCAAGACTTTCCTTCCTTTTCTCTTCATCGGAAAAATCTGCCAGGGTTAAGGAGACAGAACTGCAAATGTACCTCATTCCCTACATATAACATAAAAACAAGCAGGAAGGATAATACAAGGTTTACATGTCAAGAGGTGCTTATCAGGAGTTTGATACACAAGAATACAGTCGCTGAAGCGCGATAGGCATCATTACTCGTTTAGTTGGTCACTAATGAATGATATTGGACATCGAAACAGCATACCCCGTAGTCCCTGTGGTCTCGATGTACAGTCTGTTTGTTAGCCTAATTTGCTTAAGGACTGGTCCGATCTTAGCTTTAGGATTTTATTTATTCCTTTTGAGTCAAATGTAAAAATAACATAAACTTTCAGTCCAAGTATAACTGGCACTTCAGATAGATGTATACATCTGGTTACCTGCAGTGTACAATGATGGGGGCATCATTCTGCTCTGGACGCTGTTTGGCCTCTTCAACATCCTGTACCAGTTTTAAAAGAGGTGGTGCCTGATCTGGGGTCTTCTGGTCTGGCCATGAGGTATACCAGAAATGCTTCAGACTCCTTTCTTCTTCACCACTCTATGAGCACCACAGAGTGAGACTGTCAGAAAGTCATAAGAACTTCAAAAGCCTTGTGAAACGCGTAGGCATCTGTGGGGCACATGCATCAAGTGCCGGTACGGGTTATCGCATCCGCTGACTTGAATGGGAGTTAATACCGGGACAGGTACAATAACCCCTTACCGGCACTTAAAATGTTGCGAATGCAGTTTGGAAAGTATTGCACATCTCTACCTGCGAATTCACTGTGAGCATCACTATTATACAGACGCAACTGTCGGCTCCGGCCCAGCGTGTGAGGAAAATCCACAAGCATCTCGCAAATACTCTGCCGCATAGTCCATAGACGCTGTAATGGCCCATTGGATTAACACAGCGGGGGTCCCTGCGTTTGAATGGGACTCGCAGCCCGGTAGGATTCACACAGCATGAGTCCCATTCAACTGCAGGGACCCCCCTGTGTTAATCCCAAGGGCCATTACAGTGTATATGGACTATGCAGAGGATCTTCATGGGATTCCTCAGAATCTGGGCCAAAACCGACAGTTTCATCTGTAGCTTAATGAAAAGGGGTTCATCTTTAGTTTAATGAAAAGGTCCCTTAGGACTAGATTCACACAGCTCCGTTAAATCAGGGCAGATAACGAGACAGTACCTAGAACAGGAATAGATGGTATTTTCTCTACGTTAAAATCTTATTCACTAAATAGCCATGTGCAGAAATAACAGCATAAAGTTAACGTCACGTTATTAAAGGATAATTCTGGATGACCTATTTCAATTGGCTTGTTTTCCAGGTATCTCAGCTTTGATCACCGGTTTCTCACCAGGATGAGCATAGGATAATCTTTTTGGAGGTACTGTATATAAATCAGTGGGCCCTCTCGGGAAAATGGTCTCTCTTTCTCTCTCATTTTCAGTGTCTGGATGGGTGTAACCAATGAAATAGATGGACAAGGGCACACAGATTTCAATCATAAGAAATGTATTGTGCCATAAAACAAACAACGTTTCGGCCTGCTGGCCTTTCTCAAGCCACTTCACCTGAGAGAGGCCAGCAGGCCGAAACGTGTGTTTTATGGCACAATAAGTTTCTTATGATTGAAATCCGTGTGCCCTTGTCCATCTATTTCCTTGGATATATTGGGTGCAATGCAGGACTTCCCTGGGACTAAGGAGCACCGCTAAACGTATCAGCACTTATTTGATATTTTTGGTGTGCAGCAAACATCCCTTATTTTTGGACGGGTGTAACGCCACAGTTAGGAATGATTTAAATAACGTAGTGTTATTTCCTGGCGTTAACCTCAGCAGAGCTAGGTGAGCATGAGAAGCATATGATATCGGCTGTAGTGAGTTCATGTGCCTGTCATTTACAATAACAGTTGTAACAAATACAGCCATGCTTTTTTACAGGAGTAAATGGATGTCACGCTACTTGCTTTAGTGAATACTGTACTGTGATTAATGGAAGTTAACTAAGATTAACATCACATTAAATAGGCTAACAGAGGTTAGTGAATCCAGCCTATAGAATCAATACCTCAATGTCCTGTACCTACTTATTTTACCATTAGGATGTCACTTTTTGGTCCAGCCCCGACAAATCTTACTGATTTCGGTGCTTCAAGATGGGCCTGTCTGCCAATGTCCTTTTAAGTTCAGGCACTGGACATTATTTACTTATAAATAGCACAAGTAGGAACTAAAACAAATGTTCTTACCCTTTCAATCTGTACAGGGATCTGTAAGTAAATCTGAACAGCTGTACTGCACTAGCTAAATAATCAAATTGCTTTTGGCTAAAGGAAATGAAAACACTGATATTAATAGTACTTCAATTATTGAAGTCGTAACAATGAGTGAGACCTGAAATAAAATGGGATCTTGGAGTTGTTATAATCTTGTTTTTTTATGCAATTGTGAACTCGTTTCTAATGTGTTAACAACATGTACAGTATAAAGAAACAAAGATGCATAGTTTGCTGCTTTTGAGGATAAATGAAAAGTAAATAAATTACATTTTAACACACCTGTTTTGTTCCCCCTCTACACAACGTGGAAGGACTTACCTTTAAGGTTATGAGTCTTAATATGTATGCATCTGCTTGGATGATGTGGTTGATTATGACTTCTATTCCTTCATAGATTGCTCGTTCCTCTGGCCAATATTCTGTGCATTTCTAAGTGAAATGACAGCAAAGATACAATACTCGTGAGTATATCTGCATGTATTCCACAGGCCGCCGTACCTGCCTAATTCACCCTGTTATCACACAGTGGTTAGGCTGCAGACGTGCATTCTGGGAAGTGATGAATGGTTACGCAGTGGGCGTGTTACATTTTGCTCCCTATCCACTGTATTATATTGATTCCTTACAGCTCTTGCCTACTGCATGGAGCAGCTGGAACAGCGAAGTCTGGGTGAATAAGATGCAGCTGGAGGTGGTCACGGATTCTGCATTGTGAAACTTGTTGTGGTTGCAGATCAGAGAAACATTCTGGTGGGGGAAAAAGTTAAATACTGTAACAAACAAATCACAGGTTTCTTGCCATTCCCATTTTATTTATATGGGTTCATTCATTTGTTAAATCATCATAATCTTCATTTGTTATGTCTGTAGCAAAACTTTTTTCAGTCCATTTATTCTTCCAAAATCTCTAAAAAAGAAAACCAAGCTGTACCTTAATAAACAACATTGTATCAGTAAGTGTTAGCAGCTATTGTCTATCATGGTTAAGGTTCATTATGGATCTTATGAAGGGATTCTGGTTATAGGTGTTAACCGAAAAACACCACTGATTGATGATCTTGCAATTTAAATGAAGCATTCCTTCCTATGCGTTCCACCTCTTGCAGCGGCCCGGCCGCAGGTTGGAGACAAAAGCAACACTTAAATAGTAGGAACACCATAAATAAGGGCACTGGTAAACCCCAAATTCCAATGTGTGTCAATTTCCCCCACATTGTTAACACTGGTAAACACCATTTAAAAAAAATAAATAAAATGAAAACACTGGAAAAACAGAAATAAATAAAGATTGATTTAACAAAAGAATAAACACAGAAAACCAGAATCTCCGATCATATGCCACCTATACACAGTACTAAGAGCTTACAGGAGCAGTTCTGCCCAGGACCAAGGGCAGTGGTATGTTCAATAAGTTCAATATAGCTGATTTACACCTTTGAAAAAGTCTAGATACTGATACGTAACCTTTTAGGCATTTAACACTTCCATGGTAAACAAAGAAGGATGGGGAGCCTGTTGGTCCAATAAGAGGCATCATACCACCCGTCTTCCTCCTTTGTTACTATATTTATTTATTTATAAAATATTTTACCAGGAAGTAATACATTGAGAGTTACCTCTCGTTTTCAAGTATGTCCTGGGCACAGCGTTAAGACAAATAATACATGGTTACAAATACAGTTACATAAATGAACAGGGTATACATTATATACAAGACATTGCATGCACATTTAAAGATAATATATATTATGGGCGTATGAAACAGTTACAGACCAGATTAAAATGTGTTACAGCCTTAGATTTGAAAGAACTTAAACTGGTGGTGGATGTGAGAGTCTCTGGTAGGTTGTTCCAGTTTTGGGGTGCACGGTAAGAGAAGGAGGAAGTTCCGGATACTTTGTTGAGCCTTGGGACCATGAACAGTCTTTTGGAGTCTGATCTCAGATGATAGGTGCTGCATGTGGTAGGGGTGAGGAGCTTGTTCAGGTAGCTGGGTAGCTATCCATAAAGAATTTGAAGGCAAGACAGGAAAGGTGAACTTTGCGTCTAGACTCGAGTGATGACCAATCAAGTTCTTTGAGCATTTCACAGTGATGTGTGTTATAGCTGCATTGAAGAAATAAATGACAAATTGAATTGTAGAGGGTGTCAAGTTTGCTAAGGTGGGTTTGAGGTGCCGAGCCGTATACTATGTCTCCATAGTCAATAATTGGCATTAGCATCTGCTGTGCGATACGCTTTCTGACCAGGAGAGACTTAGGGAGGATTTGTTCCTGCAAAGTACCCCTAGTTTGGCATTGGTCTTGGTTGTCAGGGTATCAATGTGCATCCCGAATGTTAAGTGGGAGTCAAACCATATGCCCAGGTATTTAAAACTATTGACAGGGGTTAGGGTGGTGTTAGCGTTGGTTCTAATCTGGAGCTCAGTCTCTGGAAGCTTTAAAAATGTAGTCTTGGTCCTAAATACCATTGTTACAGTCTTGTCAGTGTTTAAAAACAGTTTGTTTTGGGAAATCCAATTTTCGAGCCTCAAAAAGTCAGACTGAGGTATGTGTTGAAGGTCAGGGAGGCTATGGCTGTGTGCATATAGGATTGTGTCATCTACATACATGTGTATTGAGGCTTCCTTACAAGCTGTGGGAAGATCATTGATGAACACTGAGAAGAGTAGGGGCCCCAAAACAGAGCCTTGCGGGACACCACAGGTGATATCCAGGGGGTTGTAGTTAGAGCCTGAGATGGACACATGTTGGGATCTACCTGATAGGTAGGACTGAAACCAGTTTAAAGCATGCTTCCCTATTCCAGAGCTCTGGAGTTTGTTAAGCAGGATAGCATGATCAACAGTATCAAAGGCCTTTGCAAAATCTAGGAATACTGCACCAGTGAGTTGTCCCTATTCCATTCCACACTGGATTTCATTGCAAACTTTTACCAGGGTAGTTACGGTGGAGTGTTTGGGGCGAAAGCCAGATTGGAATTGGCTAGGGAAATTTGTCTTGGTTTAGTAATCGCTTAGTTGGGAGTGGACACATTTTTCCATGACTTTGGATAGAATTGGGAGAAGTGAGATTGGCCTGTAGTTTGAGACAGTGTTTTTGTCCCCACTTTTGAAGATTGGGACAACTCTAGCAGTTTTCCAGGTCTTAGGGATATGGCCTGCAGACAGGATAGAATTGACTATGGAAGCAATTGGTTTGGCAATGGCTGGGTCACCAAGTCGTAGGAACCTAGATTGTAGTAAGTCAGGTCCACATTGGCTGCTTAGTTTTAATTTGAGGAGCGCTTGTGTAATCTCCTCTTCGGATACTGGGCCAAATTGAAAATTGTGGGCAGTGTTGGGAGTGGGTGGGGCTATGTGAGTACTCCCAGGATGAGATTCATGTTTGTGGTTTGGGCTGCGTTTCGCTAATAAGTTAGTGGCACACCCCACAAAGTAATCATTGAATGCATTTGCAATGTCAGTGGGGTTTGTCAGAGTAATATCCCCCTTAGTGATATTACTTGGTTGTTGATCGCTAGAAGGCTGGAATATGTTGTTGATAATCTTCCAGAAATAAACTGGGTTTGATGTATTCTGGTGGAGATTGTCAGAGTAATATTGTTCTTTTGCGTGCCTTGTTTGCCTTGTGCACATGTTCCGCAGGCATCTGTAGTGACTTTGTAGCTTTTCCACAAGGTATCCCTGAACTGGTAGAGTGCTATAAGGTCAGTTGTAACCCATGGAAGATGGGCCCCCCGTACCTTTATTTTGCGTAGTGGAGCATCGGTATCGCAGAGTTTTAAGAACTCGGATTGGAAATAGTCAAGCGCAGAATCAGGGTCGGGAATTAAATCGATTCTGTGCCATGGGCAGTTGGTAAGGTCATCCAGAAACTGTTGTGGGTTAAAGTTTATAAATGTTCTAGTGAGGAGAACTTTAGGGCTTGATTGGGGCGGTTTAATTTTCCTTACACGGTACACTATTGCATGGTCACTGAAAATATCAGGAAGGATGCCAGAGGATTGGATTCTGCTGGGGTTTGAGGAGAGAATCCAGTCTAGCAAGGAATGGTTGTGCGATTTCAGGTTTGTCCGTGTGGGTTGGGAAATGAGTTGTGATAGGTTAAGCGATTTGATTTGTATCTTGATTTTGTGGTTTCTAGGGTCAAGCCAGTTGTAGTTGAAATCCCCAAGAACTATCAGGTCACTCTTCTCATTCAGAGAGGAAACAAATGCTCTTTAGTGTCTTTTGTGGTAAACTATTGTTGTAAGCTGTTGTTTTTGTTTTGTCCTTTCTGTGTGAAGTAATTATAAATCCGTCATCGGTCGAAAAGATAAACAGCCGATGCAACAGGCAAGGCACATAGCCCAGAAAAACGTTTTACCACAAAATACAAAAAGCAGCAAAAGGGAGAGAATAAAAAACAATTTAAGGTGCCAAAAAAAGAGAGGTTTACACTGACATGTTTCACCAACAAGTGGCTTTATCAAAGTGTCTGAATTCACCGGATCTGGAGAAAAGCAACACATTCATTTTTCACAGGATACAAATAAGTTAAATTGTTACTTGACAGGGGGATGGAATCTTTTAAGGAAGCTGCTTACACTGACACCTTGTTTAATTTATTATTGATGTATCACACACACACACACACACACACACACACACACACACACACACACACACACACACACACACACACACACACACACACACACACACACACACACACACACACACACACACACACACACACTGCAGATGTAGAGGATATTTGGAGCAAATAAAAGGAAATTAGAATAGCGCACAGAGACTATGATACATCTCACTACAATCTGTGCACCATGTAACTCCTCCCCAACTCCTCCTACTGACACTTCCCTAGTCGCAAGCTGGATCAGACAGGGCAAAATTGGAATAAAGTACTTTGATGCAGTGAATAGGTGCGAGATGGAAATGCCCCCGTTTTGCGCATTGATGCATAGACCCCCATCAGTGTTACCACCCTTTTCTCTGCTGAGAACGCTAAACCATTCAACAAGTTAGGGTCGTCATTTATACCAAATACACTAGTGCTGAAGATAACAACGTATTTTAACTCCTTCAGAGCTGGAACAGTCAATGCGATGTTGACCCCAGCACTGAAGAGGTAAAAAAAAACCAGAACATTATTTGCTATTTTCTTTGTAGACTCAGGCCTAGCGATAAGCATTACAAATGATGTAGATGAGAAGTGCTACAAACACATTTTGCAATATGACCTTTGGATTCTCTGATGACGCTCTCATAGAGAAGAACAAAAAACATCAAATCATAGGAAGCGCTGGGCGCCTACCGACTAACCAGTGGGTCTGCACTGTGTGCTACATACAGTCCCAAAGTAACCGCTCAGGCGTGACGCTGCTGGAAAGCTAAATCTTAACAGTAATAATCACTTCATTTATATAGCGCTGTTCTCCCAATGGGACTCAAAGGACATTAGTTACAAAAAGGAAAAAGAAAGCATGATAAAAGGAAACCAAGCACAAGAAAGATACAGTATGGGACGATACTGTAGCTTTTCAATGCCGGAGAGGTTAATTCATTAAAATTTTGCATTTATTAAGATATGGAGTCAGTGGCGGATTTCTCATTAGGTCCGTTAGGCGGCAACATTTTGGGGCTGCAAAAATGTCCGCCCCATATACATTTGCCCCGCTCTCGGGCCCATTGGGCTTCATGGGAAATCACTTAGCTGTTGCGTCCGCCTCATTTACCAGCCGACCAACCTGCTTCTGAACCGCAGCGTCGTGTGATGTCACCAATGTGACGTCGCAATGTCAAATTATGTCACAATGTTGCGTTATAATGGCAATGCAATGCTGTGTGTCGTCACATTGGTGATGTCCACGTGTCATTTGACACTGCGGTTCAGAAGGAGGATTGGGGCGGCAACAAGGAGGCAGTCGCAACAGTTAAGTGCCATGGGGCGACGGATTTTCAAATCTGCCGCTGTTGTCGTGGAACAGGATTTTACATTTCTCTGTCTCCCTTTGCAGCTCATGGGATTCATGTCTCCCTAGCTTAGCTGCCTGCTATTTTCCCTGTCCCAGCAGCTAGCTGCATGTGAAAAGGCAGCATTATTGTTACATGTTGGTTACACAGCCCTAGTCAGTGTTGGTTGCCTGCTATCTCCTATTCTCCTAGCTGAGAGTGGGCTATTCCTACCCCCCTGTCCTTGCTGACAGTTAGTATAGTCTCACTTCACTTCTAGTGTGACCCTTGCCCCTCACTTCCTTTTCACCCTGGACTCTGAGTGAGTACCTGCCTGCTATTTGCCCAGCAAGGCCTTTCTGTTTTACACTGCCTTACCTTGATACACTGCACTTCAGACAGAGAAGCGCTCTCTACCCCACACTACATCTGCAAGTACCTTTCTTCCTGTGATTTTCCCTCAATAAAACTAAGAAAGACAAAGGGACTTGTTGTGCTTTGGAAGAGGGAAGTCATGAGTTAAGCTAACTGGAATTATTCATACATCATTCGTGACCCTGGATCCAGGATAGCTGTATGGAGTGCAACACAGCAAAGCTCAACATTCCCACCCATCCAGACTGATAAAGTCCAGGTAGGATACAAACGTTAGGCACAAAGACAATTTTTTTTTTAGAATTGATCATTTTTTTCTTTTATTTATTTATAAAACGTTTTACCAGGAAATAATACACTGAGAGTTACCTCTCATTTTCAATGATGTTTTGGGTTATGTCACAGGGGTGTGCAATCTTTCCCCCCTGCATGCTCTCCTTCCCTGCTTGTGCCCTCCTCCCCCCTGTTCAGTCCAAATGACGCCGCGGGGTCATGTGACGTCACATTGCCGTGGTAACGCGATGTCACGTGACCCCGCCATGTAATTTCACGCCAGATTATCATGACGATTCGTTGTTGGAAGCTAAGGTAAGTTAGTTACAGAGGCGTCGCGCAGTCCCCCCGGCATTTACTTGAAATGTCTTGGGGGAGAGCGCGGGACCTCTATAACCGGCACACCCCCCCAGAAAATCTCGTGCCCCCCAGTTTGCGCACCCCTGGGTTATGATGACGACGATACATGGTTACTTTAAATGAACAGAAGTTATACGTTATATTTACAGACATTGTTGGAGAACATATAGGTTATGGGCATATGTAACAGTCACAGACAACATTAAAATGTGAGACAGCCGAAGTTGCATCTACTGCACACCCCTAGTACAGTCTATTTCTGTGCGGAAAAAAAAATGTAAAGACAAATTGATGACATAGACTGAGAAATGTCAGGTTAGTACGTAGGAGCACACATGCGCAATTTAAAATGAGATCTTCGTGTGCCAATTTTGCAACCCTCAGTACATAAGCCTCTATAAAAGAGTTTACATAACTTTGTTTCTCACACTGTCCCGAATCCAACATACATCGTTTATTCTGCCATTAGAATATGCTACAATGACCCCTAAACGGCTAGTTGGCAAAATAAAATATACCTTTCAAGTATTAATTCATAGGCAAGACGTGCACATGAAATGGGCCATTTCAATGAAATTGTGACAGAGGGCATGATAAACACACGGATTATAACCTTTATAGTGTCAGAGATATTAGAGAATTAAGACAAAATAAAATCAGAAATCTTACTTCATTGACTTCTTCTATGTTGGTGATCATGACTATAATAGGAGACCGCTGCTGCCACACCATCTTCCAGAAATCACTGACCGTATTAACTGTGGGTCCCTGTGTGGCAATGTATATTTTTTCAACTTCACCATAACCCTATGCACAGAGAAACGATAGATTAATAGAGGGTAACTGTTGCAGGGTACATGCAACCACACGTGGGGTTTCTGGATAAGGCTTATTTATTGAGCCTTAAAAATACAGCACACAAAAACAAAACAGCTTCTCTTCAGCATAAAAAAAAAAAAAACAGCTTCTTTTCAGCATACAAAACAAAAGCTTATTTTCAGCATGCAGGACACAGACAGTTCATCAACCATGTACTTTGAAAACAGACCTTCTAGCAGTAATCTTACTTCAGCATTTCAGTTCTATCTCTTGACCAGCTAGCCTGCATGTGTGTGCAGCCTGGGGGTTTTAAAACACCTTGATTATGCAGCTGGGACCACTCTAATTGTCAGGAACTTCCCAGCTGAAAGTTAACCTCGTCACTGCTGCACTGCATACCTACACATACGTCTGCCAGGCATATAGCTGGTGACGTTCATTCACCCTGTCACAGTAACCATGTAGATGCATTGTATGTTGTGATACCTTCCAGACCACAAACACTCGGGTTCTTCATAGATTAAATGATAGTGCACAGAGCGACACAGTCCTTGCAAAGAAGAACCCCATGAGGTTTGAAAAGCTCTGTACACTATAATTTTATCTGTGAAGATCTCTAATGCTGGTCCTGTAAAATGTATCACAACCTACAACAATAAAGTAACTAGGATTTTAAATTACGTGATAGAGGGTACTTTGCAATGACAACAGCATCTACAGCAATAGTTACGCTACCCATATGCTTGGAAGTTGTCCATTACAATTTTAATCCAATGTATTCCTACATATCGCATCATATAAGATATGCACATTGGGTATAGAAGAGGAAGCTGGGAGTTCTGGGAGTTTGAGAGGAGCCTTAGTGAGTAGAGTTGGGGATACGTTCACCAAAATATAGTATAGATCAAGCCCCCTTTTTATTGTGTTGAAGTTAGGGACAGTGCACTCAGTTAGGATCCCTTAGCATGGCCAAATGAGAAAAGCATGTCCCAGTAATGGGAATACAGACATGTCTCAATGGGCAAAGTAGAGAAGCCACTAGGATGTCTAGGGATCAGCCCTACCAGCGGATCCCTGGGGATTAGCCCTACCAGAGGATCCCTGGGGATCAGCCCTACCAGTGGATCCCTGGGGATCAGCCCTACCAGCGGATCCCTGGGGATCAGCCCTACCAGCGGATCCCTGGGGATCAGCCCTACCAGTGGATCCCTGGGGATCAGCCCTACCAGCGGATCCCTGGGGATCAGCCCTACCAGCGGATCCCCGGCCACAGCATTCAAACCCCCCTGAGGAAGTGGCAGTTCTAGAACAAGGCTGGACAGTAACAGTAACATTAACCAGCACAGGTCAAGATCTCAGCAGGGTCACACAGTGAAAGGGACCTCCAGGATGTTGTTAAAAAGGGGGGCCCAGTCCAGAAGATGAAGTCAGACAGTAACAAGTGAATGCAGCTTCCAAGAGTGTTAAGAGTGGTCACTTAGGGCAGAAATGTGCCAAGAATGATGCAGTATTTATTTATTTATAAAATATTTTACCAGGAAGTAATACATTGAGAGTTATCTCTCGTTTTCAAGTATGTCCTGGATGAAATAAAGTACAACAATGTCCATCTAAATGTAACGGTGACTGCAGTGTTACCAAGCCCGGGAACATTAGTAAAGATTGAAGTTGTACTATAAAAGCTCCTGGCGCCCATCGACCACAGACAGCGCCCTGAGACGAGGTATATCTATGCTGATGTCAAACAAACAACTACCTCGGCGTAACCTCCCTAGGGAGCCGGATAGGGGGTTACACTAAAATACCTGTACATGTGTGATACACAAAGTGGATTTTTTAATATCATGGTGGGACCAGGGTTTTTTGACACAATGGTTGATGGGCCGTAAGATGCAGAATGTTTAGAACCATGGCATTAATCCATTGGTTCCCCCCAATTACAATAAACTTCTCTCACTGGACACAGCTAGAAATGTATCCAGGAATACAGATTACTCCATGCTACTTACATGTATGTAGTTTGCGTTTATATAGGAACTCAGAGGGTCATCTTCTTCATCAGGTGTCATAAGACACACTCTGCTATGCGGGTCTGCAAAAGAGGCACTGATTACTTTCACAGCACAATATTTTCCTGCAGTCATTTCAAGCCTCAAAAACCAGAATCATTTTACAGTTTGTAATGCGTACTGCTAATGTCACATTCAACATTGTCTGAGACCTGTTAGATAAACTATGACCAGAATCAATATTGTCCGACGTCATGTCCATAGCAGTTTTCAGTCGACTGCGGTCTGATCAGACGCTTTGGACAATGCTGAATACAACTTTCAACATTTCTGGAAATATTTAGGGCTGAAAATGGAGTCCCAGCATGTAAAAATATAATTGTAAATATAAATGACCTCTGATGTTATAGTCGTCTTTGTTTGGAAACTGGACCTTTGAGTCCTTTATACCTCATTGAGCAATGGTGTCTTCCAGGCAGTTGTGATTACACTGTGATGGAAACGTTTTACTTGTATCAGAAATGTCCACTTCCTGATTTTCTGTGAGTCTCAGTGATTTGAAGAGTCTCACAGATTTTTTTATTTTTATCATCAGTGTCGTACAGACTTCAGCAGAGTCCCACTAATATAAATCGGGACTTTTCCATTACCATGTCATATTTTATTTTTGAACCCATACATCTTGCTGCCCTGCATTCTTGTAGGTTTAAATCTCTGGTATATGCATATCCTTAAAGGAACAGTTCATGCGCATTTTAAATGGATTATTTTTGAACATAGGTTTGAAGCAAGTGAGTCTGCGGAGCAGAAACCCATACATTTCCCTGCTCACCAAGATACAGATCTCCAAAAGAGGTGCTGCCGACACCCCCTTTAGAGGTAAGTATCTCTGGAATCAGGGGTCCCCAGAGCTGAAATTAATGGGGTTCAGCTCCGGAGACCCCCATGCTTCAAGTCTTTGTTAAAAACAAAATTGCTTGCTTGGATTGCCGATATAAGCTATATTGGCAACTTCTCTCACAATACATACATTTTTCAAGTGAATGTGTAGTATTTCCTGTAATATAACCACTCATTTTCAGGGCAGTTTGACGGAGTCCAGGTTTCTTGCTTCTACCAATAACATACAAACACAGTACTGTAGAGGGTGCTACGTAAACCCAAGTAATTACAAAGCGTTGAAAAAATAAATGGTTAAACAAATCTGCGAATCATCAATACAGCCACACAAGTGAATGACTATATAAGGGGATTAATATAGGTGTTAGAAGTATAGGTGAATGGATCAAAAATGGATGATGGATTCTGCTCTTTCTAGACCAGGAGTGGTCCTCAAGAGTTACCAACAGGTCAGGGTTTAAGGATAACCTTGCTTCAGCACTGGTGGCTCAGTTATTGACTGAGCCACTGATTGAGTCACCTGTGCTGAAGCAGGGATATCCTTAAAACCTGACCTGTTGGTGGCCCTTGAGGACTGGAGTTGGCCGCCCCTTGTTCTAGACTGTCGCGTCAGTCCTGGTTACAGAATTCCTCCAATTCTTCTCTCAACAATGTCATGTGCGAAAGGGAAAATGCATGTATAACGGAAACTACTACACGATACTTATGCTCACTCCCTTTTGCATATGAATTAGTAGAGAGTCTGATTCAAGGCCTGATATCTACAATATACACACGAGTGCAGCCACTATCACGTGATCACGCCAAGGAGTGGTCATGTGATCGCCAAGTGTCAGTCACTCCGGTGCCACCGGCCCACCCACAGTCAAAGGGTCAAAGCACCAAACATACTTAATACCTACTTGGGAGTATCGTTTTGTATCTGTTCTTTCGTACTAAGCCCAGGATTTCATATTCCTTCGGATCCACAAAGTTCATTGGAATTTCCTGGTAGAAATACACAATTAAATATACGGTTTAAACGTACATTATGTGTAACGGACTTCCTTTTTAACATGACAAGGACATTTATTAATGGAAATTGAAGTCATGGACATCTTTATAACTGTATGTGTTCATGTGATTTATTAGTGGTCAAAGTGGTTTAAAAACACAATTCTAAATGTATTAAACATTGGGCAATAAAGTAATTGAAGAAAGTCTTTGTAAAAAAAACAAACAAACAAAAACAAGTTCCCTTAGCTTTGAATGCTAAATAAACGTGTAGTGGTAGTTTAGGTTTGAAGAGCAAAAAGTATAAGAACTCCACAACCTCTAGTATGACCAAACTTTCATCCCTGGGGTCTATTCAGTAAAGTGGACTAGCTTCTGTTAGTCATGGCTCTCACAATACAATGTCCTCTACAACTGAATATACTGTAAGAGAATATGACCCGTTTGATTGAACTTAGTGACACTGTTATAAGGACAACACGACAAACTGTAAGTTTCATTCCATTCGATGTATATTGAGTGCTCTGAACATCCCACTGGACACATTTCTCAGAGGATGGTGGAAAAGCTAACGGTGTTATGCAGAGACCCAGCTGAAAACCCACACAGATCTTTGAACCTCATTGCAAAAAGGTTGTGTTTGTGCTCCAAGCACAGAAATGGAGTCTCTTCCAAATACATCCCTCTTAAACAAGCAGAAATGTGAGACTAAGAGTAGATTATTAAATAAAAAGTATTACTGCTGCCATGCTCCTCATACATGTGAATTAAGTAATAATCTCACCAAAACAATGCATTACCATTAATGAATCATCTAGAGAAGACAATTAATTCCTTCTTCTGAGTTTTTTTGTATTTTAAGATAAACTGGTTTTAATTAGTTTTTTTTTTTTAATGTATGTTTATTTCATTTTTTTAGCAGATGTTACTTGATCCCATTGCTAGGCATTCCTAGACCATTAATTCCCAGTATGTAAAAACCAAACAGAATTCTTGGTGCTAGGGGGTGCTGAGGTTTTAGCCAATAATGTGCTGTGAAAACAACTCACAAAGAACTCTTTCTGGAGAGAGAAAGAGTCCAGAGCCCTCTCGTGTAACTCGTCTTCGGTCAGGACATTGCTTGTGGTTTGGAGATATTGCCGGGTGGATTGCTCCCTGGGTGACATAATATGTCCATAGGGCTCTGTGCTTCCTGGTGTACACATGTCCAAGGTCAATGAGACATTGGATCCGCGCCTACAAATAAAAAGAGAGAGAGAGCGAATAGAGTAACAATATTACATAGAAATGCCAGATCTAGCTACAGTAGAATTTACCCTCGATCTGTTTTTTTTTATAACGCGATACTGCACTGTTATCACTGCTTTGTGAATCTCACAGCAGGCAGTATCGCGTTATAAAGGCATTTATTTATTTATAAAATATTTTACCAGGAAGTAACACAGTGAGAGTTACCTCTCGTTTTCAAGTATGTCCTGGGCACAGAGTTAAGACAAATAATACATGGTATCTCATTGTATCATGGTATCTAGAGTATATTCATCTCATTACGAGCAGTTATCACTGCTTAGTGCATAACCCCCTCTGTGCGAAATGAGCGTCGGGTTATTTTGAGGTGAAGAGGTCCGCTGTTTACAGGAATGTCATTCAGCCATCACACCATGCAGAGGCCCATGAAGAGGTTTTGGTGTTTCACGTGGCGGAAACATTTCAAGTTTTCTCTTTGGAGGAGCTGTGCGGCTGTTGTCTGGACATGTATCCTAAATACAAAACCTTTCAGTGGCGATATCTTTCTGACGATGCTGCAGCTGACCTAATTGTTATTATTTACTAGGAGTTTGGTGACATGATAAGATTGGGCAGATTATGTAGGGATGTGTATGCCACCAAGTAACGATGCCGTTTCCTCTATGTTTTTATTCTGTTAATATTTCCATCTTTGTCAATAAATGGAAATCCTGAGTGTAATTTGGGGTTTCTGTACTCTTTTTGGGTTTAGGTTTTGTCTGTACTTACCCCTTGCACCACCTCTAAAATTGTGGGTCATAGTAAACTAGAAATACAACTTTTGATCCTGTAAGGACACATTTTCTTTTGGGAGTTGTTTTACAAACTGATGCCTTTCCGTCCAAGGGAATAATTGTGTTGGGCGCTGATTGTGGATCATATTTTCTAAGTGGTGCTAGTAATTATGGGCCTTCATGCATATTAAGTACCTACTAACGAAGATTCCATACATATTGGATTTCTGAGCGATGATTTCATGTAGTTTGTATAAAAACATGTCTTGAGACTGCACATTTTAACGTAAACTCCCCCGCCTCCCTCACCCCACTACACATTCGTACCTTTCCTGGAGTCCCGCGGATTTAACTGTTAGAGTTCCTAGGTCTGTGTCTCCTCTGATATCCATTAGACAATCAAAAACGGGAGTATCTGGAACTGGATCGAGGTCTAAAAAGTCCTCAGTTATGTCATCCGTCCACTCGGAGTACGTAAACGAAGGTTGGCGGCTCACAGACTGGCGCCGATCGTCAGACATCACCGGGGCAGAGTGTGACCTCAGATACCAGATCTGAAAATACGGTTTGTAAAAATCAGAAGGCAGAAACTGAAGAAATTTTTTTTTGTCTCTTTCACAGTTAAACCCGGCAGTGGGTAAGCGTGTTTGTCAATTTCTCTGTGGACAGAACAGGAAAGATCTATGCTCCAGAACAAGAACTTTCCTGCATGGACCACACAAACATTCGCTCGCATTTCCTTTGTCTGCCTCTGTTTAGCCTTGTCGGATCTGAGCTGTATTTATTTAGTGCAGCTGAAAGCATCACTCTGGAACACTGTGGAAACATTCAGTGCCAATTCCATTTTACATAGTGTGGCAACGTGAAGTCCTTTTGTTGGAAGAAAAAGAACGTAAGTGCATGCCTCATAGCGTAGACAATATACAAAATATCCAATCTGCCTCCACAAATAGTGTGACCTTGCCTTATTTCAAATCAGCCGTAGACCTTCCTGTTGCTTTCTGCTTCAAAGAAACAGTCTATCCACAAAATAATGAAGTACAGATGCAGCGGCCGTTATTCGAACAAATGACGGCGCTGTTTTCGTTGCTTGCTGCTGTATTCCACGCGGCATTAACGCGGCCAATCGCCCCAGGCACACGTGTTTATCGCGGTTGCTTTGTTTGAATTTCATGGATTGTGTGCAATTATATTCAATGAAATGAATAAATTGTAATGTGTACAGTACTGTGCTACTGTGCTACTGTGCTACTGTGTCACTGTGTCACTGTGTCACTGTGTCACTGTGTCACTGTGTCACTGTGCTACTATGTTACTGTGTCACTGTGCTACTGTGTCACTGTGCTACTGTGTCACTGTGCTACTGTGTCACTGTGTCACTGTGTCACTGTGCTACTGTGTCACTGTGCTACTGTGTCACTGTGCTACTGTGTCACTGTGTTACTGTGTCACTGTGCTACTGTGTCACTGTGTTACTGTGTTACTGTGTCACTGTGTCACTGTGTTACTGTGTCACTGTGTTACTGTGTCACTGTGTCACTGTGTCACTGTGTTACTGTGTTTCTGTGTTACTATGTTGCTGTGTTAATTTCAGGTGTTTAAAAACCAGAACACTCAAATGCCATTTTCTGCGCTCGTGTCTTAAGGCGGTACGGTTGTAAGAAATCACGCGCCATGACGTGCGTATTCCGAGGTACACACCGCGTGAAGTGTTCGAGTAACGGCCGCTGCGCCTGTATTTTCATTGAAGTCATTTTGTAATTCCCCTTTTATGTGGAAATAAAATCAGGTCAGACTATAAACCCTCTAGAACTGGGCTCTCTTTTGACTTTTCCGAAGTTGTAGCAGGACCTTCGCTGTAACAAATACTTATGTCTCCACAATTAGGGTTGTGTGTCTGCAGAGTCATTTTGCCCTTAGAAGATATGCCAAAGTGGTCTGTGTTTTAAGGCATTTAAATTAAATGCCGGGGGATCGCACGAGGCCTCTGCAACTTCCCTACGGCGGCATGTCGCCATGGCAATGCGGCATCAAATGACGCTGCGGGGTCATGTGACGCCACAGACAAGGTAAGGAGGGGGGCAGGAGCAGGGGGGAGCAGGCGGGGGAAGACTGAAAAGTTTGCGCACCCCAGATCTATGGCGCCTATTTCGCTTCTTGATAAAGAGCTGCACCAGTGATTTGTGTATTGTCTATAGGAGGAGTTTGTTGAGGGTGTTGACATATACATAATGTAATGAGATGAATCAAATTCCGTATCTCTGCTCTTTTTCTGCGTTCCTTGGCATTCAAAAACTCTGACTCAGTGCAGAGCTCAAGAGTCCCCCAGTATGTGAGACGGGGCCCCACACGTGAGACCCCTCCTCGCCTCTGGAGCGGGAAATGCATCATCTGCCGGGGGGTTGGATCATGGCGCCATGAGCTCGAGTTACTCTCTATTGTGAGGCGGCAGAAAGATGACATGGGGTCGGAGTTTAGGACTCTGCCTCAGGGTCGTCGAGCTGCGCACGGTTTAATCCTAATGCGTGAGGCTCATACAAATTGCGTTCCTTCTCTCTGCCATTACACAACCCGGGCATTTACTCACTCATCTTATTACAGGGCATGCCACCAAGCATCTCTTTGGGGAGAAGGGCCTGGACAAACTGTCTGGCAGCTCTGGGGGACCCACCAGGCCTATACCTGAAGACAGGCTCAACTTTTGTGATCAGCTGCCTGGCGCAGCCCTCTTCCGCCGCTGTATCCGTGCGCCCCACCCTCCCCCACTCAATAATCTGTGGGTCCCTCCCACTTCAGGGGCCCAGGTCTACACTGCTCTGGGCACCGTAAAAGCTGTCGACGGGACTATTAATGAACAAGTGTCCTCATTTCAGCTTGGATCTACAGGCTGTACCAGGTCTGGGGAAGTCCAAACTTGTACTTCAAAGCAGTTCTCTTTGCCGTGATCTATGGGCCCTTATGATTTGTAAGCATGCAACGCACCTCACAGCCATTAGCTGTTAGGCTGTGTCCATACTTAGCGTGACCACGCGCGTGCAACACAAAGGCCGTGCCCGTGACCACGCGATTGCCGAGCAGATGAAATATTTTATTTTGTTGCGCCTCGTATAGCCTCAGCCGTTTTATTATTACTCATTGGCTATGGCTGTGTAAGTACTGTACTACCTGATTAACATAGTATTAAAGCGATGATTTAGTATATCATTTAAGAACAAGTTAGAGCAGCAATCCCTCCCAGAAGCCTCTATGAGTTTCAATCCTACAATGTTAGTATCTTGCTTCCTAGGTTACCATGGTAACTGGGCTCTGGAGAGAGCTCCACTGTAACCTTACAGACACTTAGTATTTCAGACGCTTATATCTCCTGAACAAAGCATCGGATTTAAAAATAACAACAGTGATGGAAAGGACAAAATAAGGACTATTACAGTCAAATTAAATGTAAATAAAGTAAATTGCTGCTTTAAAACTGATATCTCACTCATTACAAAAAATAATTGTCTATCCCAATCAGAAATCCATGAGAATTAATATAACTCTATTACACTCCTGTATTCATGAATTTCTGGTGTATATTATGAAATACATTCTTCACATAATCTCTTGTTTTTTTCTCTATGCCAAAGCTTGCTAGTTTACATCAGTATTTATAACACAGCGGTGTCGGATATAAGAAACATCATTAACATGATGTCTACATTTGGAGCAGAAGCCAATGGATGGAATAGGAAATCTCTGACACATTATAGGTTTACATCGCATGGAGAATGACAAACAGACCCCACAGTCTATTAATCCAGGGGTGCGCAAACAGGTGGGGGGGGGGAGGGGCGGCGGTTGCAGAGGCCCCACCCTCTTTCCCACGGCATTACATTTACATGCCGGGGGATCGCGTGAGGCCTCTGCAACTCTACTTACCGCGATTCAGATTGCTGGTGTGACGCATCGCTATGGCAACGCGGTGTCAAATGACCCTGACATAAGAGGTAAGTGGGGCGCGAGCAGTGAAGGGAGCAGGCAGGGTGGTGCAGCTTCAAACGTTTGCGCACTCCTGTGTTAACCCATTATCTTCCCATTTAATTCACTCTCGTACTTTTGCAGTCTTCCATTTTTTCTTGCAATTTAAACAAATATATATTTTTTATAAAGCACGGGGGAGGATTTTGCAGGCGCAATAAGTCACTGCCCCAAAGACTTTACAATCTCATCCAGGTGCTTAGGGACGCAATCCTTAGCTGTTTCTTTCCTTTTCCTTTTTTTAATACAGGATTGAAGCAGGGGGTCTCCGGAACTGAACCCCATTAATTTCCGCTGCGGGGACCCCCTGTTTCCAGAGATACTTACCTCCGTAGTAGGTGCCAGCAGTCCTTCCAAGGATAACATTATGACTTATTTTCAAAACTCCCGCAAAGTTTCGGGCCAATAGGAAGCTGTGACATCACCCGATGCGGCTTGCTATTGGCCAATGTGACATGGGAGCTTTAAGCTGTAGAAACCTGCAGGAGATACATGCAGCCCTTTCTGAGGTAAGTATTTCTGGGAGCAGGGGGTACTCAGAGCTGGAATTAATGGTGTTCAGCTCTGGAGACCCCTCGCTTTAATCCTGTATTAAAAAAATTAAAAAGACGGATAAAAAACCCGACAGGGATTGCTCCTAAGACACGAGCGATAAAGTGACTTGCCCAAGTTTGTTAAACTTTTTTTTATGTCCTTACTCATAACTTCCCTACTCCCATCTCCTTTGCATGTACGGGATAATATGATAAACAGTTACATGATATAGTTACCAGAAATACAGTGGCGATAAAAAGTTTGTGAACCCCAATGATAATTACGGAAATTCCCTAGTTTTTCCATGATAACCTTGTTTAATCAAAACCAGTTTTCTTAAATATCCAAAAGGGTTTACATTAACCAATTACATGTCTTTTGAAACAAAAAGATGTATGAATTAGACAAACAATGAGTAATTAAGGGTCAGGGTACATGAAAAGTAAGTGAAATCCTGGTTTTATCAGCTAAATTAAAGGGGATAATTAAAATCAGGTGTTTAAATAATTAGGTAGATCTTCAGGGGTGAGTTTGGGAAGCCCCACCCTATATAAAGATCAGAAACTTTCCGAGTTTGGTCTTCACCATACAGGTGTGTGGAAACACATCATGCCACGTTCAAAATAAATCTCTCAGGCCCTCAGAAAAGCATTTATTGATGCTCATCAGTCTAGAAAGTGTTACAAAACCATTTCTAATGATTTGGGGCTCAACCAATCTACTGTCAGACAAATGGAGAAAGTTCAACTCACTCTACCCAGGAGCGGTTGTGCTACCAAAATGTCTCCAAGAACAAATCGTCAAATCATTCAGGAAATCACAAAGAACCCCAAAGTAACATCCAAGGATCTGCAGGCCACTCTCGCTTTGGTTAATGTGAGTGTTCATTACTCAACTATCAGAAAAAGACTGAACAAGAATGCTGTTCATGGAAGAATATCCAGGAGGAAACCACTGCTCTCTAAAAAGAACATTGCTGCCTGTCTGAAATTTGCCAAAGAGCACATAGATGATTCACACAATTTCTGGAACAGGACAGACAAGTTAAAGGTTGAACTTTTTGGCCTCAATGAGAAACGCTGTCTTTGACAAAGACCAAACACTGCGTTCGAACAGAAGAACCTCATTCCAACCATCAAGCATGGTGGGTGGGAGTGTGATGGTTTGGGGCTGCTTTGCTGCCTAAGGACCTGGACGTTTTGCCATCATTGACACAACCACAACACTGCATTGTAACATAAGATTCTAGAGGAGAATGTCAGGCCATCCACCTGTGCGCTGAAGTAGAAGCGAAAGTGGGTCATGCAACTAGACAATGATCCTAAACATACAAGCAGATCTACAAAAGAATGGCTACAGAAGAAGAAATTCTGTATTTTAGAATGGCCTAGCCAATGTCCGGACCTAAACCCTGTACAAATGTTGAGGCAAGACCTGAAGCGAGCTGTCCATGCAAGGAAGTCCTCAAATGCGACTGAGTTGAAGCAGTTCTGTAAGGAGGAATGGGCTAATATTCCTCAAAACGGATGTGAGAGACGGACCAGCAGTTACAGGAAACGTTTATTTCAACTGATTGCTGCTGAAGGGGGCGCCACTGGGTACTAAATGTAAAGGGTCACATACTTTTTCACACATGGATTTTGAATGTTAAATCATTTGTGGATAAATAAATGTTGAAAAAATATAATGTTATGTTTGATCAGGTTATCTTTATCTATTATTAGGAATCAGATTAAGATCTAATAACATTTTAGGTTTGAAATACAGTATGTGAAAATCCTAAGGGGTTCACAAACTTTTTCTCACCATTGTAGCTTTCTGTAATCTTTACAGCCCAGTATGCCTTGGGCATAATTAGTATTACTTTATATTTCAGAGGACAACTCTGTATGAGTTTAACTAATTTCATGCTAGTATATTGTCCCCTGAGCTTAATTTGTTTATTTTTTATTACTTTAAAAGACCTTGAAATGGCTATCAGTGCAGGCTGTTGCTTTAAGCTCATAGCTTACCATTGTCCCAATGAGTGCCATTGCAAAGAAAATGATTACCAACATGAGGCTGGACATCTCAATTTTCCAAAATCCGCTTTGTAAGGTTGTCAGGTCCTGTAAAAGAGGGAACATATATTAAGCAAAAAGAGGCTACATTCATTGTTAATTCTGTGTTTTCTGGACCGACACAAACCTATCCATTCCTTCCTTTCTTCTTTAGCTGGCGTCAAGCTTTGGAACATCTCAGTGTCCTTCTTCAGGTAGGACCCTGAGAGGTTTGAAAGCTTTTAACATATCATCTACTTGTTGGTCTAATACAAGGTATCATACCACCTAGTCCCTCTCCCCCCTTTGTAACTACATGGAATATAGGACCAGCACGGCTACCCACTCATTCATTTTCGATCTTATTTAGTATAGCTCTTTAGGTGAAC
Organism: Ascaphus truei; assembly: GCF_040206685.1. NCBI lineage: Eukaryota > Metazoa > Chordata > Amphibia > Anura > Ascaphidae > Ascaphus > Ascaphus truei. The sequence continues at coordinate 50,055,409 of NC_134494.1, read as the reverse complement.
CTATTTATTTTTAACATATGTCAATACACAAAGAAAAGCGTGCCATGACAAATTAATGCCGAATGGAAGGAACTGGTGAATTTGGCATAGATTGTTATTTGATGCAACCGTAGGCCTGGCAGATGTTTGGTACACGTCATTACAATAGGTGCGTTAAGCGGTTTCCCCTAATTGACACCCTACAAATCATGAAGTGGTATCGAACGGGAGTAATGTACCTTGACACTGAGGCTCTGCCTCCAATAACTTGCGTTGTTCTAGTTTTGCTCCTCAATTCATTGACACCTTTGAACCTACAACGAATGGCCCATCTTACCTATAACTCAATGCACTTACAGTCTCCCAGAATAAAACCAACACCATGGCAAGAAGTTGGTCTTCTCTCTTACTTCTTTGGTTTCCTATCTGGCACAATACTACCTGGTATTATTGGCATGGTGTTATTACTTTTGTATAAAAAGCAGTGGCTATAGAAAATAAAGCAATAAGGATACATGGCGATTAAGAAGATATTAAGAACTTATTCAAAATAACATTAATCAGGCGACATGAGTCAGGCTTTGATCTTATTTCAATCCTAGAGTTTTGGTCGGAGGCTCCAGATGGTCTGCATGGAAATCTCATTTAGGCTTCCATCTGGAAAATGATAAGGCTGATATCTGCCCTCACTAGTGCATTAAGGAAGCAATGCGTACCAGAAACGGAATGATGCAATGTCAATGCTCTTTGGTATTAATAAGCGTTATTGTCTGTACTGAGCATTTGCCATATTTCGCATACATCGTTGTAATTGTGCTAATTTCCCTGAAGGCCAGGTTAAATTGCATTGTTTTATTATGTAAATATAGCGGTAGTGAAATGTACTTCAGTATGCAGCTTTCTGAGAACCGGCAGAGAGATAATTCAGCGACTTCATCCTTTTGTGCATCCTTTCTTTGACATAAGTAATTTATTTCCTGTTGAAGTTTCTAAACATGTGAACATTCACATATCTAAAATATTCAACGCAATTATGAGGTAATAGGGGCTATGTATCTAGCTCCCAATAAGTTTTTGTATACATCACATTAAAAATGTTTGCTAATCAAGTATTTAAAAAATAACTAAAACAGAGGGGGGTGGGGGGGGGGGGTGTTAATGCAGAGAAAAAGAATGAAATAATAGCCTTAAATACAGAACTTGAATTTATTTCAATATGGGTCGTTTGTGTTTTCTACGTTCTAAAAACAACCACTCCTTAAATCAGAAGGTCACACAAAGAGAAGGTTCAACATGCCCCTGAGTGGTAGTTTAAGACAATTTTTGCATTTGACATACTGAGTGTATAACCTACAGATGTAGTCAGCCTTACTGTCCCGGGCGCCGCAGATAAAACACCGGAAAAAACCCTGCGACGCTGGGGGAGGTGGCTGCTGCAGGGGGGTTAACTCCTTTCAATGGGACCTCCCGCAGCGTTAAATCTTCCCAGGCCGCGATGGGTGTGGTTACGGTGCCGGGAACGTTAAGGCTGGCTACTTCTGTATGGTTGAAGGTTCCATTCCTTTCACCACCTGCAGTATAAATACTTCCCTAGCACATGTCTACCCTGCCTGCACACCCTTTCTCCCGACTCCTACTCTGATCATTGTACATCAGATGAACCCTCCTTATCTAGGCCACAGATCGTTAAACCACTTCTTAAGGGCCCTGAGCTAGACCAGGTTTCTGCCGCAACCATCCAACATTTTATTCACATGCATGTTTTGTGTGTAACGGATTTTCTGGCCTAGCCTGAACCACCCAATCTCACATTGGCCCCTGTGGTCTAACCAGTCCCCATTACATGGTCGTGTCTGGTGGTGCACCTGTTGGCAACAGGACTCCTGAGTCTCCCGCATGATGTTGTGTGGGGATTGTCAACCCAGACAGGCAGCTGAGGTAGTGTGCTTGAGTCCTACCTATATCCAGTGCAGCGCCTCCACCTCATCAGGATCCCTGCGTCTGTGTGGGGATGATTCTGACGAGGAACTCCTCCGTGGTGCCATCATGTGTAGAGTAAGTTCAGACCCACACATGAAGATGTCTTTGAGCAAGGATGCTTTATTGTGGTCAACTGCCCCTTACAGTGAGTGTCTCTTAGCCACACATCTTGCTGTGTTATCCTTTCAAAGGTACACCCTCCCAATGGAGTGGGATCCCCTCTCCCCTCAGGGAGATCACCCCTGTGCCAGGTCCCTGGACACAGTAGGGCTTTGACAGCTAGACATTATTTAATACAGAGTGGGGACACTAGTTAAAGCACTAGTGTGCCACCCACTCCCCAGTCTCAACGCAGACTTGCTCCTTCTCCAACCACCTAACTGTTTGAGCAGTGCTGTGCCTTATATCCCTCAGGGGGCAGGCACATCTCTGATGTCACTAACGGTGGACTCAGAGTATGTAGCCACTCCCATCCACACATAGGGCACCTCACCAGGATGTGAGGGCAAACCTCCATGATTACTGCTGGCATCCCTGTAACTTACCAGGTTTACTGCCAGCAGGAGAGAAAACTGCAGACCATTTTACAGAATGGCTACATTCTCCCCCTGGTGAATCCCAACGGCCCGTCTGGGACCTAAATTTGTTGTACCTTCGTCCGGGAAACACTGTAAAATGCAAACATAATTAGTTACAAGATCATTGAATTCACATTATTTGCATCGCACATAGCACTCTCTGACCAGCAGGGGCACTAGCTCGCGCAACATACTGTCCTGTTTCTCCTAATAGTAGTGACGGGGATCGGGTTTCTTAACTTCCCGGCCACCCATATCCAGGACCATTACGTTGTACTCTCGCGGCAACCCACTCTCAGGCCTATACACTGCTTTGTGCATATAAATGCTTCGGCCTATGCTCCACACTCGCATGAGTTGAGCAATCTTTTCCTCCGCTTTACGGTCAGTAATTGCGCCCCCTTTGTTTACCATATATAACTCTATGGTTTCGCGCAACCACCTGTCCCTGTTATCCTCAATCTCCTGCATGAGGGGTTCAGGGACATAGGGATATTCCAGCCAATGGGAGTTCTTGTATTTCGTTATGATGGCCCTCTCCGCTCTACTAGCCCGGATCTACATCGTGTTGCCCGCCTTCCCTGGTAGCACCCATGAAAGGGGTTCATCTGGTTCCACCGGATCCGTCAATTTACTGGGACCCATGGGTTCTATTATATCGTGACGGATCTGGTACCACCGTTCCTGTACTTCCTTCACCCATTCCTCTTCAGTAAACTCCCCGCGAGCCCACCAGTAATCGACTACACCCTCTTTTTCTAGTAGGAACCTAGTGCGGTCTAGCCACGCCGCATAACCCTTGAATAAGGGGGCCCACCACCAGGTCTCCATGATCTCTTCTTGCGCAGACTCTATGGAATCCCCTTCTTCTGGTTCCCCCCAGGAGGACACACCAGATGTCCCGGTAGACCGGGAATTAGGCCGCCCTACCCTCTTGGGCCTAGTAGCAAGGGTAATGCTTACTATGCTAGGGCAGTCGCTAAAGACACTTCCCGAGAGTACCCGCCACCCACCGACCCATCATCGGAGGTAAAACTGTCCAGCCTCTCCCCAGTCCGTTCTTCGGAGGTGCCTTGGGACCCTCCAGACATTTAGCTAGGGCCTGGGGTTGGGCATAGGGGTGGATGGTCGGTATCTGCGGGGTTCCGACCCGCTCTCCACCGCTACATTGTCCGGAGTTGCCACACGGGCTCTCCGTTGGTCGGGTCTCACCGCTCTCGACTTTCCTCAAGGTCTGCCAGCTCTTCTTTGGTCCGGGTGATCGGGAAGCACTGCCCGATCGGTGAGTCGCGGTCATCCCTCCGGTTACTCTGCCACGGCCGCCGGAAGTGACGCCCTCAACTATGCCAGATGCTCCGCCATCTTGGGTTGGGCCCCCAAGCCGGGCCTCTTCCTCCACCACGACATCCGGAAGTTCAGCCTGTCTCTGTCGCACCGCCTGGGCCTGGCACCGCCCTTCCTCCGCCGATGCCACCTTCGGAGCCTGGTAGGAACATGGACTGCTCTTACCACTCCGTGGAGTCGGTGTGGATCGGCCCTCGCCACTGGAACCGCTGGCCCCCGGAACCGGGGTACACCGCCTTTCCGTTTTCCGCGGCACGGGTGACACTCGACTCTTCTCACTGATGACTCCGGTAAGTGGCACCTTTCTCCCATTACCGCCACAGGAGTTCGTTGGTTGCCGGGTTACCACTGCTGAAGACACCACGGGTTCCTCATCGGAGGAATCCAATCCCGACTTGGTTAGGGGCACCCCCCGGGGTGACCTCCGCTTAGGCTCTTGGCCGGCACTACGGCCGATAGTCTCTTTTTCCTCGGGCTCAGTTTTGGCAACCGGCCCCGATCCCCACTCTCCGGGATCCGCAGCTTCCCTCCAGAGCGCGCCTGGAAGCTCCGCCGAAAGCATGGCCGCATCTCCCGCTACCTCGACGGCCTGGACGGGTACAAATGTGGGCATGGGCCACATGTATTGGAGACCACATTGTGGGCAGCGCGCAGCCGTACCCACTGCGCCTCCTGGTAGTCTGCACTGTAGGCATAGGCATGCCACCGTCTCAGTGCCCGCCACTCGAATCACCAAAAGCCTCCAGGGGCCGAGTAGGGTTGGGTAGACACCATAGAACCCTCTTCCTGCTTACAGGCCATAGTCACGGTGGGAGGCACTCGCAGCAGTGGTCTGTTCAGCATACCGGCTCCTCGTGACTGACGAGCAGGGGTTGAGCTGCCAACTCCTCCCTTAGCTAGCTCCCCCCTCATCTGGCAGAGCTGGAAACCACCCCCACTGGTGGAGATTAGGGGAGGGTCCCACAATTTTATAGGATGTCCAGGAATTAGTGCTGCACTTTTCACAGTCCTGGGGGGCACGGCTTCTGGTTTCGCGCCACCACTCCCCGAGCACCACTCCTTATTTGGCGCCATCTCTGGCCAAGTTCTCCCCATCTCTTGGTCTTTTCCTCCACAGGCAGCACTAATTATAGGAACTACTTTCTGTAAGGGTGCGGCCGGTTCACCAGCTCCTCGCTCAGCCGAATCCGCTCCCACTGGGCATAATTGGAAACCACTCCCCCTGGTTGAGATTAGGGGGAGGTCCCACAAATTGATCGGGTGACCCAGCACTGGGGCTGAGTTAGTCATTGTCCATGAGGGCGCGGCTGCAGCTTTCGCGCCATTCCCCCCAAACAGGGCGGGGTTTTCCTGTTGGCGGCACTCCTGGCCAACTTTCTGCAAGTCCCGCATTTGCAGAATTTTCTGCAATTGATCCACGCAGTCTCCCAGGGAAGCGAGAGCCGCCATTTTTGTTTGCACTATCAGTCTCTTTGACGGTTGAGGTAGCTTTTAACTGTTTGTATGCCGACTGACAAGCAAATTCATCATGTTCCCCACACATCACCACAATGTCCTCCTCAATGTCCTCAGGGGTAGTACCCCTAGGTCCCAGACAGGACAAAAACGGTGCGGCCACAGCTTTCGCGCCACTCCACAACAGGCTTGCCAAAGTCACATCCGTAGCTTGCTCTTCAGCGGAACGCACACCACATGCGCTCCCTCCATCTGCCTCCGTCCGCCATTTTGGACCTTCTGCACCGCGCGGATCCTCCATTCTTGCGATCGCCATTTGGTTACTGTATATGTCTTTATACGTGGAGCTCCTCTCTGCGGGGCAGCCGCCACACCGGTACAATAAAGATTACCTTGATGCACCACCTTGTGTACCTAATGTAGGCTGGACTCGTGTTTGCACTACCTCAGGCTAGGCTCACTCTTTCTGTGTCTGCTGTGTCTCCTTCCTCCCAGTCTGTGCTCCCTTCGGTAAGTGGTCTGGAATGGGCTAGAGTACTCTGGCTCTTCCATGCAGTATTTGGGCGTCTACCTACTGTTGGCTAGCCTAGCGCAGACCCTCTCCAGAATTCCTGACCTCATTAACAGGCTATCCCTTCAGGCATCCTACCAACCAGCACTACCTCAAGGTGACTAGGACAGCTATAGCCCCTCTCTAAACCTCCTCCTGAGTCTCCCGCATGATGTTGTGTGGGGATTGTCAACCCAGACAGGCAGCTGAGGTAGTGTGTTTGAGTCCTACCTATATCCAGTGCAGCGCCTCCACCTCATCAGGATCCCTGCGTCCTATGTGGGGATGATTCTGATGAGGAACTCCTCCGTGGTGCCATCATGTGTAGAGTAAGTTCAGACTCACACATGAAGATGTCTTTGATCAAGGATGCTTTATTGTGGCTTACGGTGCAGGCCAACTGTCCCTTACAGTGAGTGTCTCTTAGCCACACATCTTGCTGTGTTATCCTTTCAAAGGTACACCCTCCCAATGGAGTGGGATCCCCTCTCCCCTCAGGGAGATCACCCCTGTGCCAGATCCCTGGACACAGTATGGCTTTGACAGCTAGACATTATTTAATACAGAGTGGGGACACTAGTTAAAGCACTAGTGTGCCACCCACTCCCCAGTCTCAACGCAGACTTGCTCCTTCTCCAACCACCTAATTTTGAGCAGTGCTGTGCCTTATATCCCTCAGGGGGCAGGCACATCTCTGATGTCACTAACGGTGGACTCAGAGTATGTAGCCACTCCCATCCACACATAGGGCACCTCACCAGGATGTGAGGGCAAACCTCCATGATTACTGCTGGCATCCCTGTAACTTACCAGGTTTACTGCCAGCAGGAGAGAAAACTGCAGACCATTTTACAGCATGGCTACATGTGCATTCACTTCTGTGTAAGTGAATTGGCTATTACTAAATCCTGCTGCGGTCGGGGGCTCCTGAGCTAAGATTTGACAATCACTGATCTGTATGCAGGCCCTAAATTCGCAGACAGGGGAACGAGAACAGCTCCCCTCCCCCCCCCCCCACACACCCCTGTTCAAGAACTGGAATTTAAATAAAATAAGGAATTTGGGGGGATTGCGGCTTGAAATAGAAGCCAAGCTAGTTTCATTGTTTATATTATGTTAGTGTATTTACAAAAAGGCCACAAACAGCAGAGTTTTCCTATATATTTGCTAGGACATTATGGTAAAAGCATAAACATTTTGAACTTGCTCTCTGGGCTGCTATTCATATTTTATCATTCATATTAATAACAAAAAAATACAATTGGGGATAAAAGCACTGAAATGTGTGCGGCATAGAAAGCTCAGAAGTTGTCGGTGTCAGAGCGCGCGGTTTGTACAATTAGCGGAATAAAATGTGAGAAAAAACCCTATTCTCTAGTGCAGATCTCATCCGCTAATCCGCGTCTATAAAAAGTGACAAATCGCCCAGTTTCTCAGCCAAACCGCCCGGATTGCACTTACTTCAGAAGCAGAAAGACCTGAGGTGCTAACTCCATCCTCCGTCTGATTTATGGGTTTGGCTCTCTCAGCAAAAGCCAAATTTCAAGCTCTGCATGTAACTCGCAATACCAGTCTCAAAAATGGGAGTTTATAGAAGTGGTTTGCCAAACAGAGCTATGAGAATGGCAATTTTTGGTTAAAAAAATGCGAGTTGGAGGCGTTTTTTTTTAACAAACCGATCGGATTGGCAGAGTCAGAGGGAAACCGCTTCTAAAAAAAAAAAGCCTTTTAGCCACAGATTGGGCATGCGAGAAGGGCTTACAGAATAGCAAAGCGCGCCAATCCTATCTAAAAGGGCACTTTAGCAGTGATTTGTCACACTTTTGAGCTACCCTATGTAAAATGGGTAAGTAAGATTTAGACTGGGGATGGGAATTAATTATTTCTACCTTGTCAGTTTTCCAAATATTGCATACATAAAATTGCTAAGTGCATGAATCACACATTCATTCACTTTCCCACCATTTGGAGTCATCTGTCAGCCCCACGATGAAAACGCGGCATATTCACAAGCAGCCAGTGGGCAAGGTCGGTGCCATTATCTTAGGAAGGCAAAACATTTTTTAAACGGAAGGAATAATCCTAGGACATGCTATCCGCCCTTCCCCCCTTCCCTCCCAAAATAAATGGATATGAATTGATTAGCTTAACCATTTTAGGCAAAGAATTGGGCCGATAACAATGTTTCTAAAAAGTGAGACGTATAAAGTGATGAAGGTAAATCACAGGGCGTGTTGCAGCTTTGACGGTCAGATGTACTAATTGTTGTAATATCTCTTATGGGTTTTAAGTCCACAAGTTCATAGAACTATTGTCAGGGAACTCGTCACATCAGATTATCAATACACAAACATACAGTACATACAGGCCATCTAAATCAGGGGTGAGCAAACATTTTTATCTGCGCCCCCCAGTCTGCTCTCCCCCCCTCCCTTAACTATTCTCCAGCGTTTTCTGACATCATGACGTCATGTGACACGTCGCCAGAAGACAGCGGAGAAGAGGTTAGGGACTTACGGAGGCCTCGCACGCTCCCCCGGCATTTCATTTAAATGTTGTGAGGAAGAGCGTAGGGCCTCTGTAAGTGCCGCACCCCCCTGAAAATGTTGCGCCCCCCAGATCTAGATCAGTGTTTTGCAACCGGGGTTCTTATGAATCCTAGGGTTCCCCAGGCATCCCTAAAGGTTTCCGTGCAATTTTCAGGTCATTTGAAAATAGTACCAAATACAGAAGAATTTACAATGCATCTGATCTCAGACGCGCTATTAGAGAGGGTTGGGGTTCCTTACAATGCATCTGATCTCAGACGCACCATTAGAGAGGGTTAGGGTTCTTTACAATGCATCTGATCTCAGACGCGCTATTAGAGAGGGTTGGGGTTCCTTACAATGAATCTGATCTCAGGTGCGCTATTAGAGAGGGTTGGGGTTCCTTACAATGCATCTGATCTCAGACGCGCTATTAGAGAGGGTCGGGGTTCCTTACAATGCATCTGATCTCAGACGCGCTATTAGAGAGAGTTGGGGTTCCTTACAATGCATCTGATCTCAGACGGGCTATTAGATAGGGTTGGGGTTCCTTACAATGCATCTGATCACAGAGGCGCTAGTAGAGAGGGTTGGGGTTCCTTACAATGCATCTGATCTCAGAGGCGCTATTAGAGAGGGTTGGGGTTCCGCAGAATTTCACAATATATTTGTAGGTTTCCTTAAGCCAAAAAAGGTTGGAAACCACTGGAATAATTACTGCTTTACCGGTTTACGGATTTCAAGCCTACCATTCATGAAATTCCCAAATCCATTTTTTCTCCCCATATTAGATTCACAATCCTTTCAGTTTATCACTGCGAATGCTTGTATCTGACAGCACATTGTATGACAAACACATTTAAAAGACTTACCAATAGCTGTGTGAGAGCGAGTATGCAAATACTGCCTCCAATGGTCAAAACATTCCACAAAGCAGCCCAGCTGTACTGTGGGTTTCTCTCCGTGCTCTGTGACTGTTCCATTCCAAGGTGCTGGTTCTGCTGCTCATCTGCCTCGTCCAAGGAGCCCATATCTTCCGGATCACTTGTGTCATGGACAGACCTGGCATTGTAAAGGAGGAAATTAAAATCAGCACGTCCACGGCTGCTGCCAGGGTCGTCATAATGAGTCATTTTTCAAAGCTGTCAGATACTGCTCAATTCCATTCTGTATCAAGTGCCGCTTCAGACCGTCGCACACCCAGCTTCTATTATATCATGCACTGACACAAGCCTACAGAGTACTTTTGATTTTCACCTATTCTTAGAAGAATTCATCATTTGTAGGAATGATGTATTAATCTGGCAACAGTGACATCATTTAATCATACAAACCAATACATTTTAATGTCATTTTAATCTGGTCTGTAACTGTTTCATACGCCCATCTATTTATATTTTTTTGAAAACGTATGTTGGCTGTCCCTAGGGGCAATCTGATTGGTCAGTTGGTTTGTCACTCACCCTCTGGCCAATCAGATGCTGCTTGCTCCTCGGGGCCGCCGCCTCACCTCTCCCCACACAAACCCTCCACCCCCCCACCCCCACACCCAGAGCAAACCCCAGCCTCTGCACCGCTACCCACGGCCAGCGGCGCCCACTCCTCGGCGCCGCCGCCTCACCTCAAACACCCCCCCCCCGCCCGCCAAACTCCCGCCGAGTCACCGACACAACAACAAACAACAAACTGACTGACACACGAACTGCCTGTCTGCAACACACACACACTGACTGACACACACACACACACTGACTGACGTGTACACACACACCAACTGACGCACGCACACACACACAGAGTGACTGATGCACAAACACACACACTGACTGACGCACACACAAGCACTGACTGACGCACACACACACTGACTGCCACGCGCACACACATAACCCCTTATTGACGCACACACACACAGAGTGACTGACGCACACACACACACAGAGTGACTGACGCAAACACACACAAAGTGACTGACGCACGCACACACCCCCTGACTGACGCACACACACACACACTGACTGACGCACGCACACACACAGAGTGACTGACGCACACACACACACACAGACTGACGCACACACACATTTACTGACGCACACACACACACTGACTGACTGACACACACACTGACTGCCTGCCGCGCGCACACACACACACACTGACTGCCTGCCACACACACACACACACACACACACACACACACTGACTGGCTGACGCACACTGCCTGACGCACACACACTGCCGCACACACACTGACTGACGCGCACACAGACACACTGAATGCCGCACACACACAGCCGGACGCGCGCACACACACACACACAGACTGACGCACACACACATTTACTGACGCACACACACACACTGACTGACTGACACACACACTGACTGCCTGCCGCGCGCACACACACACTGACTGACGCACACACACACACTGACTGACACACACACACACACACTGACTGACACACACACACACTGACTGACTGACACATACACTGACTTCCTGCCACACGCACACACACTGCCGCACACACACTGACTGCCGCACACACACACAGCCGGACGCGCGCACTCACACACATCGACTGATGCGCACACACACTGCCTGCCGTGCACACACACACACCGACTGACGCGCGCACACACACCGACCGACGTGCACACACACCGACTGGCGCGCACACACACACACAGACTGATGCGCGCGCACACACATACACCCCCTGACTGACACACACACACACACTGACTGACGCACACATACACTGACTGACACACTGACTGCCTGCCACACACACACACACACACACTGACTGGCTGACGCACACTGCCTGACGCACACACACTGCCGCACACACACTGACTGACGCGCACACAGACACACTGAATGCCGCACACACACAGCCGGACGCGCGCACACACACAAACACATCGACTGACGCGCACACACACTGCCTGCCGCGCACACACACACACACCGACTGATGCGCACATACACACACACACACACACTGACTGACGTGCACATACACACAGACTGACGCGCGCGCACACACATACACACTGACTGACGCGCGCGCACACACACACACACTGACTGACGCGCGCACACACACACCCACTGACTGACGCGCACACACACAGACTGTCTGACGCACGCACGCACACAGACTGACGCACGCACACAGACTGATGCACGCACACACACACTGACGCACACACACACACACACTGACGCACACACACACACTGACTGTCTGACATGCACACTGACTGACTGACGCGTGCGCACACAGACTGACTGACTGACGCACGCACGCACAGAGTGACTGACGCACGCACGCACACACTGACTGACGCACACACACACACACACACTGACTGCCTGCCGCGCGCACACACACACTGACTGACGCACACACACACACACACTGACTGTCTGACACACACACTGACTACCTGCTGCGCGCACACACACACACACACTGACTGACGCACACACACACCGACTGACGCCCGCACACACACAGACTGACTGACGCACGCACACACACTGACTGACACACGCACACACACACTGACTGACGCACGCACATACACACTGACTGACGCGCACACACACACTGACACACTGACTGAGGCACGCACACACACACACAGACTGACTGACACACGTGCACACACGCACACACACACAGACTGACTGACGCACGGACAGACACATACACACATTGACTGACGCACACACACACTGACTGACGCACGCACACAGACTGACTGACGCACGCACACGCACGCACACTGACTGACACACGCACACACACACTGACTGACGCACACACATACACACTGACTGATGCGCACACACACACACACACTGACTGAGGCACACACACAGACTCACTGACGCGCACACACACACACACACACAGACTGACTGACGCACGCGCACACACACACACAAACTGACTGACGCACGAACACACACATACACACACTGACTGACGCACACACACACTGACTGATGCACACACACACTGACTGACGCACACACTGACTGACGCACACTGACTGACGCACACACACACTGCATGACGCTGTAAAGGGGGGCGGGGGGCCGGACCTGTAAATGGGGGGGGGGACCGGACCTGTAAATGGGGGAGGGGCTGGATTGATGTGAACGGGGACAAACAGAGAGGGGGGAGACAGGGGAGAGAGAGAGGGAGGGGGTAGACAGGGGAAGAGAAAGGGGTGAGGTGGGAAGAGAGAGAGGGGGGGAGGGGGGAAGAAAGAGGGAGGGGGGAGACAGGGGAAGAGAGAGGGGGTAGGGGGGAAGAGAGAGAGAGGGGAGACAGGGGAAGAGAGAGGGAGGGGGTAGATATGGGAAGAGAGAGAGGGGAAAGGGGGGAAGAGAGAGAGGGGGCAGGGGGGGGAAGAGAGAGGGGTGAGGGGGGAAGAGAGAGAGGGGGTAGACAGGGGAAGAGAGAGAGGGAGGGGGTAGACAGGGGAAGAGGGAGGGGGTAGAAAGGGGGAGAAAGAGGGGGGAGGGGGGAAGAGAGAGAGGGGGGAGTGGGGAAGAGAGAGAGAGGGGGAGGGGGAAGAGAGAGAGGGGGGGAGGCGGGAAGAGAGAGAGAGGGGGGAGGGGGGAAGAGAGAGGGGGGAGGGGGGAAGAGAGAGGGAGGGGGGGACAGGGGAAGAGAGAGGTGAGACAGGGGAAGAGAGAGAGGGGGGAGGAGAGAGGAGAGAGAGAGGAGCGGGAACATTACATCCCGGGCAACGCCGGGTCTCTCAGCTAGTAATATATATTTTCTTTAACTGTGCACGCAATGTCTTGTATATAATGTATAAACTGCTCATTTATGTAACTGTACTTGTAACCATGTATTATTTGTCTTAACTCTGTGCCCAGGACATACTTGAAAACAAGAGGTAACTCTCACTGTATTACTTCCTGGTAAAACATTTTATAAATAAATTAAATAAACGTATCTTATGAGATACGTTACACCTAATTTAGTGATAAGGGGCTTTGTTCTCAGTCATTTACAATGCAAATTTAATCTTTCTAAAAAAGCTCTTGAGTTGTGTCCTGCTATAGAGCTTATTCTTCATTCGTGAAGACGTCTTCTGAGGGTTTTATGCAGGTGTAGCCGGGACCCCCTTTTCCACCCCTTTTGTTGTTATTGGTGGGTATGCTGCAGTTAGGGAACACTCCGATAACGGAGGTTCCGCGCAAGGGAGCCGCCATGTTGTGGTTGGCGCCAGCACCGACTTAGCCTAGCAGAGATTGCGCATGCGCAGAGCGAGGGTAAAAAGCCTGCGAAGGAGATAGCGCACGACGAGTCCCAGCAGCCCCCGCGGGTCCCCGTGATGCGCCTGGGCCAATGAGGTGCGAGACCAGGAGGAAAAGGAAGTGGGTGCGCGCACGAGTTGTCAGAGTTGGTTGGAGAGGAGAAGGAGCGTCGGTGTGGGGAGGCAGACCGCCCCCTACGTAGGCCGCATGCCCCAGGCCCAGTTAGGCCCTGAGTCCCCGTAGAGACAAGCGGAGCTAGGGACTGGCCATAGTCAGGTTCCGGTTCCCTTATTGCCACATTATCACCGCTGGGACAGTTCTAAGTTGGCTGGCGGGAGGTCTGGGCGCAGACCCCGCTATCGTGCCGCAGCGTGTCTGGGTGGGATCGCCCTAGACACCGACGGGTGACGTCATCTACACCTCGCTGATCCTTTGTGAAGATTGTAGCCGCACCGGGTACTGGAGTGCCCGGCAGGTAATTCTAAAGTGCACCAACGGTACCATCCTTCACTCAGGACACAGTGGCTGCGCAGTCACACTCACACACATTCACTCAGGACACAGTGGCTGCGCAGTCACACTCACACACATTCACTCAGGACACAGTGGCTGCGCAGTCACACTCACACACATTCACTCAGGACACAGTGGCTGTGCAGTCACACTCACACACATTCACTCAGGACACAGTGGCTGCGCAGTCACACTCACACACATTCACTCAGGACACAGTGGCTGCGCAGTCACACTCATACACATTCATTCAGGACACAGTGGCTGCGCAGTCACACTCACACACATTCACTCAGGACACAGTGGCTGCGCAGTCACACTCACACACATTCACTCAGGACACAGTGGCTGCGCAGTCACACTCACACACATTCACTCAGGACACAGTGGCTGTGCAGTCACACTCACACACATTCACTCAGGACACAGTGGCTGCGCAGTCACACTCACACACATTCACTCAGGACACAGTGGCTGCGCAGTCACACTCACACACATTCACTCAGGACACAGTGGCTGCGCAGTCACACTCACACACATTCACTCAGGACACAGTGGCTGCGCAGTCACACTCATACACATTCATTCAGGACACAGTGGCTGCGCAGTCACACTCACACACATTCACTCAGGACACAGTGGCTGCGCAGTCACACTCACACACATTCATTCAGGACACAGTGGCTGCGCAGTCACACTCATACACATTCATTCAGGACACAGTGGCTGCGCAGTCACACTCACACACATTCACTCAGGACACAGTGGCTGCGCAGTCACACTCACACACATTCATTCAGGACACAGTGGCTGCGCAGTCACACTCATACACATTCATTCAGGACACAGTGGCTGCGCAGTCACACTCACACACATTCATTCAGGACACAGTGGCTGCGCAGTCACACTCATACACATTCATTGACTCACTTGAGGGTGGGAGAACTATTCCCAAGGGGAACTGGACACGGGGTGTGATCACCCGGTGAAGGGAGAAGGGAGGGTGAGCGTCCAATGAGACGCCGAGTATAGTGTCTCCTCTAGGGAGGGACACCTGTTGATATAATCCCTATGGTATATGCAAGTAAAGTTAATTGGTTAAGGGATATTGCTGTGTGGGTGTGTTGTATATAACCCAAGACCCACTTCCCCTCGGGCGGAAGCTGTCGCAGGTGGAGGCGCTGCACCAAGTTCTAGATATTGTGTGTACCCCAGGCTCTCCGTGGCAGAGGCTCAGACCCTGTGAGCCTACAGGTAATACAGCATATGGTAGTGGCCTGCGTTCGCTAGGAAGCAGGGCTACACATGTATTTGTTACAGTGATTTTTCTTGTTCTGTTATGTATAAGCCTCCAACAAACTTTATGTTAGTTTATTTGATCCCTCCTTGAAACTGAAGCAGTTAATCACTTCTGTCTTAAAACAAATGTTGCACTGGAATATTCAGTGTGATATTCTCCAGTACTCGTGGGCTGGTTGAGCATTTTAAAGCATTTTTATCAGGGACTCGGACACTTAAGGGCTTATTTTATATATGCCATACATGGCTCGATTGGCTGCTTTGGCGGACATAGAATAAGCCTATTGGCCCAGATCCACAAAGCTCCAACCTAACACTATCATAATATTGCATATCCACAAACGTTTGTTAAGGTTAACGTGGGGACTTAACATTAAAGCTGCAGTTCAAACTGCTGTTTAAAAAAATAAAAAATTCCCATTCAACATGCGCATCAATACAATCTGCACACTGACAAGTGATTAGCTAAGCTGCAGATCCCTCTGTACTCCAGTAATCGATCGCTTGCTCGGGGCTATTTAATTCAGTTCTTGCACAGCATTGTGGGCAATGTAGTTCCTAGAATATTATGTGACTGGGCAGTTACTAGATACAATTGGTTCACTGCTAGAGAAAGGGCGGGGCTCAAGATCCAGAGTCACTTTGGAAATGGTTCCTACATCAGAAACATTTAAAATGTCTTTAAAACATATATTTTTTAAATGCTACAAGTATTTTCTCATAGTATAGAAGTGATTTATTAAATAAAAAATCCACACACATGTAGGATGTTGCTTGAACTGCTGCTTTAGGTGAGTTTGGCCATACCTAAACGTGGCATTACTTAGATCCAACCCCCTAAATCGGGCTTCACGGTGATGGGTATAACACCACAGTTAGGTATAATTAAGGATTTCCGTTTTAGTTTTTTAAAGGCAATCCAGGCAATATCCTACATGTGTTGTTTTTTTTTTTTTTTTTTAAATAAAATCAGTTCTGTAGTGTTAGATAATACTTACTAAAAAAAAATCGAATTCAACTCTTAATACCATTTTTAATTAGTTTTAATATACTGGGCATCCTTTGATGCTCTAGCTACAACCTCTCCAGCAGTTCAATATCTTTGCAACACTTTCACTTACCTGTTTGTGATCATTTGTTATTATTTGTCAATATTCCCAGGAGTTTGAGCTGTAAACTGTAACAATAGATAATGTTACCTTGGTAATATAAGGATACATTGTAGCTGCTGAGTTACGCTGACTGTATTGAAACTGAAAGGCAACTATTTATGAACCCTGGAAACAGTATTTTGGTGATTGATCACAGGAGACTGAAATGATCGGACCTTAGATAATACGTTTTCAATAAAGGTAATCAAAGGCTGCATATATTAAAATAATAATATTTATTTCTTTAAAGTGTCGCTTGAATTGCCTCTTTAACCGGAAAAAAACCCACCACCGAATAATCAACTTGCACTTCTGGTTAAAACAAATAAAAACCGGTAATGAAGCATCATTTCTTATTGAATCAGATTTTTTTTGTAGCAATCGAGCCACAGATAAGATACAAAGGCAACCCAAAGCCGCATGGAAACTACAAAAAGTGCACAAATAAACAGGGAATTCAAATGGGTACCCATTTTTTAAACATTATTAACACTGATAAACAGATTATTTCAAAAATAAATAAAACAAAAACACAATTTTAATTTAAATAATATCATTATTCACCAGCGTTCTTGCCCTCTTCTCTTTCTCAACCTGAGCTGAAGCCCTATTTCAGAGGATCGATCTGAGTAAGGCTAAGACGTACTTCACGTCACATTATTGAAAGGTAACCCAACATTATACAACCAAAGACATAAATACCCAATGCTACATCCAATGTGACAAAATGCATAGTTACATACTTGTTAGTATTCTCATGAGTGGGGTCCTTTAGTTAAACCCTTTGGCCAAAGCGTTATAAGCCTGCAGCCATGTCACGGCATGACCAGTATGCAGCCACGTCACGGCATGACCAGTATGCAGCCACGTCACGGCATGACCAGTATGCAGCCACGTCAAGGCATGACCAGTATGCAGCCACGTCACAGCATGACCAGTATGCAGCCACGTCACGGCATGACCAGTATGCAGCCACGTCACGGCATGACCAGTATGCAGCCACGTCACGGCATGACCAGTATGCAGCCACGTCACGGCATGACCAGTATGCAGCCACGTCACGGCATGACCAGTATGCAGCCACGTCACGGCATGACCAGTATGCAGCCACGTCACGGCATGACCAGCATGCAGGTCCTAACACTACCTGTGAAACTTCTCATTTACCTCTGTAGTGGAGGACCTGCATACCTGTACTGGTCATGCCGTGGATATAGCACTGGGTATTTTTGTCTTTTGTTGTATACATTCGGCCACGCTCAGTAGCGCTCCTTTTGACATATATATATATATGATGTGGTGGTTTGTGAGGTTAGACCTTGCAGGGATTGTGTGTTCAGGAACACAACGTTATGCTAGAATAACGTGACGTTAGGCCTATGCTAACCACAGGTGACATAATGTCCGTTCCTGTTTTAGGTAATGTCACCTTATGAGCCCTGATTTAACTGAGCTCTGCAGACCTGGGCCTACGTTTACTGAGGTTACACGTGAAACAGATTACAGGATAGTACTAGGGTGACCAGACGTCCCGGTTTTGCTGGGACAGTCCCGATTTTTCTCTCCTGTCCCGGTTGCCAGTCCGTCCCGGTAATGTCCCGTGTTTTCTCCCTGGTCCCGTTTTTTGTGTCGGCGGGTGCTGCGCGAGTCGGTGGCGGGGAGGATGCGGCGGCGGCAGCAGCGGGTAAGTATTTTGAGAATGCCGGTGGTTGGGCTTCTTTAGTTAAACATGCCGGGCCGCAGGGGATTGGATGGGATGCCGGGGGCGGGGCTTTAGAATGCAGGGCCGCAGGGGATTGGATGGGATGCCAGGGGTGGGGTTTCTTTAGTTAAACATGCCGGGCCGCAGGGGATTGGATGGGATGCCAGGGGTGGGGCTTCTTTAGTTAAACATGCCGGGCCGCAGGGGATTGGATGGGATGCCGGGGGTGGGGCTTTAGAATGCAGGGCCGCAGGGGATTGGGTGGGATGCCGGGGGTGGGACTTTGTCAAATGCAGTCACAGGGGCGGCAACGTGGCCTCCCGCTCTCCCCTGCCTTCCCTCCCTCCGGCACCCGGTCCTCGGCTCTGAGCTCTCCCTCCTCCCGGCACCCCGGCTATCCCTCCCCCCGGCACCCCGGCTCGCCCTCCCCCCGGCACCACGGCTTGCTCCGCCACCCCCAGAGCCCGCTCACAGCCGCTCGCTAGCAGTGCGGCACCTCCGATGCTGCTGCTAGTTAGCGCGTGCCACAGTGCCGCCTCCGCCGAATCAGCCGCCTCCACCGACTGAGGTAGGATATGGGGGGAGATGCAGAGGGGGGGGGGAGAGATGGGAGATGCAGGGGGGGGGGAGAGATGGGAGATGCAGGGGGGGTTGAGAGATGGGAGATGCAGGGGGGGGTTGAGAAATGGGAGAAGCATGGGGGGTGAGAGATGGGAGATGCAGGGGGGGTTGAGAAATGGGAGAAGCAGGGGGGGTGAGAGATGGGAGATGCAGGGGGGTTGAGAGATGGGAGATGCAGGGGGGGTTGAGAGATGGGAGATGCAGGGGGGGTTGAGAGATGGGAGATGCAGGGGGGGAGAGATGGGAGATGCAGGGGGGAGAGAGATGGGAGATGCAGGGGGGGGAGAGAGATGGGAGATGCAGGGGGGGAGAGAGATGGGAGATGCAGGGGGGGGAGAGAGATGGGAGATGCAGGGGGGGGAGAGAGATGGGAGATGCAGGGGGGGGAGAGAGATGGAAGATGCAGGGGGGGGGGGAGAGATGGGAGATGCAGGGGGGGGAGAGAGATGGGAGATGCAGGGGGGGGGGGAGAGATGGGAGATGCAGGGGGGGGAAGAGATGGGAGATGAGGGGGGTTATATGAGGATGATAATTTTACCTTTACAATTTTTTTTTTAATGTGTATGTGGGGTGGGGTCTTTTTAATATGTTTTGGCTGGGGCGGGTATTTTTATTATGTATTGTGGGGTGGGGTTTTTTGGTATGTATTTTGTGGGGGGATTGAGTGAGCAGAGTGGGGTAATAGATGGAAGGTAGGGGCGAGTGAGAGGAGAGAGGGGTAGTGAGTGAGGAAAAGAGGGAGTAAGACAGGGGGGGATGGGGGGGGGAAGAGTGAGTGAGACGGAGGGGAGAGAGAAATTCATGGGTAGAGGGTGGGAAATAAAGGGGGCTCGTGAGGTGTGAAATTAACCTAAGGCCGCGCTTATAGTGTGCGTGCGGGCGACCAAGTCTTTGATTGGTTCAGAGCCTGTCACATGTGGCGACAGCCTCTGAAAAATCAAATTTGACCGGCTTCAGAAATTCGCGCCGCTCCCGTACAATAAGCGCACGCGACGGCGGCAATACATTTGTTTTGCCGCGACGTCGCATCGCCGGCACTATGAGCGCAGACTAAGGCCGCGCTTATAGTGCCGGCTACGCTGACGTCATGCTGTGGTCGCTGGAAAAATCAAATTGAAGTGACGTCCAGCAATTGCGACCACGACTTCACCAGCACTATAAACGCGCCCTAATGTGTGTCAGCCGGATAGGGGGTCCCCGAGAATTTTCGAAATACTTCAAGGGTTTCTCCAAACAAAAAAGGTTGGGAATCGCTGGTCCATCTTCTAAATCCACCTCCTAGCAGAGCTAATAAGTACTGTACGTAGCAGCATATATTTATAACACACAACCCGATTTCCCCTATTTAGTTTGCAAATTGTAATATTATATACACAAGCCACAAGGTCAGGAATGAGGAATGTCACATTTTTAAAATGTCTTAATTTTAATTAATGCCTTAATTTTTTATTTAATTTTAATTAGTCAGTTATTTATTTAGTTTTAATGTCTTCATTATTTATATAATTTTAATTAATGTGTTATTTTTTTTATTAACTACAGTAGAGATTAGAAAGTACATTTTAGATTTCAGGCTGCAAAGTGATTTGTTTTATTTATTTATGATAGTGAAATCCTCTATACACACAAACACACACTGCAATGCCCACCTCTATACACACACACACACACACTGCTGCCCCCACCTCTATACACACAAACACACACTGCAGCCCCCACCTCTATACACACACACCCTCTGCAGGCCCCACCTCTGTATACAGAAACAGGCACTGCAGCCAGGTTTACCACCTTCTATTGAAAGCTAACCTGGAGATAACAACATTTTTTAGATCTTTTTATTATACATTTATTTATCTTGCCTTTGGCTGTATCCTCCCTTCCAAATTCCATCAACATGGCTGCGCGACGTCACGTAATGCACATTGCCATGACAACAGTTTGGCAAGCGCTGGAACTGAGGGATGAGGGATCCAGACCAGAGTTTGTCTGCTGCCTGATTTCTGTCACCTGTCATGCTAATTAGAAATCAGGTATGTAAGGCTGATTTCCTGTTTCCTCTCCCCTCTCCCCAAGAGCCTGGAGACAGGAAGGCTGCTGAAGTAGAGAGGGGAAAAGCCTCTCCCCAAACAAGTTAAATCATTCTGTTCTTTCTGTCTAAGACTGCAAAGTTACTTATTTTGTTGGTGGAAGTGGAAAAGCCACTTCAACCCTGAGTCAGGGAATATCTAAGTTAAGTTATCGCTCAGGTGAGCAGCTTTTGTTTTGCTGTATTTCTGTTGTATGCACTGTGGCAGTCTCAGTGCCTGGGACGGAATAAACCAGGCATAGCCTGTTTAAAGGAACAGTACGTGACGCCTCATCATTTAACCTACCCTAAAAGACCGTGTTCTAACAGTCCCGGACTGACGGTGGAGCCCCGGAGTAAGCCGTTTGTCACAATATATATATATATATATATATATATATATATATTGTGACAGAAACCAGGGGATGGTAATAAATTCCGTATATAGGGCTCCCAGGATACTAGACAGTTTCTATCCTGTTTGGCCTGGGAGTGCAGCCTTATAATACATACACTCCATCCCACAGTTTGGCAAGCGCTGGAACTGAGGGATGAGAGATCCAGACCAGAGTTTGTCTGCTGCCTGATTTCTGTCACCTGTCATGCTAATTAGGAATCAGGTATGAAAGACTGATTTCCTGTTTGCTCTGGTCTCCCCACAAGAGCCAGGAGGCTGGAAGGCTGCTGAACTACAGAGGGGAGAAGCCTCTTCCCCAAACAGGTTCAATCTTTCTGTTCATTTGTGTAAGACTGCAAAAGTACCGTGTTTTGATGTTGGAAGTGGAAAAGCCACTTCCAACCCTGAGTCAGGGATATCTAAGTTAAGTTATCGCTCAGGTGAGCAGCTTTTGTTTTGATCTGTTTTCTGTTGTATGCACTGTGGCAGTCTCAGTGCCTGGGACTGAATAAACCAGGCATAGCCTGTTTAAAGGAACAGTACGTGACGCCTCATCATTTAACCTACCCTAAAAGACCGTGTTCTAAACAGTCCCGGACAAACGACGGAGCCCCGGAGTAAGCCGTTTGTCACATATGGTGGAGAATGCGGGCAGAGCACTAGGGGGTCTGCGGGTTGAAGAATTTTGAAAAAAAAAAAAAAAAAAAAAAGTTTTTTTCATCCTCTGCAAACAAGATGGAAGACGTGGTGGGTGCGCTGGTACGCAATGTCGCTGCCCAGAAAGACGCGAATGAAACCCAGCAACAGCTGTTAATAGCCCAGCAAGAAACTAATGCAAACCAGCAGCAGACGAATGCAGCCCAGCAACAGCTGCTAATAGCCCAGCAAGAGATTAATGCCAACCAGCAACAGGCGAATGCCAACCAGCAACAGGCGAATGCAAACCAGCAACAGACGAATGAAGCCCTGCAAAACGCGAATGCAAACCAGCAAGAGACAAACCGCTTGCTGAGAGAGGAGCAACAGCGGTTCGCTCAGGGCTTACAGCAGGAACTCGAGATCCTGAGGGGGACTATCAGTAACCTTCCACTGGCAGCGGCAGCCCCAGTACCGAAAATGATCAGGGCAAGCCACTACCTTCAGAAGATGGGACCCTCGGATGATGTGGAAGCCTATCTTCTCACGTTTGAACGCACGGCACAGAGAGAGGGATGGCCAGAAGCTGAGTGGGCTGGTCTAATCGCACCCTTCCTAAGTGGCGAACCCCAGAAGGCTTACTTTGATCTAGAGCCAGCCGAAGCTAACGTCTATGCAAAATTGAAGTTCGAGATCCTCGCCCGCCTCGGCGTAACCACGGCTGTTCGCGCCCAAAGGTTTCACGCATGGTCCTTCACGATGGATAAAGCCACCCGAAGCCAGATGTATGACCTCATCCACCTCGCCCGGAAGTGGCTACAACCCGAGATCAACTCAGCCAGCCACATCGTGGAACGGTTGGTCATGGACCAGTTCTTGAGGAAACTTCCCTCTGCCTTACGCCGTTGGGTCAGTCGGAGTGACCCCCACAATGCGGATGAGCTTGTGGCCCTCGTAGAAAGGTACAATGCAGCAGAAGAGCACCCGCAACCCACAGTCGTGGAGCAACCCCACTACCCGAGGTTCCAGGACTCTTCCAGAGACGGTAAAAGGGTACCGGGGTTAAGGGGCGCTGAAGAGCGGCGACCACCTTCACGCAGCACCAGCAACAGTGGTTCGCACACTAAGGGCAATAGCCAACATGGGGAGCCGGGAAAAGGCTCTAAGTGGGACACAGACTATGTACCTAAATGTGTAAATTGTCATGAGAGGGGCCACACAGCAAAAATCTGCCCATTAAATGATGAGCCCATGCAATGCAACAGCGTGGAACCTTATTCGCTGTTGTCCCAATGTATGGGCCCTAGCCCAGAGGACCCCTTGAATAACCATCTGTGGGCATTTGTAAAGGTTAATGGTAAGAGGGTTCGGGCACTTCTTGACTCTGGGAGCATGGTCACACTAGTGTCCGAATACCTCTTGCCCATTAAGAAGAAACAGGGAAACAGTTCACAAAGAGTGGCAATTTGTTGTATACATGGGGATAATCATGAATATTCCACTGTTGATGTTTTTTTTGAAACAGAGTTTGGTTCTTTAGATTTCAAGGTGGGTATTGTACCCAAACTGGCACATGATGTGTTAATAGGGACCGACTTTCCCCATTTTCTAAAAATGTGGTCCCCCGCTCAGAATAGCGCCCAGAGTTCAATAGCGGACCATAACGAAGTATTAGAAGAAACAAATCCTTTCCCTTTTTCAGAAATGGAGGTTGACGAGGGCCCAAATAAGAAGGGGGAAAAGGAGGAGTGCTGTAAAATTCCCTTCCCCATCACTACTTTGGTAGGGAATACCCCAAATCAAGATGTTGAGCAGACACTTACCACCCCAGAACCGGATAAGACCCTCGCTGACCTAGAGGTCAGTCCTGGGAGTTTTAAGAAGGCCCAGTGGGAGGACCCCACATTAGCGGTAGCAAGGGGAAATATACGGGACCAGAATAGTACTCCTGGCCAACCAGATAGGTCACTTGCTTACCCCTACTTCGAGGTAGAGAACGACCTAGTATATCGGGTTGATAAAAGGAAATCAGTTACAACTAAACAATTGTTGGTACCACGGACATTCCGTAACGTAGTATTACACCTCGCACATAGTCATCCATTGGGGGGACACCTAGGGGTGGAAAAGACAAAAGAAAAGGTTCTCCGAAGCTTCTATTGGCCTGGGGTTCTGGCAGAAATTACGAATTATTGTTCCTCATGCCCAGAATGTCAGATCACCGCCCCGTTCAAGGCGTACCGCAGCCCATTGGTACCCCTTCCCATAATAGAGGTACCATTTGACCGGACTGCTATGGATCTAGTAGGACCCCTAATAAAGTCTGCTAGGGGACATCAGCATATATTGGTAATATTAGATTATGCCACCCGATATCCGGAGGCAGTTCCCCTACGTAGCACCTCAGCTAAAAACATAGCAAAAGAGTTAGTAGTTCTGTTTTCCCGGGTCGGGATTCCTAAAGAGATTCTATCTGACCAGGGAACACCATTTATGTCCCAAGTAACGAAAGAGCTATGTAAACTCCTAAAAATCAAGCATCTCAGAACCTCAGTCTATCATCCACAAACAGATGGTTTAGTGGAAAGGTTCAATAAAACCTTAAAGAGCATGTTACGGCGGGCGGTTGATAAAGATGGGAAAAACTGGGATTGTTTGTTACCGTACCTGATAAAAAACAAATAGGTAGCGCTATATCCTAGTGTGTAGGCAGCCTGTGATATATCCCTGAACCCCAGTCAGGTATTGAACAGTACAAAAAAATATATCAATGGCGCTCTGCACTAAGACATTGAAAACATATATTATATAGTAATGGAAATATACAACCAGTGGCGTGGATGTTTCTCCTGGGAATGGAAGTTCCACAAGTGATGGGAGCAGGAAGGGATTACCATTCCCCAGCAGACACGAGAATCTTCCGTGTCCACGGCGCATAGAGGCAGAAGCTACAACCAGAGGTAGCAGGCACTACCCACGGTGCACTACACACGTGTGAGCCCAGCAGTCCGGTGCAGCAGCAGCAGCCTTCCATAGAGGGGATACTCTTAAATATCCACTGCTTGAACCCTTCTTACTTTTGGTAAGCAGGTACCCCCACCTGAGTTGGAGTGTCCTAACATTTTTATATTTTATGTATTATATGTATTTTTAATGATATGCTTTATTAAATGTGTTTGTAATTAGTCACCTGTTGTTCTCAGTGTCCGTCTCATGTTATATGTTTGTATGTATGCCTAACAGTATTACACTATGTTGTGAATTTTTTTCCCTTACATGGTATCCCATCACTTGTGGAACTTCCATTCCCAGGAGAAACATCCACGCCACTGGTTGTATATTTCCATTACTATATAATATATGTTTTCAATGTCTTAGTGCAGAGCGCCATTGATATATTTTTTTGTATTGTTACCGTACCTGTTATTTGCCATTAGGGAAGTTCCCCAATCATCCACTGGCTTCTCCCCGTTTGAACTATTGTATGGCCGACACCCAAGGGGCTTACTGGATATAGCCAAAGAGACTTGGGAACACGAGGTTACCCCTTACAGAAGTGTAATAGAGCATGTTGCCCAGATGCAGGACCGCATTGCTGCAGTCCTACCCATAGTGAGGGAACACATGGAGAAAGCTCAAGAAGCACAGAGGAATACATATAATAAGGGTGCTAGGGTCAGAATTTTTTCTCCAGGTGATAGGGTACTAGTTCTGGTTCCCACCGTGGAGAGTAAATTCCTTGCTAAATGGCATGGGCCATATGAGGTCTTGGAAAGAGTGGGAGAAGTAAATTATAAGGTAAGACAGCCAGGTAGGAGGAAACCTGAGCAAATTTACCATATAAACCTACTCAAGCCCTGGAAAGATAGAGAAGTCTTGTTAACCCTAGTACCCCCAGGTCCGTCAGAGAATCAAGAAACTGACCCAGAGGTTAGCATAGCTGAAACCCTGTCTGTTCATCAGAAACGAGAGGTTCAGAATTTAGTGAAAAGAAACAAAGAAATCTTCTCTATACGGCCAGGTAGAACTAGCGTAATTGAACATGACCTAGTCTCTGAACCGGGGGTCCGAGTTAACCTTAAACCGTACCGAATCCCAGAGGCCAAAAGAAAGGCTATAAGTTTAGAGGTTAAAAAAATGCTAAAACTAGGTGTAATTGAGGAATCCCAAAGTGGGTGGAACAGCCCTATAGTCTTAGTCCCAAAGCCAGATGGTACAACAAGGTTTTGTAATGACTACCGGAAACTAAACGCGGTGTCAAAATTTGATACTTATCCTATGCCCAGGGTAGATGAACTTGTAGAGAGACTGGGCAAAGCCCGATATCTCACAACCCTAGACCTAACAAAAGGGTACTGGCAGGTTCCCCTCACAGAAAGGGCAAAAGAAAAGACAGCCTTCTCAACCCCAGACGGCCTCTTTCAGTATAAGGTGTTGCCTTTTGGCTTACA
The DNA here is from genome assembly GCF_040206685.1 of Ascaphus truei. NCBI lineage: Eukaryota > Metazoa > Chordata > Amphibia > Anura > Ascaphidae > Ascaphus > Ascaphus truei. Next base: position 50,028,861 of record NC_134494.1, on the reverse strand, counting down.
TGGAGCTCCCGCCACATTCCAAAGAATGATGGATAAAATTTTAAAACCACATGCTCGGTATGCTGCCGCCTACCTGGATGATGTGGTAATCCATAGTGAAGATTGGCAATCCCACCTTCCAAAGGTCCAAGCTGTGCTTGACGCAGTCCGGTCTGCTGGACTAACTGCTAACCCCGCTAAATGCACTATTGGTCTGGAGGAGGCCAAGTATCTGGGATATTCTATTGGCAGAGGTTTACTCAAACCCCAAACACTCAAAGTGGAGGCGATACAAAATTGGCCAAGGCCAGTTACAAAAAAACAAGTAAGGACCTTTTTGGGGTTAATTGGGTACTATAGAAGGTTTATTCCCAATTTTGCAACTAAGGCAACCCCACTAACTGACCTCACAAAAGCAAGAGGACCGCTAATGGTAAAGTGGTCCCCCGAAACCGAACAGGCCTTTAGAAGCCTGAAAGAAGCTCTCTGTGCCCAACCAGTGTTGGTCACACCTGACTTCTCCAAAGAGTTCGTAGTCCAAACCGACGCATCTGAGGTAGGGCTGGGGGCGGTACTCTCCCAGGAGTCTCAAGGTGAGGAGCACCCCATCCTTTATTTAAGTAGGAAACTAAATCCCCAGGAGAAAAATTACTCCATAGTAGAGAAAGAGTGTCTCGCAATAAAGTGGGCTGTAGAGACGCTCAAATACTACCTGTTGGGGAGAAAATTCCGGTTGGTCACAGATCATGCACCCCTTACCTGGATGTGTCAAAACAGGGAAAAGAATGCTAGAGTGACCAGGTGGTTCCTAAGCATACAACCCTTTAAATTTTCTGTGGAACACAGGTCAGGGCACAAACATGGCAATGCTGACGGGTTGTCAAGGATGCACTCCCTAATATCCATGGTCGCTCATCCCTCGAGGTCTGAGCTGGGGGGGAGGATATGTGACAGAAACCAGGGGATGGTAATAAATTCCGTATATAGGGCTCCCAGGATACTAGACAGTTTCTATCCTGTTTGGCCTGGGAGTGCAGCCTTATAATACATACACTCCATCCCACAGTTTGGCAAGCGCTGGAACTGAGGGATGAGAGATCCAGACCAGAGTTTGTCTGCTGCCTGATTTCTGTCACCTGTCATGCTAATTAGGAATCAGGTATGAAAGACTGATTTCCTGTTTGCTCTGGTCTCCCCACAAGAGCCAGGAGGCTGGAAGGCTGCTGAACTACAGAGGGGAGAAGCCTCTTCCCCAAACAGGTTCAATCTTTCTGTTCATTTGTGTAAGACTGCAAAAGTACCGTGTTTTGATGTTGGAAGTGGAAAAGCCACTTCCAACCCTGAGTCAGGGATATCTAAGTTAAGTTATCGCTCAGGTGAGCAGCTTTTGTTTTGATCTGTTTTCTGTTGTATGCACTGTGGCAGTCTCAGTGCCTGGGACTGAATAAACCAGGCATAGCCTGTTTAAAGGAACAGTACGTGACGCCTCATCATTTAACCTACCCTAAAAGACCGTGTTCTAAACAGTCCCGGACAAACGACGGAGCCCCGGAGTAAGCCGTTTGTCACAATATATATATATATATATATCAATGTGTTTGAGGCATGGCCCAATTGCTTGCTCACAGTTGCATGAAATGTAATATACTAGTTAATCAAGTTACTTACTGTGTATATGAGGCCTTATTTACTAAGCAGTGCTACTCCAAAAGACACTTCCCAGCACATAAATATCAGTCCTACAGTCCATTCAAGAGAGTGGGCTGAAATAGGGTTACCATATTTGTCCCGGCAAAAACTTCACAAGCGCGATCGGCGTTTGCCGGTCGCTCATGCGCAAGTGCAATCAGAGCTTGCTGGTCGTGCATGAGCGCATGACAAACACCGATCGCACATGCGCACAAGCAGCCAGCAAGTGCCGACCGCGCATGTGAGGCCAACGGGATTGAAAACCGGGACAGTTACCCCCAGCAAGTCAGGACAGAGCCCTAAAAACTGGGACTATCCCGGCTAAACCGGGACATCAGGTCATCCACCTATCTTGTGGTACGGAGTAAAACGGCTTAGTCACCACAGCCCATATGGAGTAGTACTTTCTAGTCCAAATGACCATGCTGCAAATTGCTACCCACTGAGCTATGATCAGTTATGTCAATCCAATCATTTCTGAAGTTGGCAAAAGCAAACGTTACCGTCCCTGAAATGGGGTAACCATTGAACCATAATAGCCCCGGGAATTAAAAAAATCAAAACCTGAGAAATTCATAGCTCAATAAAATATAGTTAAAATGGAAATTGTTTTTTCAGTAAAGGCAAATGGCCTGAATTACTATGGTGCATTGTGCTTCAGTAACCGTCCCTCATCTTAAACGTGATGCAGTTAAAATAGCGTGTCTCACTGGAGTCACCATTTTGATTTTGCTCACAGACTTGGGGCCATATTTACTAAGATGCGCTACTCCATAAGACCCTCACTAGACACGTCTAATGTCACGGTGCAGCCCCATTCAAGTGGATGGGCCGCGAAGGTCCATAGTTACTAAGCACTGTTACTTGAGAAAGAGTGACACCTAACAGCCCATTCACTTAAAATGGGCAGTGCAGGAAGGTGTATTATGAAGTAGAACATAGTGGTAGATTATAGCACTAAAGACAAGCTGCACCTCAAAATGTTAAATGCACTTCAACTCTAATGGAGCTTTGCAAAGCGAAATCCAAAATAAAAGGGTTGCAACAGGCCTTAATTTCTTCTCATGAGGCAGCCATCTTGCATTAGTAATGTTCTATATGACACCGATAGGCTGAAATGCAATGCTACCTCCACTGCGTACATCTCAAACAAACCCAAGCCAATGTGGCCAAACAGGGACAGAAGGAATAACACAGGATCATCCCGTCAGACTAGGGGGAAAAACATGTTACCGGCAGGAAAGGGCTCCTTCCAGTAAGGACAGTGAAAAAGTGGCGTTTACTACCTATGGCAAGTGGGATGGCAGATACAGTAGCTAGAATGGAAAAATATACAGGGATATGGTAAATAAGTTGAAACTTAGGAAGAGCATCGATCCAGAGAGACATTATATTGCCAGAGTCAGAAAGGAAGTTTTCTTTCTCCTTTTTTTGTTCACCTTCCTCTGAATAAATATAACTAGAAATGTAGGATTAGTATCTTGCCCAATTAGAATTGAACAAAGGTTGAACTCGGGAGACATATATGTCTTTTTCTAACTTATTCGACTGTGCTGCTCTCAGTCAGTGCTCATTTGCATGTCATTACCAGCTGCAGCGGAATCATTGTACGCTAAGAGATAATGGGGAATGACAGGGTTGCAGACCTGTGCAAATGCATCACAAGTGGTATTTTTATTTATTGTACACTGTACGGTGGAGGGTTTTTGGCGCTGTCTTTTTACCCACCATTACTTTTTTCACGTCTAGTTATACCCACTTAGCAGCTTCACGTTGCACAGCCAGCACCCAACCTCACACTGATAAGATCCAATAGGTTGAAACAGTTGCCTGTGAGCAGGTTGTACTGGCTCTGCACTTCTTTAACCCAGGCTGTGCTGCAAAGCTGTGTAATACGGCAGCCATACGCTTACAGGGATCCATGTTAAAATGGATATGAAGTAATGAGTGACACTGTGTGCTCATTTGCATGTCATTACCCAGAATCCCTGGCTGCAGTGGAAACATTGTTTGCTACACAATAATGGGGAAAGACGGGGTTGCAGTTCTGTCTGGAACATGTGGATGTGCTCACAAGTGCTATTTTTAATTGCTGTAATATGCTGCTAGAATTTCAAGCTGTTTTGCCTTCGTACTCCCAAGAATATAAAGGTGTTTCCTTGATTTTATTGTCAATTTTATTTTACATAGCTGTTGTCGTGTTCATATTCATTTTGGTGCTCAATTAAAAAAAAAAAGCCTGCTCTTAATGTGAAGAATAATTAGGAAGGAACATGAACTAAATGATGTTTAAAATGTCCTTCTAACCAGGAGAATGTGTCTTGTGCCGAGATTTCTGGCCTCGTGCAAGAAAATCGATTAGTTATGAAGGAAGTCTCATTGCACGCTAACGGCGTGAATGGGATGTCGAAAATAGCAAGATATACTTCCCCCCCCCCTAGCCCTGCTTGTATGCTGCTCACATCTCGATGACTAACACTGTACATACAAAGAAAAAGATTAAGGATGTTAGTTCCTCCCTACGTAAGGTTGGATAAATTCTCCCCTATGCAGTGACTCATACAAATATATTTGAATTCTGGACATGTGTGTAGTCTGCGTGGGGAGGATGCAGTGTGGGTTGAAAAGGAAAGGGTGCAGAGATTTTCTTGTAATTTAATGTGTAACAGTATCCAACTGTTGCAAGATGTCCTCATTTCAATAATTTATGCATTTCATGCCTTGCAAAACGAAATTTTATGTGCAGAGTCAAACGCTAGCATCTAATGCATAAGGTCAGAAGACAGGACAAGCCATGTCCTGCCATCACTGACCATTAGAATCTGCTCTTACAAACATTTTTTTATTGTCTGACGATCTTTCTTCTACATATTAGTCAACTAATGCTGACTTGATGAGTAATGCTGAATTGATACAGATTTGTTTTTATTATTTTGAAAGTCAATGAGTTTATAATTGCATATAATAATGGTTCACTTTCTAAGACCAATCACGTCACCTGAACTTACTTTTGCTAATGGATTTCCTCCCTCATTGTAAATGTGGTGTAAAGTAATAATGGAGATCTTGCTGCATGCAGTCTGCTCATTAAGATGTGATAATCATTATTGATCGTTACCGGCCATTCACTTGAATGGCTATTTATGTCTGAAAATGACTATTGCGCTTTAATAAACAGACCACCTAGGCCAGTGGTGTGCAACCATTTTTCTTGATTAAGGAACCCTATAAATTTTATAGTGGAATTCTGCAGAACCCCAACCCTCTCTAATAGCGCGCCTGAGATCAGATGTATTGTAAGGAACCCCAACCCTCTCTAATAGCGCGTCTGGGATCAGATGCTGTGTAAGGAACCCCAACCCTCTCTAATAGTGTGTCTGAGATCAGAGGCATTGTAAGGAACCCCAACCCTCTCTAATAGTGCCTCTGAGATCAGATGCATTGAAAGGAACCCCAAACCTCTCTAATAGCGCGTCTGAGATCAGAGGCATTGTAAGGAACCCCAACCCTCTCTAATAGCGCGTCTGAGATCAGATACATTGTAAGGAACCCCAACCCTCTCTAATAGCGCCTCTGAGATCAGATACATTGTAAGGAACCCCAACCCTCTCTAATAGCGCCTCTGAGATCAGATACATTGTAAGGAACCCCAATAATAGCGCCTCTGAGATCAGATACATTGTAAGGAACCCCAATCCTCTCTAATAGTGCCTCTGAGATCAGATACATTGTAAGGAACCCCAACCCTCTCTAATAGCGCCTCTGAGATCAGATACATTGTAAGGAACCCCAATAATAGCACCTCTGAGATCAGATACATTGTAAGGAACCCCAACCCTCTCTAATAGCGCCTCTGAGATCAGATACATTGTAAGGTACCCCAACCCTCTCTAATAGCGCGTCTGAGATCAGATGCATTGTAAGGAACCCCAACCCTCTAATAGCGCCTCTGAGATCAGATGCATTGTAAGGAACCCCAATAATAGTGCCTCTGAGATCAGATACATTGTAAGGAACCCCAACCCTCTCTAATAGCGCCTCTGAGATCAGATACATTTTAAGCAACCCCAACCCTCTCTAATAGCGCCTCTGAGATCAGATGCATTGTAAGGAACCCCAATAATAGCGCCTCTGAGATCAGATACATTGTAACGAACCCCAACCCTCTCTAATAGCGCCTCTGAGATCAGATACATTGTAAGGAACCCCAACCCTCTCTAATAGCGCGACTGAGATCAGATGCATTGTAAGGAACCCCAACCCTCTCTAATAGCGCCTCTGAGATCAGATACATTGTAAGGAACCCCAACCCTCTCTAATAGCGCCTCTGAGATCAGATACATTGTAAGCAACCCCAACCCTCTCTAATAGCGCCTCTGAGATCAGATGCATTGTAAGGAACCCCAATAATAGCGCCTCTGAGATCAGATACATTGTAAGGAACCCCAATAATAGCACCTCTGAGATCAGATACATTGTAAGGAACCCCAATCCTCTCTAATAGCGCCTCTGAGATCAGATACATTGTAAGGAACCCCAACCCTCTCTAATAGCGCCTCTGAGATCAGATACATTGTAAGGAACCCGAATAATAGCACCTCTGAGATCAGATACATTGTAAGGAACCCCAACCCTCTCTAATAGCGCCTCTGAGATCAGATACATTGTAAGGTACCCCAACCCTCTCTAATAGCGCGTCTGAGATCAGATGCATTGTAAGGAACCGCAACCCTCTAATAGCGCCTCTGAGATCAGATGCATTGTAAGGAACCCCAATAATAGCGCCTCTGAGATCAGATACATTGTAAGGAACCCCAACCCTCTCTAATAGCGCCTCTGAGATCAGATACATTGTAAGCAACCCCAACCCTCTCTAATAGCGCCTCTGAGATCAGATGCATTGTAAGGAACCCCAATAATAGCGCCTCTGAGATCAGATACATTGTAAGGAACCCCAACCCTCTCTAATAGCGCCTCTGAGATCAGATACATTGTAAGGAACCCCAACCCTCTCTAATAGCGCGACTGAGATCAGATGCATTGTAAGGAACCCCAACCCTCTCTAATAGCGCCTCTGAGATCAGATACATTGTAAGGAACCCCAACCCTCTCTAATAGCGCCTCTGAGATCAGATACATTGTAAGCAACCCCAACCCTCTCTAATAGCGCCTCTGAGATCAGATGCATTGTAAGGAACCCCAATAATAGCGCCTCTGAGATCAGATACATTGTAAGGAAGCCCAACCCTCTCTAATAGCGCCTCTGAGATCAGATACATTGTAAGGAAGCCCAACCCTCTCTAATAGCGCGTCTGAGATCAGATGCATTGTAAGGAACCCCAACCCTCTCTAATAGCGCGTCTGAGATCAGATACATTGTAAGGAACCCCAACCCTCTCTAATAGCATGAGACATCACCTGTGAGGGCAGAGTGGTCCGCACGTTCTAGCTGCTATGTTGTTCCGCACTTTGAAATAAACCTATTTTTACCAGCAAGTTTCTATCTGGACCCCGCGGAGCTGTGCTTTCCTCTGCCCTTGCGTGATCCAGGGGGAGCATGGGAGAAAAGAATATAGAAAAACACAATATAAGTGCAGACAGTTTGATACTGGGTGAATTAAAGTGATTTTTATCTTGGCTCATGAGTGTTGCCTACTCACAAGATTTAAATAGGACACAGGCAGTTTAGACACAATGGTCTCAGTGGACTGGATCTGTGGATTCTGAGTATGATCCAGACAGCATATGTGTGGAGGGAAAGAGAGTATACATAGTGCAGACCAGTATGGTAAAAAGGTATAACTTTATAGAACTTTAAAAATGAACACTTACAATAAAAACATTAATTTCAGGCATGTATCACAATAATTGTGAGTGGAAGGAGGTGGACTGCAGATCTTAGGGCTCACCCGCCACCTTTGCTGCGCAGGTACTGCGAGGGAAACTGCTCCGTAGCAGTAGTTAGCGCTACTACTGAGTAGAGTTAGCGCTGAGTAGAGTTAGCGCTTTATATTCACTATAACACAGCACATTTCACGGTTCTGGTGATTGGGGCTGCTTACTACTAGAAAGTAGAGTTAGCGCTTTATAGTCACTATAACACAGCACTTTCCTCTGCCCTCACAGGTGATTTTTCTTGCTTATCTACCACCAGAGACGCACGCCCATCTCAGACGGAACTGACATTGTGAGTACATGCTCGCTTGTCTATATAGACACCGGCTTGTGTTACGGGCAAGCGTAACCAGGCTTCATAGTAAAGGTTAAGCCGTCAGGTCGCACTTATGTCCTGTGGTTCCCTGGCAGCTATCTAGCAATCCCCCAAGCCAATTAGGCGAGGGATGGCCATGACCAGCGGGAAAGCCTGCCCCTCACCTCACTGGGGTCTCTGGGCCTCTGTCGCGGCCTGGGGGAGGGGTTAGGGGAGGGGCTAGGAAAGAGGCTTTAAAGTGCAGCCGGGAGCGGGAGCATTCATTCTGCTCCCGGCTGTAGCGAAATTCCCACCCACTCGTCCCTTTTTTAGAAGGCAGTCGGGGGCAGGTACTCTGCCCTTGGCCAATCATATGTTAACGAGTGGAGAGAACGGTATCATTGTGGAGCTGCTGAGCTGTACTACCTGTGAACATTGTTAACATTTACCATTTAACAGGCAAAGTCGGAAGACTTCCCAAGGAATAGAAAGGACTGAAGTTCCTAAAGGAGGGGTCAGTTTGGCCAGTTTGCCACTGCCGCAACGGCAGTTTAGGGGGTAAGTGCTTGTCCTTGCCAGACGGGACTCAGGGCTGGTGAAGCCCGGGGATAGTCACGAGTGGGCGGGGTCAACTGAACGTGACTCCTGGGAACCCACTCGCGACAACGGCCAGCTCATGGGGGCTCGGCTAGCTAGGGGGGCATTAAGTGAGCACTCTGGCAGGGACTAGCGGTTACTCTATTATTGTTTAATAAACAAAGCCGGGGCCTTTTATACCTCCAAACCATACCTCCTAACCATACCTCCGAACCATCATACTTCCGAACCATTATACCTCCAAACCATCATACCTCCGAACCATCATACCTCCGAACCATCATACCTCCGAACCATCATACCTCCGAACCATCATACCTCCGAACCATCATACCTCCGAACCATCATACCTCCGAACCATCATACCTCCAAACCACACCTCCAAACCATACCTCCAAACCATACCTCCAAACCATACCTTCAAACCATACCTTCAAACCATACCTCCAAACCATACCTGACTGGCACAGAGTTTGAAGCAGCGGAACCTGGTTCAATTCCCGGTGTCGTCACCTTGTGTCCTTGGGCAAGTCACTTTATCTCCCTGTGCCTCAGGCACCAAAACATCGATTGTAAGCTCCGCAGGGCCCTGTGCCTGCAAAATGTCTCTGTAAAGCGCTACGTAAAACTATCAGCGCTATACAAGAACATGCTATTATTATTATAAACCGAGCCTGTCGTTACGTGTCTGTTATATGTGGGTATCGGTTAGCAAAGGGAGGGATCTCTAAGCACCTGGCAAGCACTATAAACCAGGGGCCAGGTATCTTGGCATGACAAGTTAAAGTGACCCCGGCTTTTCCACTTTCCATGTTCCCGTTACCCCAGTCTCATGAAACTTGCTGTGTGTAAGGATTAGGTGGGATATTTGGGTAGAATGCAATTATTTTGTTTCCAGGATTTCGGGGTCTGGAGCTACCGGTAGTACCTTCATTCTACCCGGCGTGCAGGCACTAGTTGTCAGTACGTGAGTAGAATTACACCGGGGCTGTCCAGTGTCCCCCAGACTCCTGAGTTTAGAGCCCGATATCCCAGTCCTAAGTCCCTTACAGTCATCAATCTCCCCAATGTCCCCATGTATTAAAGTATGTGTTATTATGTTTGATACATTTCTTATAAGGCTCTATGCAGTATGCCCGGGCATTTAGTTAAGGGGCCAGCAAGTCTGCATACAGTCCGTGGTTCAAAGTTGAGAGGATGTCCAGAGGTGTGAAAACATTTGGTGGGCAAGGGAAGGGCGAATGGCCATGTCCGGACCACAAAGGGCACCCCGTGGGGCCACCTTTTGTAGTCTCCAGATGGTGGAGCCGGCCCTGCAGGTGGCAATGAGTTAGCGAGGGAAGATGAATGTCACGGTAGCTTGTGACAGGGTATAATATACACCAAATATCTGGGTTGAATTGAACATGACTTAGATATAATAAATATAGTTTATTCCTTAAAGAAGGTGAACACACAAGATGATACAAATAACAGACAAGAAATAGACACTTACTTAAGGGTTGGACAATGAATCAATCAGGTACAGGATTGGCAATTCATTCAGCAATACAGGTTCAAATGAAGACATCATGAAAGGACACGAAGGACAATGGGTAACGGGTTTACTCTGGTTTATATGGGATTCCAGCCCTATACGTTCACAGAGGGTGTCAGGCATTGGACATCAATTACCTCCACCCAATGACCATTTGCCACCTCACTTGAGAGGCAAAGTCATTTCTGCCCACAGGGGTGGACATTATTCTAATCAGGGGCTCATTTCCCTAGCCCCCCTCTCACAAGACCGGCATCTGAAAGTCTGCTTGGGACAGGAAAACATTTGTCCCAAGGTGTGAAACACAACACTTATCATAAAGTACCCACGTCCTGCTTTCCTTTGTGCTAGCATACACAAGCAGGGTGGGGGAGCCTTTGATCAGGGGGTGTATTGTAGATCACTTGTCTCCCCCCTGAGCATTAACATACCATATGGGCTCTAGCCTTCCTGGGCTCTTACCCTGGACCAAAAATACAATACATTCTTTAATATTTACACATATTAAAATAATCCGTTCTGTGGGTCTGAGCGGGCTGACATTTGCCAGGTCCTTATGCCGGAGGACCTTTGCCATAGTGGCCAAATGTCAGCCTTCCACGACCCACAGAACAGGAGATACAAAAATACAGTTTAAAAGCACATTACAAAAGTGGCTTTTTTCTGCCATGCAAGTCAATGGCAGAAACCCAAATTTTTCAATTACCCTGACTCCGTTCTGTGGCCCCGAGAGAGTCAGTATTTGCCATGCAATCCTGCCGGAACTAGGACTACATGCTGACCGAATCTCAGCCCTCTAGGTTGAACAGAACCGGAGTTATGGGTTCCAGGTTTCTGCTCATTCTGAATAGGGTTGTCTGGGAGCTCAAAAGCTGTGACCCTTAATGTCAATCATACTTCCTTTTTACACAGAGGTAATCACACAGGGGACCCAATATAATTGAGATATAATAACTCAAATTCAATAACACATGAAGAACATATTAATCCCTTGGTGAAGGTTCCACCCATTCACCTCTCCTTAGGGCTGTGCTCTTGCCGTTTTTTTTATGCAGTTTCAATAAATTAATTTTTTATTTGCCACATGACCTGGTTTTGTTGCTGTGCACCATACAACACTTTTTTTCAATTCTGCTCATTCTGACTTAGCCGTTTTTTCACGCGGCTTCCCTCCATTAAAATCAATAGGGCCGGCGCCTCCATAGGAAATGCATGGGCCGGCGCCGCCATAGGATTCAATGGTAGGACCCTTCTGGCCGGCGTGACCCTTTCTCGTCGCCATTAATTGTCGGACCCTGTTGGGGTCAAGTGAGGGGGTTGCTAACATCTAGGGTCAAAGGGAATTTTATTTCTGGGTGCGTAGAACAAAAGTTCCCACGCCAATTGCGCGATCAACGCTCTTTTTTGACAATGTTGCCGCTCTTGCGGTTTTGCGGTCTGGCAGGCTGCCAGCTCGTCTCCGGAGGTCGGCGTGCAGGAATCCCCATTGAAATGCATTACTCTATTCACTTTCAATGGGGAACCGCTGCTCCTCTCGAGCGCCACCTGCAGGTCTTCTACGGAAACGGGCCCAAATCGCCGGAATCTCCATAGGATTGTATTGAGCCCCAATGGCGACCTACGGAGAAACTGCAAAATGGAGCCTGCAGAGGCGGGAAAAGGGACAAAGGGCCATAAACACAGAATTAACATTAACCCTTTCCCTCCCGCATCGATCCCAGTGTATCTGTTGGTGCAGACACTGGAATGGGAACAATACATCTTTACAGGGGAATACACATGTGGGTGCTAAAGCAGGGTAAAAACACATTACTGGACCACAGTCCAGTTAACCCCTTGCCTCCCATGTGAGGTCAGGGGGTGGCCATATGGGGTGCAACCCCTTTAATACCGGACCAAACCCCCTCTCCCATGACAATGCAGTCATAGAGTCTGCTCTCCCTTTGGCTACAATCATATTTCCTGCGCACCCGCAAACTGCTGAGCACGCCTACTCCTCTGATGTCAGCCAGGGACGAGCCCTATTTCTATTGGCTGATGGGGAGGAATTCCCATGCTCCAATGGGCTGCTCCTTCCCCCTCCATTCTGGGGATAGCACAGCAGAGTGTATGCAAGGTGCTGACCGAGAGAGGGAGCAAGTCCATCTCAGCCAACCAATGAGGTGAGTCGATGAAGCTACGGCGGACTTTCTAAGTTGCTCCGTTCGAAATAACAGAGCGACCGGCTATGTTTGTAAGCCTGAAAAGTTGGCCTCGCAGAGACTAAGTCCCGTCTTTTGCGCCCAAGTTCTCAAAATCAAAGGGAGCGGTCGCAGCTAGGAGTTGAAGCCGAAAAGAGGAGCAGGAGAAGCGGGTGTATATCCCGGTCAGGGTAAGCTCATCTAAACAGGTGCCCTAGGAAAGCCTAGATTTCCCCCCCATGCCTCCAGTAAGTGGATTTGTCACTGTTCCTTGTGTTTTTCTTCTTGTTGTTCGTGGGTTTACCAAAATAAGCTTTGCCTCTATTTCTATGAACTTGCTGTTCTCATTAAGAAGAAGAAAAAACACCAGCTGAGCTCAGCCCGAGCTCTTGTCTCTCACCGTGATGATCAGGAGGTGAATGTACATGTTGCCATCTATTGTTTCCTCATAGTTAAATACTTACAGTATCTGTCTTTCTTCTCATGTGTAATGGTCATTTAGGTAAATTCTTTGGCCAAAGCATTTTAAGCCTGCAACCATGCCATGGTACCCCTCTTTTACAGGTCCTAATGCTGTCTGTAAACGTTCTCTTTATCTCTCTGGTGGAGGAAAAAGTCTTAATAGACTGGTCATTCCCAGGTGCACAACAAAACCTGCTATTTAATAGGGGGCTGGGTGAGCGTAAAGCCAGGGTCACAAACTTACAAACACACACAGCCTCTGCAAGCTGACAAGGCCAGCCCAGCACACCACACTATAAATATTTGTGCCAAAAGGAGTGTTTTATACAGTACATTAGGTCACAAACCGAGTGGTTAAAATAATGTGCAGAACATTGACATATTTATATATTCATAGCCACTGTAGCCAAAACGTGATTGATATTAGCAATAGAAAAGTCCATGCACAATGATGGGGTCTGTGTATCAATGCAAAAGTGAAGCTATTCTGAGCACAGAAACTGATTTCAATGGGACTTTTTTTTTCTTTGATACAACCGGTGCAATCATTTTGCCCCCATAATTGGTCAACTTTTGCCTTGATAGATGTGTATTACCATATTGAAATTAAACCGTTGCAAAGATGTATTCTTCTTATTTATATCTAATCAAAATAATAATTATAAAGTTTGGCCCATTTTTAAAGCCACCACCCCCTCACCATTGTGTGTGTGTGTGTATATATATATATATATATATATATATATATATATATATATATATATATATATATATATATATATATATATATAAATATAAAAATATCATATGGAAATGTAGCCATGTTTAAACATGGTATACAGTTCTCTCTCATGCTGGCAGTAAGCCTGGTAAATCTGGTAAATATACAGGATTGCCAGCATCAATCATGGAGGTTTGCCCTCACACCCTGGTGAGGTGTCGTATGTATTCAAAGGGGAGTGGTAACATACTCTGAGTCCACTGTTAGTGACATAAGAGGTGTGGCTATTCCCTAAGTTATATAAGACACAGCACTGCCCAATGTTAGTGTTCAAGTTCAAGTAGTGGTTCAAGAGTGTGGTACTGTAGCGATCAGTTAAGAGAAATCAAGGTCTGCAGCAGTAAGGCTGGCAGGCACAAAGAGAGAGTCTACACTGTGTCCAGGGACCTGGCACAGGGGGTGATCTCCCTGAGGGGAGAGGTGATCTAACTCCATTGGGAGGGCAGAATCTTCTGAAAGACAGGGCTGTAAAAGAATGAGCGGCTAAGCTGATCGCTGTGAGGAGCAGCTTGCCTGAACCATGCAAATAAAGATGCCCAGATTCAACAGACCCTTGCTGTGTATGTGTGGAGTCATTGCACAGAAGTAGGCACCACAGAGGAGGTCCTCATCCGATACATCCCCCTGCGGACGCAGAGATCCTGATGAGGTGGAGGCGCTGCACTGGATATAGGTAGGACTCAAGCACACTACCTCAGCTGCCTGTCTTGCTAACATTATAACCACTAACATCATGCGGGAGACTCAGGAGTCCTGTAGCCAACAGGTGCACCACCAGACACATCCATGTAATGGGGACCGGTTAGACCACAGGGGCCAATCTGAGATTGGGTGGGTCCAGTGGGGTACAGAAAAACCATTACAGAAATATCCCTGTATGCTCATTTGCATGTCTTAGACAGGTCTGCAACCCCGCCTTTCACCATTATCGCCCAGCACACAGTGCTTCCACTGCAGCAAGGGATTCTGGGGAATTACATGCAAATGAGCACGCAGTGCCACCTTTTGCTTCAAATCCATTTTGACATGGACCCCTATAAGCTTATGCTTGCTGTATTGCACAGCTTTTCAACACAGCCTGGATTAAGATCGATAGCCAGTAAACCTACTCAAAGACAGCTGTTTCGACCTTTTGGGTATGTATATATATATATATATATACATGTAGAGGTATCAGTACCGTGTTAGCCGAGCTTCAATAATCAAAAAATAAATAGATGATACCGTTCTGTGGCTAACGAAATGCTTTTATTTGTGCGAGCTTTCGAGATACACTGATCTCTTCTTCCGGCGATGTTACAATGAATGAAGCAAGGATAACTTAAAAACAGTGTCTCTTGGAATGTTATCTGTGCTTGTCCTTCCCCCGTGTGGATGTGTTTTATGGCTAGAGGTGTCAAAGGGTAACTGAAAGCAAGTGAAGAAACAAGTGAAAGCAACATACAGACAACCCCATAATCTCAAGAATATTATGGTGAGGAGTAAAGTATTCAGCAGTACAACTGAATGCGGGACAAAACCATGCCAGGACCTAAGACTGCGCAAAACTGGAAAGTGACTTTCTGTCCACCTGTCACTTGAAACCCCTTACATACCTTCGCTACATCGATGACATCCTCCTGATTTGGACCTCTGGCGAACAGGACCTCCTACAGTTCTATGACAACTTCAATACTTTCCACCCGACCATCAACCTTAAACTCACCCATTCCCCGGATGAAGTACATTTTCTAGACACCACCATTACTATAAAGAACAACCAACTACAGACTTCTGTATACCGCAAACCTACAGACAGAGCCAGCTATTTGAGGGACAACAGCTTCCACCCTACACACACCAAACATGCAACCATCTACAGTCAAGCCATACGATACAACCGGATATGCTCCGACACAGCAGACAGAGACCAGCGGATTAAAGCCTTGAGATCAGACTTTATAAACCGTGGATATAACCACAGAATTGTAGACCAGCAAATTCACAAAGCCACCAGAATACCAAGAAGTGATCTCCTTGAATACAAACAGAAGGAGACAAGCGACAGGGTTCCTTTGGTGGTCACATATAACCCACACCTAGGAGCCCTACGCAAGATCGCCAGGAAACTACAACCCATCCTCCAGGAAGATACAAGACTGCAACAGGTCTTCCCTGAAGCACCCTTATTATCATACAGACAACCCCATAATCTCAAGAATATTATGGTGAGGAGTAAAGTATTCAGCAGTACAACTGAATGCGGGACAAAACCATGCCAGGACCTAAGATGCAAAACCTGCGCAATGCTCTACACAGCGGACACAATACAAATACCACACAAGAATCGGGAATACAAAATCAGAGGAGGGTTCACCTGTTCCTCCAGCAATGTCGTGTACCTCATCATGTGCATGAAATGCCCAGGGGGCTGCTACTACATAGGTGAGACAGGACAGGGGCTAAACAAGAGAATGAACCTGCATCGCCACAGCATCACACGCGGAACAAGAGACAGTCCTGTTGGCGAACATTTCTCTGACTCTGGCCATAAGATGAACGATCTGAGGGTTGCCATACTCAAAGGTAATCTTAAAACCCCGAAAGAGAGACGGTTGCATGAATACAATTTTATGCAACTGTTCGGGACACTTAGCAGTGGCCTAAACAGAGATCGAAATTTTATGAGTCATTACTGACACTAGCGAACTCTCTTCCCATGAGCGCTAAAGGCCATGTCTGTACATACCGTGCTATATGTATGCACACACAGCTGTCTCTCACACATACTAATACTCCTTATTTTTCCATCCATATACACCAATAGGGAGCACATAGTATCCACACACACTTTTAGTTGTGCTACAAACTCTCACATTTCCACACCCACCCACACCATTTATATCCCTCTCACTCCACACACACCTTGTGTAGAGCACTGTTTATACTGTGGGCTCTCCATTCATTTTTATTCACACTGATACACATACACACTCTTTCTTCACTTGCTTTCAGTTACCCTTTGACACCTCTAGCCATAAAACACATCCACACGGGGGAAGGACAAGCACAGATAATATTCCAAGAGACACTGTTTTTAAGTTATCCTTGCTTCATTCATTGTAACATCGCCGGAAGAAGAGATCAGTGTATCTCGAAAGCTCGCACAAATAAAAGCATTTCGTTAGCCACAGAACGGTATCATCTATTTATTTTTTGATATATATATATATATATATATATATATATATATATATATATATATATATATATATATATATGTGTAACGGGTATTCCCTCCTGTCTGACCCACCCAATCTCACATTGGCCCGTGTGATCTAACCGGTCCCCATTACATGATAGTGTATGGTGGTGCACCTGCAGGCAACATGACTCCTGAGTCTCCCGCACGATGGTATTAGGGGATGTCATACAGATAGGCATCTGAGGTAGTGGGTGCGAGTCCTACCTATATCATGTGCAGCGCCTCCACCTCATCAGGATCTGTGCTTCCGCAGGGAGATGGTCCTGGTGAGGAACTCCTTCTTGGTGGTGTCATCCACTGTTGAGTAACTTCACACTCACACAGTGGGGGTATCTTTGAATAGGGCATCTTTATTGACGGTAACGATATGATAGACTGCCCCTTGCAGCTGTCGGCTTTAGCCGCACATTTCTCTGTGCTGTCCCTTTGCCAGGTACGCCCTCCCAATTGGAGTGGGATCCCCTCTCCCTGAAGGGAGATCACCCCTGTGCCAGGTCCCTGGACACAGTGTGGCCTTGACAGGCTTGATCTGGAAACCAGTGCCACTAGTTACA
Source organism: Ascaphus truei (assembly GCF_040206685.1). Lineage (NCBI taxonomy): Eukaryota > Metazoa > Chordata > Amphibia > Anura > Ascaphidae > Ascaphus > Ascaphus truei. The sequence continues at coordinate 50,011,648 of NC_134494.1, read as the reverse complement.
GCACTAGTGGGCACAAAACTATCCTGCAATCCCTTTCACAGGAGCCAAACACTTCAGCAACAACAACAACCTAACTTGACAGTGTTGTGCCTTATATACCTCAGGGGGCAGGCACATCTCTGATGTCACTAACCAGGGACTCAGAGCATGCAGCCACTCCCCTCCATACATAGGGCACCTCACCAGGGTGTGAGGGAAAACCTCCATAACTACTGCTGGCATCCCTGTACTTATCAGGGTTTACTGCCAACAGGGGAGATGTCTGCAGTCCATTATTATGCATGGCTACATATATATATATATACACACAATATATATATATATATATATATATATATATATATATATATATATATATATATATATATATATATATATCCATTACATACAACTATCAAATTCTTTCTTAAAGCATGCTGCATTTCTGACTCAAATACCTTTCTCTACAGAGCATCACTTTTACTGTCATCTAAACTAATGTATCCCTATTTTATGGCCATTTCTCGTGCAGTAACAGGTCACGAGGACCTAGAAAATTGTAGGTCTTATTTTCTATCTCTGCTGCGCACACCTCTAATGTATTTTGCAAAGACATCATATCTTATCCCAGCTAGTGCTGTGTCCAGCCAAACATGCCGGGCGCTGCTGTTCTTCCCATGTACATTATAGGGCATATGCATCAAGCGGTAATGCCGATACTTATTTATAATTTTATTTATAAAATGTGTTACCAGGAAGTAATACAGTGAGAGTTACCTCTCGTTTTCAAGTATGTCCTGGGCACAGAGTTATAAAAAATACATGGTTACATTAAAAGAACAGGGTTATACAGGGAGTTCACAGACATTTCATGGACAGATAGAGTTGGAAAATTGGGTACAGGGGATAAAGGGCTTATGTGTTTCAGATAGAAATAGAGCGGCTTCAACATCAGCGAATGGCAGCAAACAGCTCACACCCTTTGGTTGCCCTTCGGCTGCATCAAAGGCTGTGCACCTTTGGGGCAACGCAGGTGTACACTGGGGTGGGTGAGATTGAATCTGGTGCGTCTGTGAACAAAAATATATTTTCTTTGTGTCCCCATGGCTCATTAACATTCCAGTGGGTGGGGCTGCCGATTCCACAAAGAACAAGCACATGTTAAACCTTAGCACACTGGTCCTGTGCAGAGGGGAGCAGTTCTTGGGGGGGCCCGATCAGGCTGTGCGCCTTTGGGGCAACGCAGATGTACACATTGAGGTGAGATTGGTATGGGTTAGTACAACTCATCCTGGCGTTAACTCCCATTCAAGTCAACCCGTATCGGCGCTTGATAAATCTGCCCCGAGGTTCCTTATGTCCAGAGCATTTTAGCAGCTTCTCTTTATTCATTTTCGAGTTGGACATGATGTTTCTTGTACATCGGTAACCAAAACAGTACAAAAGACTCCAAGTGTCGTCTCAACAGAGGAACAGTCTCTCTTAGGACCAAAGTATACTAGTGGCAGTGAATGTTTAAGCGTTTATATCTGGGTGATTAGTTTGAAAACATGGTGAGCTGATATTTGGATTGGGGTTTGATTGCCTCTGGTTGCTCCCTTGTGTGTGATCAACAAGAGTTTGCACAGGCAAAGGCTCTCTCTATTATCTCTCCTTCTCTGCATTGCTTCTCTGATAAGGAATGAGTGGGATAAGGCTTAAGCTCCTCCCCTCCACGCTTGACTGACAAACGCTGCCTTATTCGGAGGCCCTAAGAAAGGCAATTTGTAATATATTTGTACAGAAACAAAGTAAATTAATCCTTTGCTTTTAGCATGGTTATATTTGTTTAGGAAACCCAATAGGATTGTTACATTGTTTCCAAAAAATATATTTTATTTGGTCGGCTGGGTAGGATTACACCTTTAAGTTTGCCTTCCTCTGGATCAATAAGTAAGTACAGGCATACCCCGCATTAATGTACGCAATGGGACCGGAGCGTGTAATATACAGGCATACCCCACATTAACATACGCAATGGGACCGGAGCGTGTAATATACAGGCATACCCCACATTAACATACGCAATGGGACCGGAGCGTGTAATATACAGGCATACCCCGCATTAACGTACGCAATGGGACCGGAGCATGTATGTAAAGCGAAAATGTACTTAAAGTGAAGCACTACCTTTTTCCCACTTATTGATGCATGTACTGTACTGCAATCGTCATATACGTGCATAACTGATGTAAATAACGCATTTGTAACAGGCTCTATAGTCTCCCCGCTTGCGCACAGCTTCGGTACAGGTAGGGAGCCGGTATTGCTGTTCAGGTCGTGCTGACTGGCGCATGCGTGAGCTGCCGTTTGCCTATTGAGGGAGATGTACTTACTCGCGAGTGTACTTAAAGTGAGTGTACTTAAACCGGGGTATGCCTGTATAGATATAGGATAAAGTATCTGTTGTCTAAATTTAGAATAGGTTGAACTTGATGGACGTACGTCTTTTTTCATTGTCCTCCTCCTCCTCATCATCATCATAAGTACAGTACCATAACCCAAGTTTCTTCCTGGTGCAGGCTAAGCACATGTGACACAAAGCAACTTCATCCATTCAAGACAAGCATCATGAGATTGACTCTTCACTAAGGGTGGGCACTTTCACAGGTGTTTCACAGGTCTTTCACAGGTGTTTCACAGGTGTTTCACAGGTGTTTCACAGGTCTTTCACAGGTGTTTAACAGGTGTTTTGGTTTAAAGAAAAAAAACATACACGATGAGCTTCAACATCCAAATGAACTGCAAACTTGTGAAGTTGTTGATTTCGGACCCACATACCTGCCCATTCTTACTCTTAACAGCAACTTATCGGTATAAAGCCCATTTGCAACCCTTGATGAATACCCCCTATATAGCTAAGACCGTCTCCTTAAAGTTACGGCAGTATCTGTTGTACTTTTAAAAATGAACTATAAAGTTCTCAACCAAGTTATATATATATATATTTACATCAATTTTTCAGCAAGGGAACACAGCCCTTTGGTAAGCTGCGGCAGTGAATATTTCTCTCATCACACCCACACATAGTTAGCATTTGTCATCATCACTCAGTTGCTACCCTATTCAATACATCCTTTGTCCTTCTCTTCTTTCCTGTTAACCATCTTACAGTACTTTGGGACTTTCTGGTGACAGCCTAACAATTAGTATATTTCTTAGTCCCCACGTTCCATAGTAGCCGAGCTTTTTTACCCCTGGGTGACCAGACATCCCTGGGAGGCCAGGACAGTCCTGTTTTTTTGGATTGTGTTCCAGGTCCCGACTTTTTAAAAAATGTCCAGGTTTTCATCATTGCTCACCGGCCACGCATGCGCAATCGGCGCTTTCTGGATGTGCATATGTGATCGGCGTTTGCCAGCTGCTTGCGCATGCATGACCGTCTAGCGCCCATTGTGCAATGGGCGCTTGTTGTTTGTGATGCATGGTCGGTGCTTGCCATTCGCGCATGCGCAACATTCGGGAAAAATATGGTCACGCTAGTATACCCAGACATTAATAATGGTATGATAATAAAGGTGGATAAAAAAGTTACAGAAATGCTCCACTGTACTGTGCACTCCCGTTAGTGAACGTCCTGCTACATTGCATCAGTAAAGTAATAATGTACTTTCTGTTACAAGTGTATATAAAGTGCGGGTCATGTAACTCTTCCATATCTCCTCCTTCTGACACCAAATCACAAACTGATGCATATGGGGCTAAAACTGCAGCATAGTGCTGATGCTAAGCAGCTCCGGGTGAAAATGACGCTAATTGCAACCATTTTGCTCCAGAAATTCCTTGGTGAATAGCCCCCCAAATGTTTATTTCCACATCTCACATGATATACATCCCACGCTCCCATTGGAGCATCCGACTATTTTTTGGGGAGCAACGCAAAAGCAAAAACTATTACTTATTGGATGCATTTTCAGATGGTAAATGCCAAATTACCGGAACGAAATACATTTTTCCTAACAAAATACATGGACTCTTGATACACTGCATTTTTATTATGTATTTACCTCTTTATTTATATAGCGCCATAAATGTACAGTACATAGCACGTCACGGCAGTAATACAAGTGACATACTAATATAATACATATGATAACACATAATGGGAATAAGCCCTTCAGACATAAAAGTAACATTAGGAAAAAAGGAGTCCCTGCCCCGAAGAGCTTACAATCTAAGTGTAGCCCTCTCTCCCCCTAGTGTAAAGAGTCTACTGGTGCTGGCATTACCTGTTGGCTCACAGAGGTCCCAAGCCTCCGCCACGGGGAGCCCGGGGTGATATAACACAATCTTGGTGCAGCGCCTCCACCTGGAAGGGATCCCAACGTAGTGGGAGGAGCCACTCACGGGACCCAAAATACTGATACACACACAGTATACCATCACAATAACCATTACTTAGCAACATATATATATATATATATATATATATATATACACAGTATAACGATAATGAGGATAGTGATACTACTGGTTACAGCTACCTATCCAGCCTCACACAGCCTTACCCACCACTGTGTCACCCCACACCGCGTACACAGTACCTGAAAGGGCCCTCGGGCACCCGACCACCCCGGTGTCCGCAAGAGTCTAGACCCCACCCCTATATGTGGTCAGTGCTGCCACTATGGTGTGTGATATTTGGTTGGTGCACATAGTGATGTAGATACCTACCGGGTGCTCCAGCACTCGGGCGCGCCGACTGGGAGAACGATGGGATGCACCAATCCAGCGATGAGTCTGCCTCCGCATGGGTGGTATCCAGCTGAGCGTCCAACATACAAATAGTCTTTGACCTTGCAGGGTGCTCTGAGCCCAGACCACTCTCCACAGGGCTGTGCAGCGTTGCAGCTGTGTCCCTGCTCTCAATCCCTGCTCTCAATCAGCTAAGGGGGCAGTGTCCATCCCCAAGGGCCAGTTCTTGTAGCTGCCACAAGCTTATATAGGAGTCAGGCCTAGCTGGGGCCTATCAGGGGGTCTCTGGCCTAGTGCAGGGGAAACTGACACCCTGCACATACAACCTCAGCTAACTGCCTCCCAGCTCCGACTGACACGCTGTCCTTGCGTGCCAAATGTATCTATCCCGTCAGCAGGGAATCCTTGAGCCCTATTGGCTGCTGTGGGTCAGGTGGTGCCTTGCCCCTATGCACCCTGGGGCTTGTAGTCCCCATGTAGCCTATCCCTATCAGCCCCCGCGTGCACCTTGCGTACTCCGCATGCACGAACTGTCATGGCGGCCGCCACTCTTTCTGCACATGCGCGAACCTTTGCGTGTGCGCGCACACAAACAACATGGCAGGGCGCCGCCGGCGAGCCTACCGCCACCCGCACCATCCCCCAAGGCAGTGGAGGTAAGGGGGAAACACCGAAGAACCGGGGAGCCAAAGGGACTTGGCTACATAAGTAACCTGTATATAACCTCAAAGTGACTGGTGCTACCAAGAGTCATTGTTAATTGTATCACAAGTTAGGAAAGCAGATTGCATTCTGGTAAATCAAAGGGTGCTACACCGCCATTAGTTTGGAGAGAAGAAGAACTGGAGCACAATTCTTTTCTAGCTGCTCCACACAAACTGTGCTGCTCTGCCTTTAAAACACGTGAAATCATAACTCTGAGGCATTGACATTCAGAAGCTGTCCATTACTAACCTCTGCTAATTTCAATATTCAAATGGCGTGGGGACACGGTGAAAAGTAAACACGCCTGCAACTCCAACACACAGGTCCCCCCGCTCGCATCTGATGTGTAATACAGCAGTCACCTGAGCAGTATCTAATTAGGCACAATTAGTCATCCTGCGTGTGCAGCTATGAATCATACTATCCAGGCAATACTTTTCTTTCTCTCTGATGTACTACAGTGAACTATTTGCCCGGTAAACTTGCCTGTATTCATGTAGGTTGTTGAGACTGGTCAAAGTGTCACCGGAAGTTTGGGATAGGTTTTACAGCCTTTATTTCTCGGCAAGTCCATTTTCCTAATTAGTCCTGTGACAGGGGGAGTGTGAAAACCATCCCTCAGCCTTTCACATCTCCTGTTGTAAATGGTCATGAGGGAAAATGTTCAAACTGGGGCCACCCCTATAAAGACGTTAAGGGACTTACCTTGACGAGTGCTCTCTTCCAGCAGTGACGCAGCGCCATGATGTCACAGCGGCATGTGACGTCACGTTGCCTGCCATTTAACATTGGTCACCATTGCAAGGCGCAGCTACAGCAGGCGGCCCGCTCCGGAAAAGGTCAGACTCCTCTCACAAACAACCAGAGACAGACAGACATGCACAGACACACAGAAACACCCCTCTCTCTTCCAGTCCGGGGGCCCCGCGCCCCCTCCTCCGGCTCCCGGCTCCGGTTGGGCAGAAGTTGGATCCCGGTGCCGACAGGAGGAGGAAGAAGGTGGAGCGCGTGGCCCCCAAAGGCGCAGGGCCTAAGGCGGCTGCCTTGTTTGCCTTGCCCCAAAGGCTGGAATAGCGCCATCCATAGGTACACGGCGCTTTACAATACACGTGACATAATATTAGAACACGTAATGGGTATAACCGCTTCAGACATAAAACAATAGGACAAGGAGTCCGTGCCCCTCAGATCTTACAATCTAAGTGTACCATGGATTTTATAAGAGCCGTAACGCTAAAGGCCCTATGACATACAGGTATAGGGTGCATCAGGCTATAAAGTGGAAAATCCTCCCCTTACATTCCCTGAAGGGCCTGCGACCACGCCGGTGAGAGCCGAAAGACGGGTGGCACTCAGGTGCTTGTGCCTGTCTTCTAGCCCTCAAAGGGTAAAACAAACCATGTAAACATTATTTTAAAGAAGGTTTAAATACTTCTTGTTGATTTTTCTGTCTTTTTTTTTAAATTCCAGAGTCTTTTTTTGTTTTTGTTTTAAAGGTGTGAATGACTATAAACCTGTATTAACAAAGCAATGCGTAGCTCACCGTTCTGGTAGCGTAGCGGTGAAACCCTTGGTCCTAGATGGGACTGCAACTTCCGCCTCCTCTCATTTATCTCTGTTTCCTTATAGGACCATAGTGTTCATTTTTTCTGCTTCTTTCTGCTCTCTACAAAGCCAATTCCTCCTGGAAATACTACAGGGCATGAACTCTAATGCAGATGGTCTATCATTGCCATCACTTAGCCAGCTTTACATCTGTAATGTTGACACAGCTACCAGTGTTTTGTTTTCCAAATGACATTGAATACTATCCACAAAAGCTTGAAGCTGGTTGGAAGAAGAGCAGTAACATGATGCCAATGCAGTTGATCAGAATTCAGCACATGCTTTGGAAAGTCATCTTCCGGAGATGGTATACATGTATTATGTATGTAATATGCACTGCAGTCCAAATCCACCTTATGACATCTCTGGGCACAATGCTGTTCTCTTTACTAGGGCATGGAGATTGCAATTTTGCATGAACTGCTATTTCTATGGCAATACACAAGTTGGTGTGTTCAACCACTGCCTGGACACATACACATGTGGTCTTAGGCAAAACACAAAACATTTTCATAATGCCTTCCCATGTTAAGTAAAGACATGAATACCTTGATGCATCTTTCCATTTAAGATATGTTAATAAGACATAGAATAAAACACTGACCTCTTTTACCCAGTGTGCAGAACATAATATTTACTAAGGAATATTCTGCCATAAGGCACCTTCCAGTCCATTGTGCCATTGTATGGGGTCGTCCAACGCTGGAAGGTGTCTTGTGGCCCAATGTGCCTTGAGTATTTTTGATATATTTACCAATTGGTTGGAATACTATATGTTAAATGTATTTTTTTCAAACAATTTCTTAAAAGAGCAGGTCTCCTCTGGGACAGAGATACAAAGTAGAGCTCTACTCACACATTCATAATGAAGTTCTCCATCTAATGTGACAGCCAAGGACAGAGGAAAGACAATGTTTCACTTGGTGAAAGGCCCATATGGGACCTGAAACGTTCTCTTTCCTCTGTTCTTGGCTGTCACATTAAATGGAGAATTGCATTATAAACTCGTGAGTAGACCTCTACTTTGTATCTCTGTCCCAGAAGAGACCAGCACTTTGAAGAGTTTATTTGTCTATGTTGTGTTGGCTGCACACGCCGGACTCTCCTCGCCTGAAACTGTTTCCCGCACTTTGGAATTGTTCAATATATGTGCTTTTTCACCATACAACAAAAATAACCCCACAATTAACATAGTGTATGTATGTATCATTTTATTTATATAGCACCACAGTTTTACGCAGCACTTTATAAAATTACAACGCACAGTAAATAAAGTACAAACACTGGGCATAAGCGGGACAAGTAAATAACAACACAAGGCAAACGGAGATTAGGTTGAAAAAAGTCAAGTTCAACCTATCTTAAATTTAGTCAACTGAGATACTCATCCTATATCTCTATACATATTGATCCAAAGGGAGGCAAACAAAAAACCCCAGTAAAACATAATCCAATTATGTCTCATAAGGGAGAAAAGAAATTATTTCCTGACTTCAGTAATGGAGATCAGATTTCAACCTGGATCAGCATCCTCCGCATGTTTAATTTGGCACATCCCTGTATCAGTGGTGTAGCTAGACATGGGCGGGCCCCCGGGCTAAACATTTTTAAGGGCCCCATTAATATCAATAATGACTGTAATTTTTTTCTCCCTCCCCCATCCTCTCTATCATCATCTCTCCCCCTCATCAGCTCCCACTTCATAAGCTACCCCTCTCTCTCTCTCTCTCTCCCTCTCTCTCTCTCACTCTTCCCCCTCAGCTATCCCTCTCCCCCTCAGCTATCCCTCTCTCCCCTCAGCTATCCCTCTCCCCCTCTCTCCCCTCAGCTATCCCTCTCCCCCTCTCAGCTATCCCTCTCCCCCCTCATCTATCCCTCTCCCCTCTCTCCCCCTCCCCCCCTCTCTCTCCCCCCCTCAGCTATCCCTCTCCCACTCTCTCCCTCTCCCCCCTCAGCTACCCCTCTCCCCCTACCCCTCTCTCCCCCTCTCTCCACCTCAGCTATCTCTCCCTCTCTTTCTCTCCCCCTCAGCTATTTCTCTCTCCCCCTCATATCTCTCTCTCTCTCTCTTTCTCTCTCTCCCCCCCCTCATCTATCCCTCTCCCCTCTCTCCCCCTCCCCCCTCTCTCTCCCCCCCTCAGCTATCCCTCTCCCACTCTCTCCCTCTCCCCCCTCAGCTACCCCTCTCCCCCTACCCCTCTCTCCCCCTCTCTCCACCTCAGCTATCTCTCCCTCTCTTTCTCTCCCCCTCAGCTATTTCTCTCTCCCCCCTCATATCTCTCTCTCTCTCTCTCTCTCTTTCTCTCTCTCCCCCCCCTCAGCTATCTTTCTCTGCTCTCTCTGCTCTCTCTCTCTGCTCTCTCTCAGCTCTTTCTCCCCCTCAGTTCTCTCTCTCCCCCTCAGCTATCTTTCTCTGCTCTCTCTGCTCTCTCTCTTCGCTCTCTCTACTCTCTCTCAGCTCTTTCTCCCCCTCAGTTCTCTCTCTCCCCCTCAGCTATCTTTCTCTGCTCTCTCTGCTCTCTCTCTTCGCTCTCTCTGCTCTCTCTCAACTCTTTCTCCCCCTCAGTTCTCTCTCTCCCCCTCAGCTCTCGCTGAACCTCAGCTTTCTCTCACTCCCCCTCAGCTTTCTCTCTCTCCCTCAGCTCTCTCCCCATCCCTCAGCTCTCTCCCCCATGCCTAACTTTGGTGGGAGGAGGTGGTGATCAGAGAAACAGAAGTTGGAGGAGTTGCACTGTGGCAGCAGACACAGGAAGTAATAGTACCGGGTCAGACTCCTCGAGTGCGCTCCTCCCCTGCTTTCCTCCCCTGCTTCCTCCCCTGCTTTCCTCCCCTGCTTTCCTCCCCTGCTTCCTCCCCTGCTTCCTCCCCTGCTTTCCTCCCCTGCTTTCCTCCCCTGCTTTCCTCCCCTGCTTTCCTCCCCTGCTTTCCTCCCCTGCTTCCTCCCCTGCTTTCCTCCCCTGCTTCCTCCCCTGCTTTCCTCCCCTGCTTTCCTCCCCTGCTTCCTCCCCTGCTTTCCTCCCCTGCTTTCCTCCCCTGCTTTCCTCCCCTGCTTCCTCCCCTGCTTTCCTCCCCTGCTTCCTCCCCTGCTTTCCTCCCCTGCTTTCCTCCCCTGCTTTCCTCCCCTGCTTTCCTCCCCTGCTTTCCTCCCCTGCTTTCTCCCCTGCTTTCCTCCCCTGCTGTGCTGATTCCGCTACCAGCTAATTCTTTAACGCCGGGGCCTGCCGCCGCCGCATAGAATCTCCCCCCAAGAGGCTTTGCCCGGGCTATAGCTACGCCCTTGTCCTGTATACTTTTCCTTTCTAAAAAGATGTTTAACCTTTTCTTAAATATATCTAGTGTATCTGCCATCTCAGTCTGCACCAATTCCACATGTTCACTGCCTTTACTATAAAGATCTCTTTCCTTTGCAGCTGATGAAATCTATTTTCCTCCAATTCAAGAGATGACCCTGTTATTTGTATGGTACTTGGGGTGAATACAGTAGTTCCCTTGAAAGTTTCTTGTTTTGATCCTAAACTCATTTGTAAATAGTTATCATATTCCCTCTTAGATGCCTCGTTTTTAAAGTAAGAAAACCTAATTTAGCTAGCCTTTGCACATAAGTTAGGCCTCCAACCCCTTTTATTAATTTTGTGGCTCTTCTGAGCACTTTTTCCAGTTCCATCACATATTTTTTATTTTGAAGCGGTGCCAAAACTGTAATCCATTTTCAAGGTCTGGCTTTACTAATGATCTTTTCAGTCACAGCATTGTGCTATCTACCCTTCCATCTATACCCTGTTTTATGCAGAATAATATCTTATCAGCCTTTGCAGCTACTGCCTGACATTGAGCACTACCACTACATATTCTATCTACAGGCACTCGTACATCTTTCTCCATCAAGGATTCACCTCATTTGGTCCCATTAGTTTGTAAGTAGCCTGTTTATTCTTGCTTCCCAAATGCATAAGCTTACATTAATCTGTATTAAACCTCATCTGCCATTTGCCTGCACAGGTCCTCCTGTAGAGAAATCATATCCTGCTCTGATTCTACTAACTTACATAATTTTGTGTCATCAGCAAACCTTGCTGGTAGCACAATGAAACCAGTACCAGTTGTTTTTAAATGGGTGACATAGTAATATTTATGTATATGTGGAACTCCCAAGCCTCCTTTCTCTCTGGGTAAATATTGATATTTTTGTTTAAGTGTAGGTTCTAGGGATTTTAACCGGCAAGGCCTTAGAGAAGTTTAGAAATTGGGGGAACATAAACAACGTAATCGCGGCTACTTTACCCAACCAGGATACTCCGTTATGGTTCCATGTATTCAACATTTTTCTTAATTTTGTCCAAAAAAAAGGAATACAATTAAGCCTGTGCAAGGTTATACAACTAATGACGAAACCTAAATATTGAATCCCTTTTTCTGCACAGCAAGAAGAGAAATTTTGTTTCAGAAGGGTTACTTCTTGTTGTGGGGTATAAATATTTAACATTTCTGATTTTTGGTAATTGATTTCAAACACTTTTCAATGGATCTGGATAACTTGTCCACTATAGGATGGCTATTCAGAAAGGAACGATTTAGCATCCAACCCCTATACAGTATACCTTTTCTTCGCAGGACGCTTAATGGAACAAGATTGCTTCTGTTTCTGAGATGGATGGAGAGGTCCCCATAAATACCAACGGGTATCTTACAAATTCAGCGTTTTCCCACATCGCTGGCTTTATTTCAGGATGTTTTCTTTCACCAGGAATGAATTAAAATCGGATGATGATGTCCCAGGGCCGATTATCACAGGGAGAAGGGCCTCCCAAATCTCCGTGAGCTCGAAAGACATTGTAGGTTGGTCTGTAAATAATATGGAACCTAGAAGATTTCCCACACATTTGTAGAAGTTCTCTGCTTCAGCTTTCTCTGGAAAGCCTTTAATCCTTACATTTTTAAGTGTCATTCTATAATCAAGATCTTCCTGTACACTCAACCGGAATAAGAAGGCAGCCGCCCAAATTATATTTTGTTAATGAATGACTCCGGTCGTTCTTATCCCTTTAATATAACTACCATAGGAGTCCTTGTGTTTGCAGGTAAGTGTTCCTTCTTTAATATTTGTAGATGAATGGCCCGTAGAGGTGGAAGTCACCTGCCCTCAACGGCCGCTCAAACTTTCACATAGGATCCTCCCTCCTCTCTCTCCCCTTCCCCTCTCCCCACCAGTCTTCCTGCTCGTAACGGAGCGGAGTCACAGTAGATGATGACCGCTTTGCTCCGCATCAAAGTCGCGATCCTTCGTAGAATATTTTAAACTAAACAATTTCATCCGTCTCTTTAGAAGTTGCTTTTTTTCCCCTTGTTAGATTAATATGTAAAACTAAATTACAGAAGTTTAACTCTTCGGCCACGACCACGGTGAGAGCGACGGCGCGTGCGACGGTGCGCAGGCCACAAACAAAAGTCCGTACCTCATTGAGGATGGCCACAGAGTGCGCGTGCACGAGAGCGATGGAGCGGGCGATTTTTTCACGCGTCAAAGTATTTGATTTTGTTGTGCGACGGCAGAGTCACGAGAGCAGTTCAGCCAATGAGGGCGAACCAGCTCCGCAACGTCACAGCCATGCGTCCGCCGCGCCTCCCCGTCGCATCTCCCCCAGGCCACAAACCGCCTCTGCAGCAGGCGCGCACGATGCCACGTGCTCTATCGTGTGCGCGTCTAGTATGGCCTCGGCCTTACGCTGCCACAGAGGCATGCAATGCATTGCAACAAAGGGGGGAAGAACCATCTATCACAGGGGCGGGCAACTTCGTCCTCGAGGGCCACCAACAGGTCAGGTTTTCATGATATCCCTGCTTCAGCACAGATGGCTCAATCAGTCATTGATTGAGCCGCCTGTGCTGAAGCAGGGATATCCTGAAAACCTGACCTGTTGGTGGCCCTTGAGGACTGGAGTTGCCCACCCCATATCTATTAAGAGATTAACCAAAGTTTGTTTGCCTATCGGATGAAATGCTGTCGGTTTGTGCTCCAGTATTGTCTGGTCACACAACTGTGTCGTCTTCCTGTTGGCCCTGGCTGCTGTTCTCACACTGCCCTGTCTGCCTTTAGACATAGCAGCGAGGCAGATTGCAGAAACATTTAATGGTGATCTGCTGTGTTAAGCACTGACCGGTCCTGCACAATACTGCAGAAAATCCTGGCATAAGACTGTATTTTTCTAAACAGCGAAGAGGCACATTAAAGACGGTATCTGTTTTCTGCACACGCAGCACATAGCAGTGGAAACATATACCCTGCTTACACGTCATGTGTGGGAGCGTACGTAGTCATCTAATGGGCATGTGTGAGTGACAGCGCGCATTGAGTTTTTCATGTCAGTGAGGAAGACAGTCACCAATTTCCTGTGTTTTACATACACAGTGTATAATCAGCAGCCACTATTATTCGGGTTCTGTGGTTCAAGCTGTCTTTTACAGCCTGCTGTTGGAAGGATGCTGTTGGCAGAGCTCCGCTCCCTGTTGGCTACAGAATACATTATGGCTCAGAAACCAGTATTATACATGATGACCTTCAGCAAGTTTTAATACCGTTCTCCAGAACGTCATCTGAACTCCACTCAAATGTTGCACGTTGTATCTGCATGTGTGTTACTACCCGGCACCGCTGCTATTTTCATTTGCAAATGCAGAGTACCACTGCGCTTTTTTATTTTATTTATTTACCCAGAGCAACCACTGCTCTTTTTTTATCATTGTTTTTATAACAAATCTACAATTGCGCTCCTGTTATAAAGAAAATAATTTTATTTTAATTTAAAAAAAGCCCTGTTCCCTTTTACATAAATATTTCTAAAATGAGTTGCTTTCCGCCTGTGTTTATCAGGTTTAGGCTACGATTATACACGAGCTGCAGGGCGGCAGCCCTATCCGGTGACGTCACCGCTGTGATCCGGCAAAACGGCAACTGGAACTGTAGTCAGGAGGCAGCTGGAGGAGACGGGGCGGCGTGTCAGAGCTGTGGCCGCGAGCGGTTCGCCCTCATTGGCTGAACCGCTCACGTGATGCGGCCGTCGCCTGGCAAAAACAGTTATCAAAGTCTCCTCACCAGTCTGCCGCTTTGCAGTTCGGCGCTGTGTGGCGTCACGATAGGTATGTAACGTTTCATTTGATTTGTGTACTTTATTTTTCGTTGCGACGCCGCTGGGCCATTTTAGGTATAATCATGGCCAAAATGCATGGAACTCCATATGCAGTACAACTACTGGTTGAAAGCATTTCCATTGACGCATTTATTAATGTGTTTGAAGAGCAGAATAACATATACAAAGAACAAGTGCTCCTCTGGAAAAAAACTTTTTTTTGTTCCTTAGGATATACTGTAAACCCAAATTTACTAAGGAAGACACCTTACAGCGCATTTACATAAATGGGCTGCAAATAAGGATTATGGTGTTTATGTTCTGTAAAATCTGTGTTTTTTCTTTTTTTCAGGTCTACATTTTTTTTACATTTTATAAAAAAAATATATATATTTTTATATATATATATATTCCACTGATGAAGTATCGGTTGTCGTGAAACGCGTAAGGATGCGTTAGCCGTGCGTACTGTGTGTGGACTGTTCTTCTCTCCCTGGAGCTCCGTATATGTCAGTAGTGACATTATATTTTCAGTGGCTTTGGTCCGGGTCAGTGGCAGAGCAGGAATTACATGATGCAGACAGATTCCTCAGCTCTACCTTGATAAGCCCTACTTTATTTTAAGTCAAGTGTAGCCTAGTGCCCCTGGCTATTGCCTTCCACTGGCCTCAACACTATAAGTCCTGATAGGAACAGGCAGTGTTGGGGTTAAACTCCTGCGCAGGGCTTAGCCTGCAGTTGCAGCCTTGATGGGTACTATGTTGCCGTATCCAGGGGCAGGCCTACCGGCAGTTTGGAGTGCTATACCTGGGGAGGGTACTGATTGGGTCACATGCAGATGGTGTGATGCCTGTACCTGCCCTGTTATGGGGCGGGGTTACAAGCCCTTCCCTCCAGTTATATAAACTCACACTCCACCAAATTGAGGAACCTGTGTGTTAGGTGTGGTATGGTGTGATACCCTTTTCCCTGCAAGAGGGTGAGGGAGATGAGGAGGGGCTCTTGGAGCCTGAAGCCCCTGGGGTCTGCTCCAGGGAGAATTGGAGGATGCCATGCTGTCTGCCAAATAAACATGCCGCTGTACCAGCAATAATGTGTGGTCATTGTGAAGGAGAATTGCCTGTGGGGACCATCCTGCTTCCAGCAGGATCCTCATGGGATGGACGCGCTGCACCTAGGAGGGAAAGCCTGCCCTGTTGCTGATCCCACACAGCATCCACAGAGCAACTCAGACCTCCTGTGACCACAGGTGAGCTACCGCACCAGAGAATCGCCCACGTAGTGTGCGGACCTCCTGTGGGAGGGGGGAACAGGTGCTGCACAAGTATTTGATTTAAATATGCTACTGTTTGTGTTTTTTTTTAACCATGTTACAGAGTGGAGCTTCCTATAAAGAACACCCTCCTACCGTCTCTGCACGTTCTTCCTACATATCACTTAGATTGTAAGCTCTTCAGGGCAGGGACTCCTTTTTCCTAATGTTACTTTTATGTCTCAAGCGCTTATTCCCATTATGTCATATGTTATTATATCACGTGTATTACAGCTGTGACGCGCTGTGTACATAGATGGCGCTGCATAAATAAAGATAAAGCTATAGATACACTAGCTGATAAACCTGGCGTTGCCCGGGATGTAATGTTCTCGCTCCCACTCTCTCTCCACTCCCTTCCACTCTCTCCCCCCCCTCTTCACAGCTCTGCCCCCCCCCCGTTTAGAGCTGCGCCCCCCCCCCCAGTTCACATCTCCGATTTCACCCCCCCTTCAACGCTTCTTCCCCCCCCCCGTTCACAGCTCCGTTCCCCTAGTATGTTTGGCAGCTGTGCTGACTGAGGGGGGAAGTGTGTGTGTGTGTCAGTCAGTGTGTGTGTCAGTATGTATGCATGTATTTCCCCCCCCCTCTCTCCTGACTCCCTCCCCCCCCCCTGCGGACTGGATACCTGATGCACTCTGCCCTGTGGAACCTGGATCTGATACCCCCTGGTTACCTGATGCACCCTGGGCTGTGACCCCTGGATACCTGATGCACCCTGGCCTGTGGCCCCTGGATACCTGCTGGCCTGTGGCCCCCCTGGATACCTGATGCACCCTGGCCTATAGCCCCTGGATACCTGCTGGCCTGTGGCCCCCGGATCTCTGATACCCCCTGGATGCCTGTGGGCTCTGCTTTGTGGCCCCTAGATACCTGATGCACCCTGGCTTTCTGTGAGGCGCCCTTTATTGTGGCCCTTAACTAAGCTAGCCTATCCCGTGGCCTCTGTCCCTCCGGTCAACGGTTCTCCACCCCTCTTGTTGACTGATTCGGTTCCGTCGCGTCCTGGGGTTGCGGCCTGAACACTCCTGCGCCTGCGCTGTCCTCGTGACGTCACCACGTGAACCATAGAGGCGGCATGTAAACAACGCCAGACAACGTGATCCCCTGCATGTGTTCCCCCCTATCCACCCCTCCCCCCTCTCCACCCCCCCCCCCCTCTCCACCCCTCCCCGGCGGTCCCCGTGGAGGGGAGTGAGAACGGAGCCCGGGGGTGGTGAGGAGAAGCGGCGTGCGCTCCTTCCACCCCCCCCTCCCCGGCTCTCCCGGCATCCCCGCTGAGGGGAGAGAGAACGGGGCCCGCAGGTGGTGAGAGCTGTGGGTGAGGGGGGGTGATGGAGTGGGGAGCCGGGGGGAGGTGAGCTGCGGGTGAGGGGGGGGTGATGGGGGGAGGAGCCGGAGGGGAGGTGAGCTGCGGGTGAGGGGGAGTGATGGGGGGGGGAGAGCCGACGGGGAGGTGAGCTGCGGGTGATGGGGGGCGAGCCAGCGGTGGGGTGGTGTTGGGGGGTGCGGGGGGGCTCTTGCCAGTGCATGTTACCTCAGGTGGTGAGTAATCCGCAGGGGATGAATCTGCACTGAGGTTATTTTCTGAGAGTGTGGCAGTTGGGTATGTGAGGTCATAGAACCACGCAGGCCAATGAGATGCATGCGGGGGTGGGGCTGGGCCATGGATCAATCAGATTGGCCAGAGGGTGAGTGACAGACCAACGGACCAATCAGATTGCCCATAAGCACAGCAAACATACAACGTTTTCAACAAACAAACAATGTTTTCATTTTTAAAGATATAGATAAGATACATAAAAGACCCATGATGAGACGCTGATATTTAACTAGGAGACTAATATCTGCCCATGAAGAAAGGCCAAACTGCAGCTTATTATTAGCGCTATCGTGGACACTTGCTTTTTTGGTGACTTTTTTTATATTTATGGCACATGATACGGAGTGCAAATACTCCCAGGCAAGAATAAAAAAGGGGAAGAAATAGTGCAACACAGCAAAAAGCTTCAAAATATAGAAGTAGAAAAAGCCAAAATCAACACGCTCACATGCTATGCATTAGGCTGGGGCCATGGTGCCTTCGCCCTTGCGGAGGCGTGCACGACCATGATGTCACCAACGTGAAGCGGGTGCGTTTTGTGGCCAGTGGAGACGTGTCATGGGGGGCGTGCGTATGGGTGTCACGGAGTTGGTTCGCCCTCATTGGACGAACCACTCATGTGACCGGCCTGTTGTGCCAAGAAGTTTCAACTGATTTCTTGCGCAAAGCACGCCCCCCTTCCGCCCGCACGCCGCATGGGTGCGATCCCTGCCTTAGGGCAATCTAATCGCTCAGCGTGCGGATGCCTCCACGCGGTCTGCGGCACCATGGCCCAGCCTTAGACTAAGTTTAAACGAGTTTAAACCTCTTAAGGGGGTGACAGTCAGAGATCCAGTGTAATATTAGACCTTAGATCTTCCGCTCATAGAAATGAGAGAAACAGACCACAGAACAGATATACAATTTACTAAAACAAAAGACAATTTACCCCCAAACGGCGCTCTGTCTTAAGCATTAAGACGACGCTGGGTCCAGGAACCGACACAGGCGGCACACACCCGCCTCCCTCCTCTCTCACTCCGATCCGGCGACGCGACCGCTCCGTCGCTCTGCAGCATCGTCGCGGCCGCGCTCACTATGGGCACCTGTGATGGACTGCGTGCACTTGCTACTGCGCTGCACGACGTCGCAGTCGCTGTAGCCAGTACTATAAGTGCAGCCTTAGTCAGATTGGCGCGGGTCCCTATAGGCTCATTATAAAGAAAGGTTCCTAAATCTGAAACAGCTGTTAATCCAACTCCAAATTCAATGCGAATTCGAGACAGGTGGTATTTAACGTGTGTACGCCCACGTTGAGCTCATGGAAACAAACACAGGGCCTTATGCAGAGAGCATCGTTATTTCGAAATTCGCCATTTTTTGTACAATTTCGCGCAGAAACCGGCAGAAAATGGCGAGTTCCGAAAAACGCGCCATTTTGTTTTTTCAATTGCTAAAACTCGCCTCGCGGCTGGCGAGAACCTCCATCTCGCCATTTTTAAAACTCTCCGAATGCAGAGAGGTGCGAACGGCATAAAGCGGCTGTTCGCGCCAAAAAATGGCGCGATTCTCGCATTTTTGCCGCGCCAGGAAAAGATGGCAAGATGGCGCTCGCCGCCTATAGTAAAGGGGAAAAAAAGGCGCGAATTTGTTTTTACACGTTTCTGAAGCGCGCATCTCGCCAATTTAAACTCGCCACACGCATCCATGTTAAACATAGCAGAATTCGCACTTTTCTGCATATGGAGAATAAAACTCTCCAAAAAAGCTACTTTTTATGAAATTCGCCAATTTTAAAATTCTATGCTCTCTGCATAAGGCCCACAGAATAAACACGTTGTGCCCCGCCTGTCGAGCCGTTATGGTAACGACCCCTGTGCTTACTTTATTTTGTGCCTATTTTTGATGAACTCCAAATTGGGGTCTTATTTAACGAGCCACATGGCCCACGGTGCACCTTATATGGCCCCACGGTGCACCTTATATGGCCCCACGGTGCACCTTACATGGCCCCACGGTGCACCTTATATGGCCCCACGGTGCACCTTACATGGCCCCACGGTGCACCTTACATGGCCCCACGGTGCACCTTACATGGCCCCACGGTGCACCTTACATGGCCCCACGGTGCACCTTACATGGCCCCACGGTGCACCTTACATGGCCCCACGGTGCACCTTACATGGCCCCACGGTGCACCTTACATGGCCCCACGGTGCACCTTACATGGCCCCACGGTGCACCTTACATGGCCCCACGGTGCACCTTACATGGCCCCACGGTGCACCTTATATGGCCCCACGGTGCACCTTACATGGCCCCACGGTGCACCTTATATGGCCCCACGGTGCACCTTATATGGCCCCACGGTGCACCTTACATGGCCCCACGGTGCACCTTATATGGCCCCACGGTGCACCTTACATGGCCCCACGGTGCACCTTACATGGCCCCACGGTGCACCTTACATGGCCCCACGGTGCACCTTACATGGCCCCACAATGCACCTTACATGGCCCCACGGTGCACCTTACATGGCCCCACGGTGCACCTTACATGGCCCCACGGTGCACCTTACATGGCCCCACGGTGCACCTTACATGGCCCCACGGTGCACCTTACATGGCCCCACAATGCACCTTACATGGCCCCACGGTGCACCTTACATGGCCCCACAATGCACCTTATATGGCCCCACGGTGCACCTTACATGGCCCCACGGTGCACCTTACATGGCCCCACGGTGCACCTTACATGGCCCCACGGTGCACCTTACATGGCCCCACAATGCACCTTACATGGCCCCACGGTGCACCTTACATGGCCCCACGGTGCACCTGATATGTCTCACCGGTGCACCTTATATGGCCCCACGGTGCACCTTACATGGCCCCACGGTGCACCTTACATGGCCCCACGGTGCACCTTACATGGCCCCACGGTGCACCTTACATGACTCACCGGTGAAGAAACTTGCAAGATCCGAACATCGGATTGTTGGCCACAGTGGAAGAAGAGATCATCAATGGCTACAAACGGTAAACAATTTTCTTTGACTTACATATGTAGAGCAGCGGTGCGCAAACACAGGGGGGGGGGGGCGTAAGACTTTTTTTTGGGGGCGGGAGCATTTACCGAGGCCCCATGCTGAGAGATCGAGGCCTCTGTAATTTACTTACCTGGCTTCAGTCCACGTGTCTCCATGGCAACGCGCCGTCATTTGACGCTGCAGGGGGGCGCGACACCGGAAGAGGTCAGGCAGGAGGCGCAGCGCAGAAAGTTTGCGCACCCCTGCGGTAGAGTATTTACTCGGAACAAGGTGCATTACTGTACACACGCTGTATCCTAGCTTAATATATGTAAGAATTCAAGTTGCTATCGGAACAGTTTTTTTTAACAGTTTTGTACTTTAAACTAATTAACAGCTGTAAAACAGCAAACATCTCTGTTACTGTTCACACGACACATCCATTTTAAAACGTATTATGTTGTAATTACCACTCAACATAAGATCGCATTTACTACTAGGAAAGTTATATCAGGACAGATTATTAAATAAAGTTGACAGAATTGAATGTCAATTAGCAAACACAAATATGCAGTTCTCCTATTGCACCACCAAGCAGCAAAAAACAGATTCTCCGTCAGTAAATGACCATCATTGGGTCAGATGCACTAAGCCCTGTTAGGCTGGTCAAACTAACGTTAACCTACTGTAGAATAACGTTAGGTTAATTATAACGCTGATGCACTAACGCAAATAACCTTATGTTAAGCGCTGCTCCTTAAATAACCTATGGTTATTTTCCCCTCCGGCCGTTAGGGCTAATGATATTCAAAAGAGGTTTAAACTAGGATGGAGGGGGGAGGGGAATGAAACAGATAATGAACTAAATGGAATAGATGAGGATACAAGGGGGTATGGAGGTAGAATGGGGGCAAGTGCAAGTTTGACAAGCCGTGAGATACCCATAGTAAATACAGATAATGCTAGAAAACTTCTAAAGACTAAACAAAGTGGGCGCAGAAAGGAAGGAGCAGATAAGATAATAGTACAGGCTGAAAAAAAACTGAAATGCATGCTTGCTAATGCAAGAAGCCTGACAGATAAAATGGGGGAGCTTGAATTAATAGCTGCAAGGGAGCAGTATGATATCATAGGCATTACTGAAACATGGTGGGATGAAACTCATGACTGGACAGTTAATTTAGAGGGTTATTCCCTTTTTCGGAAGGATCGGCCAAATAGAAGGGGAGGTGGAGTATGTCTATATGTTAAACCGGATCAAAAACCTATTATAAGGGATGATGTCTATGAAGGGAATGATGAAAATGTAGAGACTTTGTGGATAGAAATTAGAAGTGGGGGTAAAAGTATAAAGAAATGTTGTGGGAATATGCTATAAACCACCAAATATCTGTGAGATTGTGGAAGCTAAAATACATTTGCAAATGGAGAAGGCATCAAAACTGGGTCATGTTTGCATAATGGGGGATTTTAATTATCCAGACATAGACTGGGGCAATGAGATTAGCGTTACAACAAGAGGGAACAGGTTTTTGGGGGTGCTTAAAGACAATTATATGACCCAAATTATTGAGGAACCAACCAGGAGAGGGGCAGTTCTGGATTTGGTCATATCAAGCAATGTAGAAGTAATAACAAATATTCAAGTCCTGGAACATTTGGGTAACAGGGATCATAACATGGTCTCATTTGAAATAAATTATCAAAAAACAGACTACTTGGGTTCAACAAAGACCTTCAACTTTGGAAAGGCAGATTTTAATAAACTGAGGTCTAATCTAGTAGTAATACGATGGGATGATGTTTTTGCAGGGAAAAATGTAGAAGATAAATGGGCAGTCTTTAAAACATTGTTAGAAAAGCACACTTATCAGTGTATACCCTTGGGTAATAAGTATAAAAGAAATAAGTCAAAACCAATGTGGCTAAATAAACAGGTAGGGGAGGAAATGGACAAGAAGAGGAAGGCGTTTAGATTCTTTAAGTCAGAAGGGACAGAGACATCGTATCAGAATTATAAGGAATGTAACAAAAATTGCAAAAGGGCAATCAAATTAGCAAAAATGGATAATGAAAAAAGGATTGCAATAGAAAGAAAGGTCAACCCTAAAAAAATCTTTAAGTACCTTAATAACAAAAAAATGAGAATAGAAAATATAGGACCCTTTCAGTGTTGGATGGGTAGGCAGATTATTGAAGATAAGGTAAAAGCTGAGGTATTAAACAAATTCTTTGCCTCTGTGTTTACCAGGGAAGAATCACGTTCAATAGTAGTGCCGCAGGAGGAAGCCACAACCTCCATATTAATGAACAATTGGTTAACTGAGGAAGAAGTTCATAAGCGACTTGAAAAAATTAAAGTTAATAAGGCACCTGGCCCCGATGGTATACATCCAAGAGTTCAAGGAGTTAAGCTTAGTAATAGCAAAACCATTATATTTAATATTCAAGGACTCCATTTTCACAGGCTCAGTACCACAAGATTGGCGTAAAGCAGATGTGGTGCCTATATTTAAAAAGGAAGCTAGATCACACCCGGGGAATGACAGACCTGTAAGCCTGACTTCAATAGTGGGGAAACTTCTTGAAGGTTTAATACGGGATATTATTCAGGAATACCTAATGGAAAATAAAATTAATAGTAATAGTCAGCATGGATTTATGAAGGATAGATCTTGCCAAACAAACCTTATTTGTTTCTTTGAGGAGGTAAGTAGGAATCTAGACCAGGGTAATGCTGTTGATGTGGTCTACTTAGATTTTGCAAAGGCTTTTGATACGGTTTCACACAAGAGGTTGGTGTACAAAATAAAGAAAGTTGGACTCAGTAATAATATATGCACCTGGATTGAAAACTGGTTAAAGGACAGACAACAGAGGGTTGTCATAAATGGAACTTTTTCAGGTTGGGCTAAAGTCGTGAGTGGAGTACCTCAGGGATCGGTACTGGGACCCCTGCTTTTTAACTTGTTTATTAATGACCTTGAGATTGGGATCGAGAGCAAAGTCTCCATCTTTGCTGATGATACTAAATTATGTAAGGTAATAGAATCAGAGCAGGATGTAATTTCTCTTCAGAAGCACTTGGAGAGACTGGAAACATGGGCAGGTAAATGGCAGATGAGGTTTAATACAGATAAATGTAAGGTTATGCATTTGGGATACAAGAATAAAAAGGCGACTTACAAATTAAATGGAGCTATATTGGGGGAATCCTTGATGGAGAATGATTTAGGAGTGCTTGTAGACAGCAGGCTTAGCAATAGTGCCCAATGTCATGTAGTAGCTGCAAAGGCAAACAAGATCTTATCTTGCATCAAACGGGCAATGGATGGAAGGGAAGTAAACATAATTATGCCCCTTTACAAAGCATTAGTATGACCACACCGTGAATATGGAGTACAATTTTGGGCACCAATCCTAAGAAAAGACATTGTGGAACTAGAGAGAGTGCAGAGAAGAGCCACCAAATTAATAAAGGGGATGGACATTCTAACTTATGAGGAGAGGCTAGCTAAATTAGATTTATTTACATTAGAAAAGAGGCGTCTAAGAGGGGATATGATAACTATATACAAATATATTCAGGGACAATACAAGGAGTTTTCAAAAGAACTATTCATCCCACGGGCAGTACAAAGGACTCGGGGCCATCCTTTAAGGTTGGAGGACAGGAAATTTCACCAGCAAAAAAGGAAAGGGTTCTTTACAGTAAGGGCAGTTAAAATGTGGAATTAATTACCCATGGAGACTGTGAAGGCAGATACAATAGATTTGTTCAAATAAAGGTTGGACATCTTTTTAGATGGGAAAGGTATACAGGGATATACCAAATAAGTATACATGGGAAGGATGTTGATCCAGGGATTAATCCGACTGCCAATTCTTGGAGTCAATAAGGAATTAATTTTTCCCCTTAATGGTTTTTTTTGTTTGTCTTCCTCTGGATTAATAAGTTTAGATATAGGATAAAGTATCTGTTGTCTAAATTTAGCATAGGTTGAACTTGATGAACGGAAGTCTTTTTTCAACCTCATCTACTATGTAACTATGTAACTATGTAACTATGTTATGCTAATATGGATATGCAAAGTGTAAGGAACTGCACACAAGGACTGCGCCATTCTATACAGGCCCTCAGTTGACAGCTATACTGACTACCCCACCTGACTTGCCATGGCTTACAAAAAGACACCTGTCCTGTCCTCCAGTGTTTCACAATATTCTTGCTGCCGTGGAGGTAGGTTCTCTGTTCTACCACTTGTTGGGAACCTACCATACTTGCTGCTGGTATTGATTCCATTTGGTCCTATTACTCTGCTGCTTTCTCCCTGCTCTGACCTTTGTCTTGATCAACTACTCTTCTGGTTCCCACCTGCCCTGACCTTGGATCGTCTGACTATCCCATCTGCCTGCTCCTTCCTGAACTCTCTGCCTAAATTGCACAGCCGATCCGGTTTCATGGTTCCAACTACCAATGAACATCCGTATTGATCCGGTATTACAAACTCTCCCTGTGGATTCTCCTTCAAACCGTAACAAGATTATATTTCAATGACAAATTAGCATATCTCCCAGATATCTCAGCGGCAGTCCTTTTTATGGACAGCTGTCTCTCCACGTGATGTCTAAATGCTTTTGAAAACATTGGTTGAGGAGAGAACACACACGTTTAACTCATTAATGGGGGTAATATTGGCTGCAACATCTGTATGTGTCATATCACTGTGTGATATTAACTTCTAGCCTCATGTAAAGAATCTAAACTAGAACATCAAAGACTGCCCCATTCTTACTGAATGGAGTATCTACTATGAATAGGGGCTGATCTAATTTAATGATTGGATGTGTGAGTCTTATAGCCAGTAGGACACCAGCCAAACAATAAACTTGTGTCTCCCACTGTAAGGCCTTGCCCCCGCTGCCTGCTACAGCGTCCGCTGTGGCGGACGCTGCTCTCACGAGAGCCCTCCCCGCAATGGCGCCGGGCCCGCTGCGAGGGGGGGCCGCAGCGCTCGCGCGAGAGCTACTCCTGCTCTCAATAGAATTGAGAGCAGGAACTCGCGTCGAGCGGCTAGGCACGCCCCCCGGCGGTTCAGCCAATGAGGGCGAACCTGCCGGGTGACGTCATGGCCACGCCCCCGTCACTCCTCCGCCACGCCCCCCCCCTGGTCTCTGCTCCTGCAGTGAGCTGCAGACCGGGGAATCGCCGGAACGCGCAGCCAAAAGCGCGGGCGCGCGTTACAGCGGAGAGACCGGGGCCTCAGCCTAACCCTCCCTTACCGGCTCCTAGGGAGTTTACATCAATGTTAGTGCTGCTCAGGCTGCATTACCGTAGTCAGGGTGTAGGCTGGGCGTTGTTATACAATGATGGGCGCCAGGTACTTTATTCATTCAAAACAGCAGTTTATTATCTGGCTTATAATGTACAGTCCCACATGTGATATACAGTACAGAGATACTCTTGTTTTTTCAGAAACATGTCTTTGGCTTATGTTGTTCGCATGGCTTCCCTAGCTGCCCCATCTCGACACCCTTAGGAAGGTGCTGAGGCTTTGTATGGCGTGGTCTGCTTGTAGAATCTCTCTGCTCTATAGCGCTAGTACTGCTCCCTATCCATGGGGCCCCTGAAGGACCTAGTACTCCTCCTTCTGGTATCAGCCCCCTCTCATCAGGACGTTGTGCCTTCTGAGTGAGAGCCAGTAAGGTACCCGCCTGTGGGGTGGGTACCACTATACCTTGGGACTGTGACTTGTGAAGCTCCCTCTTGATATAGCCTGTCTCATGGTATCTTAGGAGTAGTGCCAAGCCAACTTGGTGGGACCATCTATACAGGGTACGTTCCCTAACTGAAAATAATAAAGAGGATGGGGAATGTATCCTATACATAGGGGCTTACATAACTATTCACAATGAGATTCCACTTCTTCTGCTCTTCCATGGACCTGATCTTCCAGAATCTTCCCACCCTCCCACTCTATTTATAGCCTAGCATTATGTCACTGTCTCCAGGCAGAAGGGGGGGGGGGGGTGAATCACCCCAGCACCATGTGATAGACAAGGGGCATTACTGTGTGGTGTGAGCCCACACATTTAACCCCTAAAGGCCCTAATAATCCCAAAGGGGGGGGGGTTACAACAGGAAGCCCAAGGTGCTGGTTTCTAATGCATCATAATGCCTTAGAAACAGCTACTTTTGGATCTTATAGGTGAATAATATATTGGAAAGCTCAGTGCTCAATGAGACTCCTCCTGATGGTGGTCATTCAAGTTCAAAGATATTACTGGGCAATAAATGCTACTACTGACCCATTCATGAGGAGCAATACAGTATCTATTCAATACATTTCCGTACATTCTGATTTGTTATCTACATGGACTGAACAGTGCATTAAAGGTCATCATTTGTATTATTTTGCTAAATACATTTGAAATTACATAAAATTTCTACACTACTTAACCGCTCCAGATTACATCAATAGATATAGTTTTTTTTTATATAGAATTCAAATATTAGCATCTAAAACTAAACAAACAGACTGTAGGCAAAATCAAAACATGCAATATGTTTAGAGGCAACGCCAAATAAAAATAACACGGTGAACTAAAATACAGTTAAGTTATAGAGCACTGCACAATAATACATTCCTCAATATATAGCAATAGCCAAAGCAAGAGCCACAAAGAGCTGGTACTTCCTACCGAGATGTAGTATTGTGCACAGTGTTGTTGAACCTTCCCAGGTGTCGTCATGTGTAGAGCAAACGTGCAAGGTTTTTAAAGTTCTCTACACTCTCTTGCATCTAGAAAGGACTTGCTGGTCTACTAAAAGGTATCACAACCTGACCTGCGACAAATCTACAATTAGTTGGAATCACCTACTTCACTTAACAACAATTCATAGTACACGTGTGTAACGGGTTCCTCCCCCCCCCCCCAATCGCAGATAGGGCCCCCTAGGGAAATACTACTCTGGTTACACATAGCTATAGTGTGGTGCACCTGCTGGCTTACAGGACTCCTGAGTCTCCCGCTTGATGGTATTATGGGGAATGGCATCAGGACTGGCTTATGAGGTAATGCTGAGTCATACTCACTCATGGTACAGCGCCTCCATCTCCTCCAGACCACCAGCGTAGTAGGGAGGAGTCTCTGAAAGAGAACCTCTATGTGCAACTTCTTCCCAAGTGACTCCACACACAGGACAGAAGCGTTCTTTCTCTTTGGCATCCTTTATTAACAGCAGACATGGGCAGCCGCCCATCATTGTGGCTGGTCATCTAGCCACTCATCTCAGGCTGCCAACCCAAAGGAAGTCCCTGACCGTACACTCCCAGGCAAGGGCACTGAAAGCAGGTCTAACTCTTCCCCTACTCCCTAATAAAGTAAGAGGAATAGTCTTCCACACCACTCCCTGAAGGGAGGGCCACAAACACTGCCAGAGCCCTGACAGGTTGCTGGACAGACTCACCTCACTCAGATGGTGAGACACACACTAAATAGAGGAAGTGCTGCATATTACATAGCTTCAGTAGGCACCACCCCTGTGTCACTGTAAGTGGGCACAGAGCCTGATGTCACTTCCTTCACTAAATAATACACAGCATATGACGTGAGGGCAAACCCCATGATTACTCCTGGCAAACCTGCCCTTTAACAGGGATTATTGCACAGGAGGAGAAAGACATGTAACCCCAAAATTACACAGGGCTACACGTGCATATGTGAATGATAAAGTCTGGCTATTGAGGGAAAAAAACAATTTTGAAATCCGGTGAAACCTCCTTTACCACCTTGAGCAAGTTATGCCCAGACACCAAAAATTAGACCGTAAGCTCTTGAGGGCTGAAACACCCTGGACCATATTTACTATGCAGTCTACTGCCCATTTGGCATCTTCCAGGGCTGCACGAGTCTTTACAATCTATTTTTGTCAATGGGCAGTAAAGTATCTTCCAGAGCCAGGAATGTGTCTTCTAACAGAAGACTTCTTAGTAAATATGAGCCGTTACGCCTGCGCACACTATCAGTGCTATAAGTAATCTTTATTACAAGCATGAATCTTTGGGTATCACCAATGTCATTCACACACCTTAATATGGAACGGAAAGTTTATAAAATATTTTAGACCGGGCCACTTTGAGTCTGCGGTTATAAGATTCACCCTTAAAATCTGGCAAAGGGCCAAATCTCAATATCAAATAAAATCAAACCCCTCGAGAATCGTTGCCATCTTTAATAAACCCCGATTTTGGAGCTATTGCACATTAATGGTTTCAATTTATGGAAGGCTGAAAGTATCAAAGAAATTGGAGATCTGTTACTCAAAGGTAAATATAGAAACAAAGAGAGCTTAGGAAATATAGAAACAAAGGTAAATGAATGAATTTCAGGGAATTGGGATAGAAATATTTTTTCATGGGATCGGAGGTGTTTAGTTTATAACAAGTTTGTTATTTTTTATAAGGCAGGTGTCCCTGGGGGGAATTTTCCCAGAAAGTACTATATTAGAAGAGATAGTAATTATCAGAGGGGCTTATTTCTATTTTATATCAAGATGTTACCCCCTTGGATATAAACACTTCCTACACCCATCGTTATATGGAACAAAGGGCCCATGATTTTAAGATAGAGATTACGTGGGAAGACTAGGAGGATATTTGGGACAATTCAGCAAACACATCCATTTGCACAATAACTAAATAAAATATATATAAAAGTAATTTTAGATGGTATCTTACTCCCCAAAGGTTAAGACAGATCTTCCCAGGGACCACAAGTCTTTGTTGGAGAATATGTGGAGGTGTGGGGGATATTGCCCATATCTGGTGATTCTGCTAGTAAATTTGTGTGTCATCAGCATAGAGGTGATATTTGAACCCAAGATATGTGATAAGGTCACCTAGAGAGAGTGTGTAAGGAGAAAAGAGAAGAGGTCCCAGGACAGAACCCTGGGGTACCCCACAGAAATATCGACAGAGGAGGTGTTAGCAAATGAGACACTTAGGGGCCTTTCAGTAAGCGTTCATAAGCCACTTATCAAGCACTTATCACCCAAAATGCCTACTGGTGTTCAGTAAGCAGTGATAAGTGGGTGATAAGAGACTGAATCGCTCCAAAAAAATTGCTCCAAAAAAAATCACTATGGCAGCGGTGATAAGCCACCTATCACCGCTTTTCGGCATGTTCATAAACGCGTGCAATTCTAGTAGCAGTGATTAGGCTATGAACGCCTATCACCGCTCTAGAATGGTGATTTTATCACAAAATCCTCACGCCAGAAAAAGTTGGCGTAAAGTTGTTGGAAACCTGCAGAGAAGCGGCGAGATGGGACTTAGA
Source organism: Ascaphus truei (assembly GCF_040206685.1). NCBI lineage: Eukaryota > Metazoa > Chordata > Amphibia > Anura > Ascaphidae > Ascaphus > Ascaphus truei. Next base: position 49,982,240 of record NC_134494.1, on the reverse strand, counting down.
AAAAAAAATACATGTTTCCTGCATAGGATTGATTCCGGGAATCTCTGGAGCTGATATCAATTAATATTAGCACCAGAGACCCCTGGCATGAATCCTATGCAATAAAAATGCATTTACAGTAAACTTCATTACCATAGCGGATAGCCTCAGGGACCCCCTACTTCCCGAGATACAGGCCCCGTTATGGGGGGCCAGTATCTCCTATGCATTTAAATGTCCGCATCACGTGACCATGGGAATAAAATGCATAGGAGATACCGGCACCCCATAACGGGGCCTGTATCTCAGGAAGTAGGGTGTCCCTGAAGCTGAAACCAATGCGGTTCAGCTCAGGAGACCCCCTGCTCATCTAAACTATTAACAAAATTAAAATTTATACACATACATTTTGGGCGAGATTTGCACAGGGAGAGACGGCTCTCTCAGAGAAGCTCTCTCTGCAGGAGATACAACTCACCGGGTAAGGCCTTTTCAGAGCGTCGTTCATCAGATCACCGGCTAATCGCCCGTTTTGTGAATTTTGCTATGACAGGTAATGAAGGCTTTCTGAATACCGTGATAGCAACGCTCATAAAAACGGTGATTTTAATGGCCCAGTGGTTTTTTTTATGAACCTTTAGTGCATAGGCCTCTTAAAGTACAATGGGAGAGGCAAGAGGAAATCCAGGATAGAGCATTGTTATGGATACCAACAGTTTCAAAGGCTACAGAGAGGTTGAGCAATGGGAGCAGAGTGTAGTGACCGTTGTCTCTAGCAGCATGGAGTTCATTAGTTATTTTAGTGAGGGCTGTTTCAGTGGAGTGAGCAGCGTGGAAGCCAGATTGTAGAGGATCTGGGAGAGAATAGGAGGTGATAAAATGGAGCAAACGAGAGAATACAAGACGTTCAAGGAGGGAGACAGGACGATAGTTAGAGAGAAAGGTAGGGTCAAGCTTGCAGTTTTTGAGTAATGGTATAACTGTTGCATGTTTGAAGAAGGATGGAAAGGTTCCAGAGTAGAGGAAGGAGTTGAAAATTTGTGTGAGCGTAGGGATTAGAGTAGGAGCAAGAGGTTTGAGAATATGGAAGGGAATGGGGTCAAAAGGGCAAGTGGCAGAGGGAGACTAAGAGATCAACAGCGATACAGACAGCGGAAAAAGAGTTGAGGAAGGCAGGAGAATTAGGAAGAGGTGTAGGATGGGAGGAGGATACAGAGGGGATGTCTTGACTTATGGATTCCACCTTTTCCTTGAAATAGTCAGCAAAAGTCCTGAGGTGAGATGGAGGAAGAAGAACAGGTAGCAGATGGTGGTCTGAGTAGAGAGCCAAAGACAGAGAAGAGTCGGCGTGGGTTAGACTTGTGCGTGTTGATTAGTGAAGAAAAGTAGGTTTCTTTAGCCTGAGAGAGGGCAGAGTTGAAACAGGACAGGATAAATTCGTAGTGAAGGAAGTCTGCAGCCTCAATGAATACTTTCAGCTGGAAACCACCCGAACGGCTGCTTCGAGTTTTATGAAATAAGGGCCACGATGTTAAACTCTTGCCCCATGAGCATGCATTTAAAAGAAATCGACCACGTAAATACATTTTACAAAATGTACCATGTAAATACCAATGGCGGGATAAAAAAACAATTGTTTGAAAAAATAGATATAAATGTAACTATAATCCTAACTGGTTTCAAGAGAATATTAAAACTTTCCCCAGTATTCGCAATTCCACAAGTTGTCATACGTTATTCCTATGTCATGGGACTTATTTTCAAGCTTTTGTACACAAGGAACAGAAAAGGTTGTACAAAGTGTCCTTATAAGATGCTGCCTGCTAATATCAGCTTGTACAAGAGTGTCTCAAAGTGATTTAACTTGTGTACTGTATGGTGCGAAAAAAAGATTACATTTCACCACAGTAGAATGGTGTAACCTCAAAGATGTATATTCATGTCTACATTTGTAGATCAGAAGTAGAAGGAAAAAGACTCACTTGGACATTTCCAAGCAATTGGTTCAGTGGATCAACATTTCGGTCCTTTTCTAGGACCTTCCTCAGGGTTTCCTCCCCCTACTTCAGACCTGCATACAATTTGGCCTCTCCGAGCCCCCATGGCAGGATTACACAATAGTTTTGAGTGCTCCTTCCGTATATGCAACATTTAAACATCACCCATTGCTTAAAGGAGCTCATTTTTTGATGATGTGGTCGTCTGTCAAGACTTTTCCAGCTTTTGCATATACAGTAAATTCAACTCTACTCCAAACGGACTATGAAACAAAGAAAAGCCCGGGCGCTCCCTGATTAAGTTCTTAAGAACAGGGTCAATGTAACAATGGAATTTACAACCTTATAAACAAAGGTCCCCTCTGGTTCGTCTTCTTGTCCTATGGCTCAGACCCCAATAGGGTCCTTATCCAGGATCCTTATTAGTACAGGGATATAGAGAGAGAAAGGGGGAGCACAGGTTGAAGAATTTGGGGTGTCTGGAGTATCTAATTAGATATTTGTGGGTGTGTTTGAAAGATATAATAAATCACTTACACGGCCTTGTGTAAATGCTCTCACAGCAAGGTTTACTTGTCTTGGTGTTCCCTCGGTCGGTTGCCTTCTTCTTATCAGGACTTGGTTTTCTTTCTGGATATCTTCAGCGGTCCTCGGCTTACAATGAGGATGTCTCCCTCGGAATCAATAGATTAAGACAATGTTTTAGAGGGTGATACAGGCAGTGTTGATAAAATCCAATGATGTATATATATATTTATAAGGCAGTAAATACTGCCAGTACTCACACGGGCTAGTGTGAGTACAATCCTAGGGGAAGGTATCTTTTTATCCAAAGTTGATCTTAGCACGTAGTGATCTATAGATGTATTAGGGGTCTGGTATGTAATGATAAATATGAAAAATGATACTCACACGGCCTTGTGTGAGTGAATGCACATCAAGGTATCTTTATCTTGACAGTCCCCTTTTTCTTCTTTTCCGGTTCTTGCTCTTCTTCCTGATTTTCCTCGGTGGTCTTCAGCTTCCAGTGTGGTAATCCCCCTCGGTGTGAACAAATAGGAAAACAATTGTTAGTGGGGAAACGTCAACATAAATCAGTGGCTACCCACTAGAAGAGCGCGAGCAGATACGTCAAAACAGCAAAATGCTGCAGGCACTCACACGGGCAAGTGTGAGTGTAATCCTAGGATTACACTCACACTTGCCCGTGTGAGTGCCTGCAGCATTTTGCTGTTTTGACGTATCTGCTCGCGCTCTTCTAGTGGGTAGCCACTGATTTATGTTGACGTTTCCCCACTAACAATTGTTTTCCTATTTGTTCACACCGAGGGGGATTACCACACTGGAAGCTGAAGACCACCGAGGAAAATCAGGAAGAAGAGCAAGAACCGGAAAAGAAGAAAAAGGGGACTGTCAAGATAAAGATACCTTGATGTGCATTCACTCACACAAGGCCGTGTGAGTATCATTTTTCATATTTATCATTACATACCAGACCCCTAATACATCTATAGATCACTACGTGCTAAGATCAACTTTGGATAAAAAGATACCTTCCCCTAGGATTGTACTCACACTAGCCCGTGTGAGTACTGGCAGTATTTACTGCCTTATAAATATATATATACATCATTGGATTTTATCAACACTGCCTGTATCACCCTCTAAAACATTGTCTTAATCTATTGATTCCGAGGGAGACATCCTCATTGTAAGCCGAGGACCGCTGAAGATATCCAGAAAGAAAACCAAGTCCTGATAAGAAGAAGGCAACCGACCGAGGGAACACCAAGACAAGTAAACCTTGCTGTGAGAGCATTTACACAAGGCCGTGTAAGTGATTTATTATATCTTTCAAACACACCCACAAATATCTAATTAGATACTCCAGACACCCCAAATTCTTCAACCTGTGCTCCCCCTTTCTCTCTCTATATCCCTCTACTCCAAACGGAGCCTACATCCTCCCCAGCCAGGTAAAGACGGCTTCAGGGCATATTGAGTAGGGGGCCCTGGGCTCACGATCATTTTTGTATAGATCACCCTTACTTCCAAAGGATGAGATGTGCACAGTCAAGTTTGAACAATATTTACCGCCTGCTATTTGTTTCTCTGCTTTACGAAAACAAATATAAAAAAACATGTAATTGGCGGTGTTACCCATGGGTAACTGAGAAATAATGAGATCAGAGGAAAAACAGATTGTGAAAAACAGCGAACAGACTACTAAATTCAACAGATTGGGATAGAGGCAAAAACATATTAAAAAATAAAATAAGTTGTTGGCAAAGCCCTCTTTTTCTATGGCCCTCAAAATAGACAACAGTGCACATCTGAGTCTTACTTGTGATATCTATATAAAATTGAAATGATTGTATGTACGTATGTATATCTTTATTTAAACGGGGCCCAGAGTGTACTTTGCGCATTACAAAAGAGACAATACAGGGAATTATAATACAATAAGCGCAACAAACAAAATCAATAGGAAAGGAAATCCCTGTCTTGAAGATCTTAAAATCTTAGTGGTAAGTTGGGAAAGAGCAGGCGAGGAAGTAGCTGGCAGTGCTTGACCATGATAGTTGGTAAGAGTGACTGTGGGTGTGGGACAGTAGCCAGGAGTCCAGGCTATTGAAATGCTTCATTTAAGGGGTGAGTTTTTAGGTTTGTCTTAAAGGTGAGGAGAGAGGGTGCTTGGCATATACTGAGTGTGAGGGAGTTCCATAGGTAAGGGGCAGTGAGGAAAAAAGATTTAAGGTGAGAGAGAGCACTATAGGTGAAATGGGTGGAAAGGAGCCTTGTCAGCAGAGCGCAGGAGATGAACAGGGACATAACAAGAGATCAAAGCGGATATGTCGGGAGGAGCAGATGAGTGAAAAGCCTTGAAGGCATGAAGGAGAACATTGTAGGTGATCCGAAACTTGATGGAGAGTCACGAGAGGGATTTAAGGGGGAGATGAGCAGGGACTGTTTTGGCAGAAAGTGAAATTATTCTAGCAGCAGAATTTCGGATAGATTGCAAAGGAAAAAGTTGCGAGGCAGGGAGACTGAGCAGAATATTTCAAAATTACATATTTAAGCTTTAGCAGTATATTACAAACAAGAAAAATCTGGAGTGCACAATTTTTTTTATTGTGAAGCGATATAGCTATTAGAAGTATATACCAAGTGATAACACAGAAATAACTTGTGCAGAAAAGCTATAATGTGAAGTGAATAGAAAGTGTAGGTGAATCACATAAAAAAAGTGATATATTGCGACCGTGAATCTAAATCAATATATAATACAAATAACCTCCCTTTGGGATATATGAGAGTTGGCTGCTGTTTGGAATTGATGGCTAGGCATCAGGTCTGGGAGAAAAAAAAGAGGAAAAGTGCAAAGAGCTTTCATAGTATAGTTTTATTGAGTACAATCCTGAAATAATAACAATGGTGAGAAATTCTTCAACAGAAATAAATTGGGTTAAAAGCATGTAGGCAAAACCCGTATAATAATCGTGGGAAAGCTGTAGGTCGCCGCGTCACCAACAGATCACAAACACCAAGGTAAGTTGTTACCGGCCTCTGTAAATCGTGAAACAGCTGCCCAGCAGAGAAGTCTTCCGGGGGAACCGCCTGCAGCCTCGGTCAGATGGGTCTCTGTGATCCACCGCTTAGCACCGCAGGAACAGGGCTGCTCAGACAGGGACTCCTAGCAAGGCACACATCGAGTGACGTCAGCACCAGCCGTGCAGGTTGAGTTCAGCAAATGCCACTTGGATCGATAGTCCATAGGGGACCAAACTCCCAAAAATATTAGTAGTATGTCGACAAAAGAAAGGATGGATCTTGGCAATGTTATGGTGGAAGCATCGACAAATTTTAGCCATGGCGTGAATGTGAATGGAGAAGTTAAGGGACGAGTCAAAAGTCACACTTAGGCAACCTGCTTTTTCGACAGGATAGATGATAGTACAGCTTTACTGTGATGGAAAAAGACAATATTTGGCCAGGTTTATGAGGAAATGTGGGAAGCTCCATTTTAGACATTAATTATTAAGTTTAAGGCAACGGAGCACCATCCATGAGGATATAACCAGGAGGCAATCAGAGACTTGGGACTGGATTACATTTGTGAGGTATGGAGTGGATAGGTATATCTGCATAGAGATGATACCTAAATCCAAAAGAGTTGACGAGGTCACAAAGTAATAGTGTGTAGAGAGTAAAGGAGAGGTCACAGAAAAGAGTTCCGAGGTATAACAACAGAAAGATCAACAGGAGACAAAGACAGAAAATGAGCAATGGGAGAGTTATGATGAGAGGATATTTCTCAAACAATCCAGGGGGAGCATGTAAGGGAAAAGAAGACAAACAACGCAAACAATATAAGTGCAGGTGTTTGGAGTATCTGAGATATGATAATGTCCGTAATCTTGGCTCTATGAGCCGCCTACTCAAAGGATACAGAACATATAAAGGCACTTGCAAGGGGGGCTGCTACCCGTGGTTTTCAGTGGATATGTGCTGATCAGGACTCCCATCCAATGGCACAGAGGGGGATGAGTCACCGATATGGAGAGATAGAAAGACTACATAGCACAGATCAATTAAGTAAATGAGATCTTTATGTTTAAAATATAAAATGCGCACTCACAATTGTGCATTAAAAAAAAGGCATATATCACTCAATAGTGAATAACAGGGTCACGGCACCACGATGTCTCTCACCGCCTCCCTTCAGTCGGATGCCTCCTGCTGTCCGTGGAGTCTTTGCAGGGACCGACAGACGTATGATGAGAACCAGGATAGAGCTCGCCTGCGGATACCAAGAGGGTGATCAACAGTATCGAAGGCAGCAGAGAGATAAAGTAGGAGAAGTGGGGAAAAATGACTCCGTCTCTGTTGAGTAAGGTGTTTGAAAGCCAGATTTTAAAGGGTCCAGTAGGGCATGGGAATAACGTTGATCCCACAGGAGAACATGAGACGTTCTAGCACTTTGGATGCCATGAGAAATAAAGTCCAGTAGTTAGTAAGGCAGGTAGGGTCAAGGGTGTTTATTTTGAGAATAGGTGTGACTGACCAACACATGACAAGAATAGGTACGGGCTGTTCAGACTGTATTTTAGAAAAATGTAAGTAATGTTTATTATATAAAAGTAGGAAGGGGAACGGCCTCCTAAAATAAATTTAAAGAAAAAGAATTGTACATTTGTAGTAGTCTGGTATACAAATAAAGAAGTAGAGGTGAATTCTGTGTGTGAAAATAAAAAAGTAGAGGTATTCTGTAACCTCTGGGACAAAAAACACCTATATATTATTACAGTATATATTACTGCTCTTTGATAAATGTGGGTCTTTGTTTATCTTGAGATTCCTTCCATTGGCTGCAGTATGGTTGAATATGACAAGAGCGTGACGTCACATGACCCGGTGTTATTTGATGCTGCATTGCCATGGCAACGCAGCATCACGTAGTGTGATGTCACATTACCCGCAGCATCTTTTGATGCTTCAGACCAGGTAAGGGGCGAGCGAGCAGGGTGGGAGAGCCAGCAGGCGTGTGCAAGGCCAAACGTTTGCGCACTCATGGTCTAGAGCATACTGTAGTACTTTTTGGTTGTGTTGGTATCAGACTGGCCAATTCCATACGCTATATTTATACATTTTATTCAGCATGTACTTTAAACCATCAGAGTTCCACCGGTTCTCCAGTACTTCCGGGTCATGTGGTTACTCCTGGATGCCAGGAAGTGTATCGTTGGAGTGGTTAGCTCAATCACTCTCTAAACGAGGAAATGCCATGATCTACTTGGTACGTCATTAGGGCACTGTAGAGGATAAACTGTTACAGTATGTATTTCATCTCATACATTTTAACAAGGTCAGTGTCTCTCATAAACGGGTTTATTTATTATTTTAAATATATTTACCAGTCCCTTATTTTTGAAGAGTGTAACACAATACACTGTAAGAGAAATGCAATTAAAATCAACGGTTTACTTCCCAAAAGACAATACGCAGCTTCTTACTATCTATGTGTAGCCATGCATAATAATGACTGCGTACATCTTCCCTGTTGGCAGTAAGCCCTGGTAAGTACAGGCCTGCCAGCAGTAGTTATGGAGGTTTTCCCTCACACCCTGGTGTGGTGCCCTGTGTAAGGAAGGGAGTGGCTGTATGCTCTGAGTCCCTGGATAGTGACATCAGAGATGCGCCTGCCCCCTGAGGTATAAAGGGCACAACACTGTCAGTTAGTTTGTGTTAGCCAGCAGTTGTGTGAAGCAGCTGGTAAAATGTATGCTCCTGCATAAGGGATTGGAGGAATACTTTTGTGACCCTAGTGCTGTAACTAGCGGTAGCAGAGTGACCAATCAAGTCTGTCTAAGCCACACTGTGTCCAGGGACCTGGCGCAGTGGTGATCTCCCTAGGAGAAAGGGAATCCCACTTCAATACGGGAGGGCGTACCTGGCAAAGGGACAGCACGGAGAGATGTGCGGCTAGAGCCGGCAGCTGCATGGGGCAGTCTGCTACATTCCAATCTACAATAAAGATGCCGTGTTCAAAGAAACCCCCACTGTGTGAGTGTGAGATTACTCAACAGTAGCAGTCACCACCGAGAAGGAGTTCTTCACCAGGACCATCTCCCTGCGGAAGCATAGATCCTGATGAGGTGGAGGCGCTGCACATGAAGTAAGTTGGACTCGTAACCACTACCTCAGATACCTGTCCTGCTGCCATCCTCTATAACACCAAGCGGGAGACTCAGGAGTCCTGTTACTAGCAGGTGCACCACCACACACGACCTTGTAATGGGGACCGGTTAGACCACACGGGCCAATGTGAGATTGGGTGGGTCAGACAAGGGGGGTCCAGCCGTTACAATTGGAGGCGCTGCTGAGAGACCTGTTAACAGGACAGGCTTTTGCTAGGCACACACGAGGAAACAGGGAAAGTGTCTGCTGCCACTTTGTGCTGTGTGGGACGGAGCCAGGGGTAGTCGTGGGAGCTGCTGGAGCTGCAGGCCGCACAGACGCCTTGGGATCCGTTAGGGGTTAGTGACTCTGGAGCAGGGGGCTATTGCTGTTCTAGTCGCCTTGAGGTAGCGCTAGCGGGGGACGCCTGAAGGGGTAAACTGGTAACTTAGGGCAGGAATTCTGGAAGGGTCCGCACTAGGCTAGCCAACAGTAGGTCGACGCCCAAAGTACTGCATGGAAGAGCCAGAGTACTCTAGTCTCCATTCCAGACCACTTACCAAGGAGCACCGACTGGAGGAACGTGTTACAGTAGACACAGAAAGAGTGAGCCTAGCCTGAGGTAGTGCAAACACGAGTCAGATCTACGTTAGGTACACAAGGTGGTGCACAAGGCATGTTTGTTGTACGGATGTGGTAGCTGCCCCGCAGAGCGGAGCTCCATGTACAAGAACCCCGTCTTCAACGAACAAGAGAGACCTGTCAGAATGGAGGATCTGCACAGAGCAGAAGGTCCAGGATGGCGGGGAGAGGGAACCGCAAGAATGGAGGATCTGCATAGAGTAGAAGGTCCAGGATTGCGGTCAGAGGAAGAACACGCATATGAACTGTGCGTGGACGAAGAACAAGCTACAGAAGAGACTTTTGTGAGCTTGTTGTAGAATGGCGTGAAAGCCGTGGCTGCGCCGTGTTTATCATGTTTTTGTTCTCGGGATGGTATCCCTGAGAATAATGAGCATGAGAGTGTGATCCGATGGGAGGAACGAAATGGACTTTGTTATACCCCAATTAACAAACAGCCAGACGCTACCTCAAATGGGAAAAAGGACAATACTTACCAAGATGGCGGTTCCCGCGTTCCCGGGATACCGCGTGGGCATGCTTCAGAAAGTCTTGCAACTTTGCAGTTTGCTAATTGTTGGTCAGGATTGGCGCCAACGAGAAAACTCCACCCCGATGGGGAGTTTGGCGAGAAAGCTGGAGCCGCGCCCTCATGGACTATGACTCACTCCGCCCCTGTGCTGGGTCAGCCTACAAGTCTACGAGACATCCCCCTAGTTTCAACCAGGGGGAGTGGTTTGCAGTTCCACCGGATATCGATGGAGAAAGAAGGAGGAGGGGTTGCCAAACCCGCCCCTGCCCTTCAGTTGCGAAGAGCCCTTGACCAGTACAGACCTCTGAAACGAGTGCCTCCGCTGGTGAATATGGCTGAAGTTGCTAGTAAAGTGGACCAGAGTCCGTTGATCTCTACTCATCCCTACTCGGCTCCAGGAGGCTTCCTGGTCATCCGTGTGGAGGGTGTGGAGACTGTGGCGTGTCTTTGCCTGCAGTGCAGACTGCCGGGCGGAGCCGTGGGCAGCGAGGCCCGATGCCCCCACTGTGGACTGCAGTACATGTGGCCCATGACCACTTTTGTACCGGTTCAAGCGGTGGGAGTAGCAGGAAATGTCCCGATGCCGATCGACGAGCAGCCGGGAGCACTATGGAATTAGAGTGCAGGTCCCGCGGATTCGGAGTCAGGTTCGGTGCTCCCGACGGAGAAACCCAGCCATCGGAGAGGTGATCACCGAGGAGCCCATCGCCGGTCTCCTACTGGGATGCCTCGGCCGAATTGCCAAGTGGAATCCTCGGACGAGGAGTGAGCTAGGCTGTCGAGTAAGATGGTCATAAAGAGGGACTGCCATACTATTGGTACGCCCTGGAGAGATGCCATTCCCCGTGGTGTGGAGACACGGAGTCGAGTGTCTCCAGTACCGCGACCACCCGATCGCCGGAGTCCCACTGCCGTGGTGACTAGTGGATCGGAAGGAGGTCGATCCACCCCGACCCTGCGAGGTACTAAGATGACACCGTGCCTGTCGCAGACCCAGGGGGTGGAGGAGAAGGAAGAGCGAGTCCAGAGCCAGACTGGATCGCGCAGCAGACGGGCGTTGCCAGATGTCCTCGTGGAGGAAGAGATCCCGATTGGGGATCCAACCCAAGATGGTGTCGAAGCACGTGCGTGCACGGAGGAGATTCCAGATGACCAGAGCGGCATCGAGTGGGAGGTGCTAGCGCTTCTGCGGTCGAGCAGCGGAAGTCGATCCCCTACTACCCGGGGGAGCGGGCGTTCGAGCCGGAGAGCAAGAAGCCCAGCTGCTGGAGTCAAGAAAGGACTTTGTGGCGAAGTTAAGGCAGGTATTGCTGGAGAGCAGGTCGTAACCCTGTCAATACCTACTGTTCGGTCCCGCCCCTCAACCCGTCCACTCCCAAAATTAGCCCCAAGGCCATAGTTAAAGCCCCTGTCCCCGTCACTCCGTCATTCGGGTCCACTTCTAGTTTGGGGCGTCAGGGGATTCCCGGGGTCCTATCCAAGAACGGACTGGAAGCATGGACTGGGGAACGTCCGATGATGGATCGGAGGGTGGAGGGAGGATTTATCGACGTGGGTCGATGGCCAGCGAGAGTTATAGTGCGCTGGGTCTGGAGGGTGGACACTGGTCACAGAGTAAGAGCCAAGTGGGGCGATCTGAGGGTACGTCCGGGGTATCTTCGGGTGGGCCTGATGAGGAGTCAATAGAGGAGTCTGTAGAACCTAGCTCCGAAGAACGGAAGGAGACTAGGTGGTGGGCCCCGTTGTACGAGGGGTATGTTGCTTGGTTCGACCGCACCCGATTTATCCTAGAAAGGGAGGGGGTGGTTGATTACTGGTGGGCTGCCGGTGACTTTGATGACGAGGCATACCTTAGGGCCCTAAGGGTAAGGTGGGATCGCATCCAGGCAGGCCTTATTATCCCAAAGGGGTCCGCAGGGTTGGATGACCCGGTAGAGACCGATGAGCCCCTGTCATGGGTGCTGCCCGGGGTGGCTGGCGACAGTAAGTTGACTAGGGCTTGCCGAGCTGAACGGGCTGTTGCGGCAAAATACAGAAAGTCACATGGGCTTGATTACCCGTATGTCCCAGAACCTCTAATGAGAGAGAGAGAGGAAAATAGGGAGAGATGGCTTAAAAACGATATCCAGCACTATATCGTAGATAAAGGGGGAGCCATTAAAGCAATTCAGGCCGAGCAGAGGGTGTCCCAACTTATGCGGGTCTGGAAGATAGGACGCAGTGTGTACATGCACAAAGTGGTGTATTGCAATGAGCGAGGGGTACCACGGGAATACAGCGTGACTGTGCATGATGCCGCGGGGCGGGAGGTGAAGAAGCCAGATCCTCGACATTATTATTGAGTGCCAAATTAGAGTGGTCTGCTTTTTCTTTAGCGCTCCCTGCTGGTCAGTGAGTGAGATGGGCTTGCATTATTATGTCAATGTGATGATGTTTGCCATGTTATTTGTGTGTTCTTTTGCAGTGTTTCCTGGCGCAAGGTACACCAAATTTAGGTCCCAGCCGGGACGGTGGGTATTAACCAGGGGGAGTATGTAGCCATGCATAATAATGACTGCGTACATCTTCCCTGTTGGCAGTAAGCCCTGGTAAGTACAGGCCTGCCAACAGTAGTTATGGAGGTTTTCCCTCACACCCTGGTGTGGTGCCCTGTGTAAGGAAGGGAGTGGCTGTATGCTCTGAGTCCCTGGATAGTGACATAAGAGATGCGCCTGCCCCCTGAGGTATAAAGGGCACAACACTGTCAGTTAGTTTGTGTTAGCCAGCAGTTGTGTGAAGCAGCTGGTAAAATGTATGCTCCTGCATAAGGGATTGGAGGAATACTTTTGTGACCCTAGTGCTGTAACTAGCGGTAGCAGAGTGACCAATCAAGTCTGTCTAAGCCACACTGTGTCCAGGGACCTGGCGCAGTGGTGATCTCCCTAGGAGAAAGGGAATCCCACTTCAATACGGGAGGGCGTACCTGGCAAAGGGACAGCACGGAGAGATGTGCGGCTAGAGCCGGCAGCTGCATGGGGCAGTCTGCTACATTCCAATCTACAATAAAGATGCTGTGTTCAAAGAAACCCCCACTGTGTGAGTGTGAGATTACTCAACAGTGGCAGTCACCACCGAGAAGGAGTTCCTCACCAGGACCATCTCCCTGTGGAAGCATAGATCCTGATGAGGTGGAGGCGCTGCACATGAAGTAAGTTGGACTCGTAACCACTACCTCAGATACCTGTCCTGCTGCCATCCTCTATAACACCAAGCGGGAGACTCAGGAGTCCTGTTACTAGCAGGTGCACCACCACACACGACCTTGTAATGGGGACCGGTTAGACCACACGGGCCAATGTGAGATTGGGTGGGTCAGACAAGGGGGGTCCAGCCGTTACATATGTTACTTTTAAAAACAAAAGGTGGTACATAACTACATTTTTGCATTATACGCCAACAACCGCCGTTGACGCGAATCACTGATTTCCATGATAGCAGATGTCAGATTTTCATTCATCTACCCCGGAAGAACTATTCATAAAACTGGTATAAAATCAGTGCAAAATCCAGCAATAAATTACACAAGTTCTTGCTGTATTTAATAAGGATCTTGTATGCAAAAATATTTAGCATACTGCTTAGGTTTTGTCTCTCAATGATAACTCAATTAAGCTCTTCTGTTCCATTTTAACAATTACATTCGCTCAATTATTCGACTTGCAACAGGACATATCTTCACACTTTCCCTGAATCTCGCCTGCCTTGGTAGGTGAAAACGATTTCCTAGATTCCCTTTACAAATACCTGTTTCAAAATGTATGCAATTCCGGGTCAACATTCATGTGATGGATTTTCTTGCTTCTGTACTAAATTTGCACATTGCACGGAACTCACAACAAACAAAGTTAATACCTTACTGTTGGAATTGAGTGTTCAACGAGTATGGACCAAATGTGTTCTCAAGTATAATTTCCCTTCAGCACTCAAAAAGTCCTGTCAATTACCACTGAGCACTGAAAAATGACGGCCCAGAATTGTCAGCACCGCGCAATCCGACAGGTGGATGGATGTCAAGGCAGGTGGGAGGGGGGGCCCACTAGTTCAGGCGCTGGTCCATAAGTAGGCTTCTGGAAGTGGATTGAAGGTGATAAGGGCTGTGTACAGTAGAAGTGTATTATCAGATAATTGGGTACCTTGTCCAGAAACTATTTGAACGAGCTTTATGGAGCTGCAAAACTTACTGTAATCATTAACAAGTAGCCAAGTGGTAATGCCACAGCATTTACAGCAAGTGAAGTGGATTCAAATCCCGACGTCACGACCTTGGGCAAGGCACTTTATCTCCCTCTGCCACCCAAATAAAAGTGTAAGACTGTAAACTCTATTTGGAAGGGATAACCTTTGGAATAATCCAAATGACAACATAAAATACAGAAGTAGCAAGACTTACTTTAGTCCGTCCCGCAAAACACCAACTATAAATCCCCGACATTTATTTGCAATCTGCGGTTCCCCCTGCAGTCACCTTACGGCTTCTGACTATTATAGACGTAGATATTCTGTGTGCTTCCTGCCGGCCACACGTACTGAACAGCACTAACATAATAGAATTATTCCGGCTGACCGCAGCCGAGATGCAGCAAAGTGTTCACAAGGGGGTCATCTCGCACCTTCTCGCGGTCACGGGAAGTGTAAGTCTTGCTACACTACACTTGCTACACATTTACTAAAGTACATTTCGTTTTTTTTTGTATACTTTCTGCATGGACTGGGTACATCAATTTCACCGAAAAGAAAAGCAGATAATGAAGCCACATGGAAACTGTGACTACGTAATGAGGTTTGTGTGGCATCCTTGTGCAAGTTTCCATTTGCGTTTGGTATGACATTCAAACTCATTTTTCTGGTTTAAAAAAAAAAAGTAATTTTACTCAAGTATGAAGGCTATTTATGATACTGTTTATTCTATGTACTTTTACACTTCTGGCAAATACCCACAGGAGTCTGACTCAGCCGAGGAATAGGGTCCCATTAAAGTCATGAGTCAACAGTGTAAATTTAAAGCCACCCTGCAGTGAGAAAAGCCAAATCTGTATAAATTAGATCTCTGTGTCACTCATACGGTATATTTGCCCTTTTACTTTATGCTGATATTTTCTCAATTTACACGTTAAAATAACTTTTCTCGCATCATGACGAGACTAAATTAAGCCCGGGTAGCCCACGTAGGATTAGACACAGGGGCTTAATGGGAAGGGAAAGCATTTAGCTTGACTTTTAAGATGTACGTAGTTGTTTGTAACTCAGTACGAAAATTAATTGGAAACAGGTTACAATTGCGTTTGACTTTAATTGGTGGCCAACATCACACACCCACACCTTCTCTACCATCCACGAGTCTTCTCGCCTGCCTTTCATCTCATCAGCCTTCAGTCTGCAAGGAAATCCTTGGACTGGACTGCCCATCAACTCTTGCACATATTTATCAGACGTAATCTGTCCTTCCCTTTTCCAGAGCGTAATAACAACGCTAAGGCTGCGATTATACCAAAAAACGCCCGTGGTGTTTCCCATAGCGACACCACACGGCGCAATTTTTTTTTGTTGAAAAAAATAGTCCACGCTGCCGCTGAGCTCGCTTATGCTTGGAGAGCGGTGACGTCACCAGCTCTCCAAGCATGACCGATCGCTGTCCTGCAACATTTTTAGAGCGGAGCGGGGGGAGGGGGGCGTGGCTATTACAGGAGGGGGCTGTATGTGTCTATGTGTTTCTGTGTGTGTGTGTGTGTATGTGTGTGTGTGTGTCTGTCTGTCTCTGTGTCTGTCTCTGTGTCTCTCTCTCTCTCTCTCTCTCTCTCTGTGTCTCTTGGTGTGTGTGTGTCTCCATTTTCTCTCTACCCCCTTCCCTCCCCTCTCTCTCTCCCCCCCTTTCCTCCTCTCCGCCCTCTCTCCCCCCCTTCCCTCCTCTCCGCCCTTTCTCACCCTTTTCCCTTCTCTCTCCCCCCTTCCCTCCTCTCCGCCCTCTCTCCCCCTTCCATCCTCTCTCCCCCCCTTCCCTCCTCTGTCTCCCCCCTCCATAATCTCCCTTCTCCTTCCCTCCTCTCTCCCCTCCCTACCCTCATCTCTCTCCCCCCTTCCCTCCTTTCTCTTTCCCCCCTTTGCCCTCTCCCCCCTTCCCTTTTCTTTCCCCCCGCTCTCTCCTCCCCTTCCCTCCTCTCTTCCCCGCGCTCTCCTCCCCTTCCCTCCTCTCTCCCCCCCTTCACTCTCTCCCCTTTTGCTCTCTCTCCCCCTTCGCTCTCTCTCTCCCCCTTTCACTCTCTCCCCCCATTCGCTCTCTCTTTTTCCCCTTTGCTCTCTCTCCCCCTTTCGCACTCTCTCTCTCCCCCTTCGCTCTCTCTCCCACCTTCGCTCTCTCTCCCCCCTTCGCTCTCTCTCCCACCTTCGCTCTCTCTCCCCCCCTTTGCGCTCTCCCCCCTTTGCTCTCTCTTTCCCCCCCTTTCGCTCTCTCCCTTTCGCTCTCTCTCTCCCCCCTTTTGCGCTTTCTCTCCCCCCTCTTGTGCTCTCTCTCTCCCCCCTTTGCGCTCTCCCCCCTTTGCGCTCTCTCTCTCCCCCCTTTGCTCTCTCTCTCCACTTTGCTCTCTCTCCCCCCTTCGCGCGCTCTCCCCCCATTGCTCTCTCTTCCGCCCCCCCCCTCCGCGCTCACTCTGTTTGCCCCCTCCCTCTCCCTGTCCGTTTGCTCCCCCCCTCTCCCAGTCCATTTGTCGTCATCCCCTCTCCTAGTCTGTTGCCCCCTCCCTCTCCCTGTCCGTTTGCCCAGCGATCGGGGACAGCTGCATTTGGTATAGGCAGTTTTCAGGGATGTATAACACTTGTTTGATTTCTGGTATAATCACAGCCTTACACTCTCCTTAACAGTTGTTATATGCACCAGGCTAGCCATTCGCATCATTTTTATGCCAGATCTCCTCTAAAAGCAGTTGTTTTGCCTTTCGGACCTCTATTCTCCAAACTTAAAGGACCAAAAAACAAGTCCTATTTGAAAGAATTGCTTCTTAGTGGAACATATAAGTTGGGTTATTGATGGGAGGATCATGGCATTCTTTGTCCTTTCCACTATCACTCCTTCTCTCTCTGTCCTGCCACTCTGTCCTTCTCTCTCTGTCCTGCCACTCTGTCCTGCCACTCTGTCCTTCTCTCTCTGTCCTGCCACTCTGTCCTGCCACTCCGTCCTGCCACTCTGTCCTTCTCTCTCTCTGTCCTGCCACTCTGTCCTTCTCTCTCTGTCCTGCCACTCTGTCCTTCTCACTCTGTCCTGCCACTCTGTCCTGCCACTCTGTCCTGCCACTCTGTCCTGCCACTCTGTCCTGCCACTCTGTCCTTCTCTCTCTGTCCTGCCACTCTGTCCTGCCACTCTGTCCTGCCTCTCTGTCCTGCCACTCTGTCCTGCCACTCTGTCCTGACACTCTGTCCTGACACTCTGTCCTGACACTCTGTCCTGCCACTCTGTCCTGCCACTCTGTCCTGCCACTCTGTCCTGCCACTCTGTCCTTCTCTCTCTGTCCTGCCACTCTGTCCTGCCACTCTGTCCTGCCACTCTGTCCTGCCACTCTGTCCTGCCACTCTGTCCTGACACTCTGTCCTGCCACTCTGTCCAGACACTCTGTCCTGCCACTCTGTCCTTCTCTCTCTGTCCTGCCACTCTGTCCTGCCACTCTGTCCTTCTCTCTCTGTCCTGCCACTCTGTCCTTCTCTCTCTGTCCTGCCACTCTGAGCCACCTTATCACAACTCTAGAGCAGAACCCCCAGTTGGGGAAGCATTACTCTATCCACTGGTAAGAATAAACCAATGTACCGGCACTGGACAACCGTTACACATGTACAGATATAACAAACCGGATTGTTGTTGGTGCCGCTGCCAGCTGCTGTCACACGACGGTCACGGCACCAGTGTATTAACTGGAGGGTGTCCATTTGGTAGCATGAACCCCCCCACCGGAGCGCGATCGTAACAAGCCCTGTCACCGGCGCCGCAGACGTTTGCTTCTTTGACTGCGGCGCCGGGGACAGTGAGTCTTACTACATCTGTAAATAAAAATATCGGTCTGATCAAATATAATTTGGAATGCAATAGTATAATTTACAGTACCAGAGACGGGAGTCAACTAATAGATAACGCACACACATATACACACACAAACACACACACACACACACAAACACACACACACACACACACACACACACACACACACACACACACACACACACACACACACACACACACCCACACACACACACACACACACACACACACACACACACACACACACACACACACTAGCACTTTTTTACATAGTGATAAGACACAAGAAACAGAACCGAAAACTTCACATTGAGGCTTTTGTAGAGATATATCATCCAAAAGGTAAAGTTTAACCAATCTTCAAGTAGAATGCTTTAAAAATATCGGCGGAGCGGATAGCTGAACAATATTGTCTACAAATGAGACGTGAAAGATGTTTTCCTGTAGGCAATATAACAGGACAAAAAGCACTTTATTGTTCAGTGGCAGGAGTGTATACACCATTGGAAAAGCTACAAAAATACTCATTTAACATTATATAGTATAACAAGACTTGGGTTGAATTACTGTGGTAAGAAATAATGCTAAATATTATGATAAGGCCTTTAAATAATGCCTTTAAAAAGGCAAAACATCATGAACTTCTAACATTTGAGAGATAAATATAGAAAAAAAAAGAATCAAATCTTTCCAGTAAATATTGTCCAGTTTTATTGAGATAAATATTTTTCAAGGGCTGTACTTCTTTAATATACACAAGTAATATATTCATTATTTTAAATCAACACATCATTTCCTTTTTAAATATAAAGGAAACAAAGCATATTCCTCCTCACAAACGAATTTCTGTTTTACGTGCAGTATGTAACATATATGTATAGACATACAGTATGTAACATATATGTATAGACATACAGTATGTAACATATATGTATAGACATACAGTATGTAACATATATGTATAGACATTGTGACAGAAACCAGGGGATGGTAATAAATTCCATATATAGGGCTCCCAGGATACTGAACAGTTTCTATCCTGTTTGGCCTGGGAGTGCAGCCTTATAATACATACACTCCATCCCACAGTTTGGCAAGCGCTGGAACTGAGGGATGAGAGATTCAGAACAGAGTTTGTCTGCTGCCTGATTTCTGTCACCTGTCATGCTAATTAGAAATCAGGTATGTAAGACTGATTTCCTGTTTGCTCTCCCCTCTCCCCAAGAGCCTGGAGGCTGGAAGGCTGCTGAACTACAGAGGGGAGAAGCCTCTTCCCCAAACAGGTTCAATCATTCTGTTCATTTGTCTAAGACTGCAAAATTACCTTGTTTTGTTGTTGGAAGTGGAAAAGCCACTTCCACCCTGAGTTAGGGAAATCTAAGTTAAGTTATCGCTCAGGTGAGCAGCTTTTGTTTTGATGTGTCTCTGTTGTATGCACTGTGGCAGTCTCAGTGCCTGGGACGGAATAAACCAGGCATAGCCTGTTTAAAGGAACAGTACGTGACACCTCATCATTTGAGCTACCCTAAAAGACCGTGTTCTAACAGTCCCGGACAAACGGCGGAGCCCCGGAGTAAGCTGTTTGTCACATATGGTGGAGAATGCAGGCAGAACACTAAAAGGTCTGCGGGTTAAAGAACTTTCTCTCTCCAAACAAGATGGAAGACGTGGTGAGTGTGCTGGTACGCAATGTCGCTGTCCAGAAAGACGCGAATGAAGCCCAGCAAAAGATTAATGCAGCCCTGCAACAGGCGAATGAAACCCAGCAACAGCTGTTAATAGCCCAGCAAGAGACTAATGCAAACCAGCAACAGCTGTTAATAAACCAGCAAGAGATTAATGCAAACCAGCAACAGGCGAATGCAAACCAGCAAGAGACAAACCGCTTGCTGAGAGAGGAGCAACAACGGTTCGCTCAGGGCTTACAGCAGGAACTCGAGATCCTGAGGGGGACTATCAGTAACCTTCCACTGGCAGCGGCAGCCCCAGTTCCGAAAATTACCAGGGCAAGCCACTACCTTCAGAAGATGGGACCCTCGGATGATGTAGAAGCCTATCTTCTCACGTTTGAACGCACGGCACAGAGACAGGGATGGCCAGAAGCTGAGTGGGCTGGTCTAATCGCACCCTTCCTAAGCGGTGAACCCCAGAAGGCTTACTTTGATCTAGAGCCAGCCGAAGCTAACATCTATGCAAAATTGAAGTTCGAGATCCTCGCCCGCCTCGGCGTAACCACGACTGTTCGTGCCCAAAGGTTTCACGCATGGTCCTTCACGATGGATAAAGCCACCCGAAGCCAGATGCATGACCTCATCCACCTCGCCCGGAAGTGGCTACAACCCGAGATCAACTCAGCAAGCCACATCGTGGAACGGTTGGTCATGGACCAGTTCTTGAGGAAACTTCCCTCTGCCTTACGCCGTTGGGTCAGTCGGAGTGACCCCCACAATGCGGATGAGCTTGTGGCCCTCGTAGAAAGGTACAATGCAGCAGAAGAGCACCCGCAACCCACAGTCGTGGAGCAACCCCACTACCCGAGGTTCCAGGACTCTTCCAGAGACGGTAAAAGGGTACCGGGGTTAAGGGGCGCTGAAGAGCGGCGACCACCTTCACGCAGCACCAGCAACAGTGGCTCGCACACTAAGGGCAATAGCCAACATGGGGAGCCAGGAAAAGGCTCTAAGTGGGACACAGACTATGTACCTAAATGTGTAAATTGTCATGAGAGGGGCCACACCGCAAAAATCTGCCCACTAAATGATGAACCCATGCAATGCAACAGCGTGGAACCTTATTCGCTGTGGTCCCAATGTATGGGCCATAGCCCAGAGGACCCCTTGAATAACCATCTGTGGGCATTTGTAAAGGTTAATGGTAAGAGGGTTCGGGCACTTCTTGACTCTGGGAGCATGGTCACACTAGTGTCCGAATACCTGTTGCCCATTAAGAAGAAACAGGGAAACAGTTCACAAAGAGTGGCAATTTGTTGTATACATGGGGATAATCATGAATATTCCACTGTTGATGTTTTTTTTTAAACAAAGTTTGGTTCTTTAGATTTCAAGGTGGGTATTGTACCCAAACTGGCACATGATGTGTTAATAGGGACCGACTTTCCCCATTTTCTAAAAATGTGGTCCCCCGCTCAGAATAGCGCCCAGAGTTCAATAGCGGACAATAACGAAGTATTAGAAGAAACAAATCCTTTCCCTTTTTCAGAAATGGATGTTGACGAGGGCACAAATAAGAAGGGGAAAAAGGAGGAGTGCTGTAAAATTCCCTTCCCCATCACTACTTTGGTAGGGAATACCCCAAATCAAGATGTTGATCAGACACTTACCACCCCAGAACCGGATAAGACCCTCGCTGACCTAGAGGTCAGTCCTGGGAGTTTTAAGAAGGCCCAGTGGGAGGACCCCACATTAGCGGTAGCAAGGGGAAATATACGGGACCAGAATAGTACTCCTGGCCAACCAGATAGGTCACTTGCTTACCCCTACTTCGAGGTAGAGAACGACCTAGTATATCGGGTTGATAAAAGGAAATCAGTTACAACTAAACAATTGTTGGTACCACGGACATTCCGTAACGTAGTATTACACCTCGCACATAGTCATCCATTGGGGGGACACCTAGGGGTGGAAAAGACAAAAAAAAAGGTTGAATGTCAGATCACCGCCCCGTTCAAAGCGTACCGCAGCCCATTGGTACCCCTTCCCATAATAGAGGTACCATTTGACCGGATTGCTATGGATCTAGTAGGACCCCTAATAAAGTCTGCTAGGGGACATCAGCATATATTGGTAATATTAGATTATGCCACCCGATATCCGGAGGCAGTTCCCCTACGTAGCACCTCTGCTAAAAACATAGCAAAAGAGTTAGTAGTTCTGTTTTCCCGGGTCAGAATTCCTAAAGAGATTTTATCTGACCAGGGAACACCATTTATGTCCCAAGTAACAAAAGAGCTATGTAAACTCCTAAAAATCAAGCATCTCAGAACCTCAGTCTATCATCCACAAACAGATGGTTTAGTGGAAAGGTTCAATAAAACCTTAAAGAGCATGTTACGGCGGGTGGTCGATAAAGATGGGAAAAACTGGGATTGTTTGTTACCGTACCTGTTATTGGCCATTAGGGAAGTTCCCCAATCATTCACAGGTTTCTCCCCATTTGAACAATTGTATGGCCGACACCCAAGGGGCTTACTGGATATAGCCAAAGAGACTTGGGAACACGAGGTTACCCCTTACAGAAGTGTAATAGAGCATGTTGCCCAGATGCAGGACCGCATTGCTGCAGTCCTACCCATAGTGAGGGAACACATGGAGAAAGCTCAAGAAGCACAGAGGAATACGTATAATAAGGGTGCTAGGGTCAGAATTTTTTTTCCAGGTGATAGGGTACTAGTTCTGGTTCCCACCGTGGAGAGTAAATTCCTTGCTAAATGGCATGGGCCATATGAGGTCTTGGAAAGAGTGGGAGAAGTAAATTATAAGGTAAGACAGCCAGGTAGGAGGAAACCTGAGCAAATTTACCATATAAACCTACTCAAGCCCTGGAAAGATAGAGAAGTCTTGTTAACCCTAGTACCCCCAGGTCCGTCAGAGAATCAAGAAACTGACCCATAGTTTAGCATAGCTGAAACCCTGTCCGTTCATCAGAAACGAGAGGTTCAGAATTTAGTGAGAAGAAACAAAGAAATCTTCTCTACACAGCCAGGTAGAACTAGCGTAATTGAACATGACCTAGTCTCTGAACCGGGGGTCCGAGTTAACCTTAAACCGTACCGAATCCCAGAGGCCAAAAGAGAGGCTATAAATTTAGAGGTTAAAAAAATGCTAAAACCAGGCGTAATTGAGGAATCCCAAAGTGGGTGGAACAGCCCTATAGTCTTAGTCCCAAAGCCAGATGGTACAACAAGGTTTTGTAATGATTACCGGAAACTAAACGCGGTGTCAAAATTTGATACTTATCCTATGCCCAGGGTAGATGAACTTGTAGAGAGACTGGGCAAAGCCCGATATCTCACAACCCTAGACCTAACAAAAGGGTACTGGCAGGTTCCCCTCACAGAAAGGGCAAAAGAAAAGACAGCCTTCTCAACCCCAGACGGCCTCTTTCAGTATAAGGTGCTGCCTTTTGGCTTACATGGAGCTCCCGCCACATTCCAAAGAATGATGGATAAAATTTTAAAACCACATGCTCGGTATGCTGCCGCCTACCTGGATGATGTGGTAATCCATAGTGAAGATTGGCAATCCCACCTTCCAAAGGTCCAAGCTGTGCTCGACGCAGTTCGGTCTGCTGGACTAACTGCTAACCCCACTAAATGCACTATTGGTCTGGAGGAGGCCAAGTATCTGAGGTATTCTATTGGCAGAGGTTTACTCAAACCCCAAACACTCAAAGTGGAGGCGATACAAAATTGGCCAAGGCCAGTTACAAAAAAACAAGTAAGGACCTTTTTGGGGTTAATTGGGTACTCTAGAAGGTTTATTCCCAATTTTGCAACTAAGGCAACCCCACTAACTGACCTCACAAAAGCAAGAGGACCGCTAATGGTAAAGTGGTCCCCCGAAACCGAACAGGCCTTTAGAAGCCTGAAAGAAGCTCTCTGTGCCCAACCAGTATTGGTCACACCTGACTTCTCCAAAGAGTTCGTAGTCCAAACCGACGCATCTGAGGTAGGGCTGGGGGCGGTACTCTCCCAGGAGTCTCAAGGTGAGGAGCACCCCATCCTTTATTTAAGTAGGAAACTAAATCCCCAGGAGAAAAATGACTCCATAGTAGAGAAAGTGTCTAGCAATAAATGGGCTGTAGAGACGCTCAAATACTACCTGTTGGGGAGAAAATTCCGGTTGGTCACAGATCATGCACCCCTTACCTGGATGTGTCAAAACAGGGAAAAGAATGTTAGAGTGACCAGGTGGTTCCTAAGCCTACAACCCTTTAAATTTTCTGTGGAACACAGGTCAGGGCACAAACATGGCAATGCTGACGGGTTGTCAAGGATGCACTCCCTAATATCCATGGTCACTCATCCCTCGAGGTCTGAGCTGGGGGGGAGGATATGTGACAGAAACCAGGGGATGGTAATAAATTCCATGTATAGGGCTCCCAGGATACTGAACAGTTTCTATCCTGTTTGGCCTGGGAGTGCAGCCTTATAATACATGCACTCCATCCCACAGTTTGGCAAGCGCTGGAACTGAGGGATGAGAGATCCAGACCAGAGTTTGTCTGCTGCCTGATTTCTGTCACCTGTCATGCTAATTAGAAATCAGGTATGTAAGACTGATTTCCTGTTTGCTCTCCCCTCTCCCCGAGAGCCTGGAGGCTGGAAGGCTGCTGAACTACAGAGGGGAGAAGCCTCTTCCCCAAACAGGTACAGTCATTCTGTTCATTTGTCTAAGACTGCAAAAGTACCTTGTTTTGTTGTTGGAAGTGGAAAAGCCACTTCCACCCTGAGTTAGGGAAATCTAAGTTAAGTTATCGCTCAGGTGAGCAGCTTTTGTTTTGATGTGTCTCTGTTGTATGCACTGTGGCAGTCTCAGCGCCTGAGACGGAATAAACCAGGCATAGCCTGTTTAAAGGAACAGTACGTGACGCCTCATCATTTGACCTACCCTAAAAGACCGTGTTCTAACAGTCCCGGACAAACGGCGGAGCCCCGGAGTAAGCTGTTTGTCACAACATACAGTATGTAACATATATGTATAGACATACAGTATGTAACATATATGTATAGACATACAGTATGTAACATATATGTATAGACATACAGTATACCACGGTGGATATGAGAAGTTAACCTGCTCTGCATATCCTAGTGTCAAGTGTATTGATGGGCATGACTTCCGGCCAATGGCTGTGAGCAGAAGGACTGAGACCATAGGATATTGAAAAGATGACATCACAGAAAGAGGAGGGGAGATATACAGTAGGTAGCTTGGAGGAGCACGTGTGGATAAATCCAGGAGTGATACATGAAAAGATAATCCTTTATGAAGTATCTGGCTGCACGAGCTCCAATCCTGTGTCGGCACCAATTATTCATTTGTTAGCACACGGGCCACCGGGACTGAATAAGTGACACTGTGGGACATTTGCTCAGTGAGGTCTATTATTATACCATATGTATGATTACCATAGATGTTGTATATGGTCCCCTGATATTGAGAGCCACACATATATATATATATATATGTATATATACTGCTTTACTGTGGAGGGTTTTTGTCACTTTTTTACCCACCATAACCTTAATGACAGTGGTGATTACCTAGTCTAAGTCTCAAACCAGCTTAGCCATTACAACCAACCTCACAATGATGATACCCATCAAGGTTGAAACATGTCTGTGAGTGGGTTTAATGGCTTTGCATCTCATCCCAGCCTCTGTCTAAAAGCTGTGTTTAAAACAGCATGCATTGGCTTGAGGATTTGCTTGTGTAATACAGTACGAGCTTGAGACAAAAGGTGGCACTGAGTCCTCATTTGCATGTCATTTCCCAGAATCCCTTGCTGCAGTGGAAGCGCTGTATGCTGGGCGATAATGGGGAAAGACAGGGTTGCAGACCTGTCTAAGACATGGAAATGAACATACAGTAATATTTACAGTTGCTTTATGCTTTACTGTGGAGGGTTTTTGTCACTTTTTTTACCCACCGCAACCTTAATAAATAAATATACATACATACATACATATATATATATGTGGCTCTCAATATGTTTTTTTTATTTTCTGTCTTTGGGCCTCATGCAGTAAGCGACGATTATGTGAAATCGGCAAGCTTATCGATTAGTCATGTTATTGGCGTTTTTCCCTCTCCGTATGCAGTAAGTGCCGAATACATTCAAAATCAACCAGAAAACAAATCCGCCCACTCTCACGATGATGAGCCGATCACACACAGGTGTATCGGCGTGCGTGGCGGGGTGCTGTTAGGTTGCACAATCACAAATCTTGCTGAATCAGGCGAAACAAGCATGTTTTTGATTGCGCGCCATATTTAAAGGCAACGTGTACTGCTAATCATTCTCTGTGTTGTTGGGAGTGAGAGAGAGAGAGAGACGCACAGAGCTGGACGATTGAAGATTTGCATATTGACTGAGAGACTTGTTGTGTATTGGGTGAGCTTTGTCCATTGTTGTTTTGTTTACATCTTTGTCTTGTTTTATATGTGGAAGTGTTTCGTGTGATTGGCTGTACATTTATTGTCTGTTTTTTGTGAGTGCTGGAAGTATGCCCGCAAAGCGTGGGAAGAGTGATGCTGGTGGGAGTGGGAGTGCTACTCGTGCGAGTACGCGTCGGAGTGAACGTTCTGTTCAGGGGAGTGATGTTGCTGGTGCACCGAGTGGTGTTGCTGGGAGTGGGAGTGCTGTTGTTGGGAGTGGGAGTGCTGGTGCTGCGAGTGGTGTTGCTGGGAGTGGGAGTGCTGTTGTTGGGAGTGGGAGTGCTGTTGTTGGGAGTGGGAGTGCTGTTGCTGTGAGTGGGAGTGCTGGTGCTGGGAGTGGGAGTGCTGTTGCTGTGAGTGGGAGTGCTGGTGCTGGGAGTGCTGGTGCTAGGAGTGTGAGTGCTGGTGCTAGGAGTGTGAGTGCTGGTGCTAGGAGTGGGAGTGCTGGTGCTAGGAGTGGGAGTGCTGGTGCTGGGAGTGCTGCTGGTGGCGCAGTTGCTGATGGGGTGTCTGGTGGTGGCGTGCTTGCTGGTGGCCAGCTTTTGGAGGCTCTTCCATTGGAAGAAGGAGAGTCCAGTCAGCACCAGCCAAGCTCTGACCCTAAACCTGCTCGGAAGAAACGTGTGGAGAAGCCACGTAATCCTCGCTTCAATGACCAGGAAAATAGGGCTCTTGTCACTGGCATTCTGGAGCACTATGACAGTCTCTATGGACATTTAGTAGGTAAGTGTAACTTTACATTTATTATTCAAATACATGTGATCCTAGGTCATCTGAGTTTTGTTCATATGCAAATATGGGTACACAATATCTTTCTATGTTCATTAGTGTGGAAACACAGCTTTTTATCATGCCTTACAAGGACAAATAAACACAGGCGGTCAATTTGCCAGAACTGCATACAATATGAATGCAACCTTGCTTACATGTATAGGTTTAGTAGTGAATGCTCATGTGCTGCACATATTACACATAAAACAGCATGTTTGCTATCTCTTGGAACAGCTAGCAGTGTAGGAAACTGGTGCTTATATTATTATTCATTTACCTCATATCTTTTATATGTTTTTCAAGGGCGGACAAGTGCAGCAAGCAAAAAAGAAATGTGGGACACAATAGTCATTGGTGTCAATGCCTGTGGGAATAGTGTCAGGGACAAGTATCATTGTCGGAAAAGATTTGATGATATTAGGTCCAAATTGAAAAAGAAAATACAAGACCAACGCGTGCATGCTACTGGCACTGGAGGTGGGCCCACACCACAACGTCTCATATTGACTCCATTGGAGGAGCTGCTTCGGCCAAAATTACTTACCGTCGTCGTGGAAGGCTTGGCTGGTGACCGTGACATTGGAATTTATCCGTCACAATTTCCAGCAGGTGATAAATATTACTGTACTAGGCGTGTCGTTGCTTACAGTTATTTTGCATATTTACACTGCTTTTTATACTGTCTTCACAATATAAGCATACCTGCATCTATATATGTATATGTCTGATTCTGTATATATATATCTCAAAATAGACATATATGTAGTAGTCCTACTAAAAGCAGTAACTAATATAGCACGTGCCATTGCGTGCTCATTTACATGTGAATTCCCAAAATGCATAGCTGCAGTGGAAGCAATTGATGGTGGGCGAAGATGGGGAACAACAGGGTAGTACACATGTGTAACACATGTTAATCAGAAATTATTAGTAGCTACAGGTACAGAACAGAAATATGTATCATATTATTGTGTATTTTATTGATTTTACTCCGACAAACATGACATTACTGCCTATTTTAAGCATGCATCAAAGAAATTGCATGTAACGGCCTACAAACATCACTGGCACTAACACATCTATAGTTGCTTATGAAAAGGTCCATTTTTGCTTTATGTCATATACAGACAGCATAATGAGGCACACGTATCATATGTTATGTCATTGTTTTCATAACTTAAACACTGCAGATGACTACTTAGCTCATCTACCATTGTGTTAAAGCAGCTGCAATTAATATCTCATCACAGCATACACTTCAACAGAGGGGGTGGGGTTCAGCACACACACTAATTACAGCCTCATTTCACGGTCAACTTAGTTCACACCATTTGCACCTGTTTCAAGTCATTGAAAGGTGTGGCTGATTAGGCTTTTTGGGGAAGGGAATACCTTTCTTACAACCTGAATAGCACAACTGAAGTTAATCACACTCATTTGAAAGCTTAACTCTAGCTACTAAATGCCCCAACAACTCATTACTTATCAAAGCGTACGTCACACATTAGTTCACTCATATCTATAGTTGAACTACTATGAAAGACACATTATCACACACTGCATGTGTTGTCTTGTTGAGTCACAGCCACATTCAGGTGTGCCACATCTTCGATTAATGTACCACACATATCCTCTACCAAAAACAACACTTTTTGCAATATGACCACCTTCATGATAACCATTGTGAATGGTCATCTCATGATAGTTATGTACATTATGATACTGATATCACTACACAACATATGATTTTTATGTACTCATTTAATCTATTTATCCTCACGCATTACTGCAGAAACATAGTATGTTGTATGTTAGGGAACTCAAAAATTCTAAGTACACAGGCATGTACAGTGTTATTACAACTATTTATGTTCACTTTCACACACATTTTCGGTTAAGGAACTGATGTTGTTAGTTAATCATAAATACAGAACATACAATAAGTGTTTGTTCAATATTTACACATGTAAATGTAAAACTTATGTTATTGTTATATATAGTTGCCCCTGGAGGACATGTGTCACCTGAGATGGAACAAGTGTCTTCACCTGGGTCAGCCAGCTCAACACTACTAGAAGGTGAGTGTATCATTTGCTGGCCATATAATATGTGCTCTTCTATATGTTATGTTGTCATGTGCATTATTTGTTTTGCACATCTTCTTTAAATAGGATTACTTAGTGTCAGTGAAAATTAAGTGTAAGGCAACATGTATTGTGTTAGTGATGTTAATTATCATGTAGGACTTCTGAGTTTAGAGCAACTTTTCATTCATTCATATTTCATACTGAGTCCAAACATTATTCGTAAGTCAAGGTAGTTTTTAATGAGGTTATAAAACGTATGCTAACATGTTAGGTGTTACTTAGGACACAGTACAATTACATAGTAACACAGCATACATTAACATGCCATTTAATAATGTGTACATTTCTTTTTAGAACATCATGGTGATGAGGATGATGAGTATGATGAGGATGACGCCACAGAAGAGACTGAAATACAATCATGTGACCATGAAGAGGTGCCAATAGAAACTGTTGTACCGCCAAATCGTCCATCAACTTCCACATACGATGCAATTGTAGCTTCAGAGGGAAAAATAGTGGACGCAGAAAATCGTCGCCATTCAGACATGATGACAGTGCTGGAAAGGATGATTGGACTGCAGGAAGAAACAGTATCACAATTGGCACATCTCCACAGAGTCTTCATTGAAGTGCCTAAACAGTTGCAAAAAATCAACACCTCATTCGAAGCATTAGTTGTTCAGCAAACACAAGCTAATTACTGGAGAATGACTAATGTACCACAATTCAACACCTCCCAGCCAGGATCTGTTCATGCAGGTCAGTTTTCACCACATTCATCTGATATTCATTCACCAGGCCCAAATGTTACCGGTCAAGTAGCAGACATTGCTGTGCAGGTTCCTGATGACATCCTACCGCTGCCATCTGTACAAATTCAGCAGCAGACACCTACAAAGGAGGCGACAAAAACAAAACAAGACACACATGAAACAGACCAACCATCACTTGTGCAGTGTCTACCAACTTGCTCACATGTGTCACTGGGCACAAGCCCTGTCCGTGAACAGTCACTACCCAAAAGCCCTGTAGGTGAGTCGCTGCCCAAAAGCCCTGTAGGTGAATCGCTGCCCAAAAGCCCTGTAGGTGAATCGCTGCCCAAAAGCCCTGTAGGTGAATCACTGCCCAAAAGCCCTGTAGGTGAGTCACTGGCCACAAGCCCTGTAGGTGAGTCACTGGCCACAAGCCCCGTAGGTGAACAGTCACTGGCCACAAGCCCTGCCCGTGAAGTGCCAGAGGCCACTCAAAGTGGCTCTGTTGTGCCTAAAGTTGGTGGCAAAAGAAAAAGGAAAATTCAAGAGACAACAAGCAGGCCTGTTACTCGCTCGCAAAAGGAACAAAAAAAATAAATGTTATAATTCAGAAAATATGTCTTTGGCCTTGTTTTGTTGACTTCAGATTATCTAATTACTATTGTATGTATGCTGAAGACTGTGTTGTTTCCAAACTTTCAACTATGTTCTTGTACACGTGAAGTTTTGGAAATGTTAACACTCATAATTAATTGTGTTATAAATATTTATGTTGTAATCGTCTGTTCAGTAATGGTCCACCAGGAGCCAGTTGCTAAGTTTAGAGAAGCTGCCATTGACTTTGCAGCAAAACATTGCATTTGGGTGTGTTAATTGATGTAAGAATTGCATATGCATATTAGTCACATGCAATTATTAAAACACCTAAGTAAGTGCAAACATCTTTCTTGTACGTGTACAGCAGGATTATGTGTAAATTATTACTTACCTTTGCCTTGCTTGGCCATTGTAATTTTGTCCTTTAATCAGTTGTGTGTTCGTTTCTATAACATCTCAGAATGTATAATAATATATATATACACACACACACACACACACACACTGAGTGAGTGTGAGTGTGAGTGTGTGAGTGTGTATATATATATGTATATGTGTGTATATATATATGTATATGTGTGTATATATATATGTATATGTGTGTATATATATATGTATATGTGTGTATATATATATGTATATGTGTGTATATATATATATATATATATATATATATATATATATATATATATATATATATATATATATATATATATATATATAGTACTATATAAACTGGTATACACAAACTAATACACTTCATGCTTCCTTGTGAAAACACTATTTTAATAATACAGGCCTAATGTTTGAGAAATATCCTAAGTATGAGACTCTAACAGTATTGTGCTTAAACAAATGTTTATTACTTAATTCAATCATGTTTCTCACAATTTAAATAGGTTTCATACAAGGTATACTTAATGCCATCAATGTTGTGTGTACTCCTGCAATATAAAAAAAAATAAAATATTATATATAAATATATATATATTTTTATAAGAGATATATTTATATATATATATATATATATATATATATATATATATATATATATATATATATATATATATATACACACGTATTTAAACTCATGCAGACAGGGAGTTAACCAGACTTTCACATACACACAGAAATGTAAGCGGGGAAAAAACATTTCTTTTTGCAGGTGTGTTTTTACTGATATGCCTGGCTAAGAAATATTTTCACACACTGGTCTTTGTTAGTTTTCAAAAAAACACTATGTGAACGCATTCACAGTCTAGGGATGTTTTTCACAAACGAGATAAAAGAAGGAGAAATGTTTCTCCCACAGTCCCATATCACGAACCACAACTGTTAACCCAATTAGACAAACAAATCCAATTGGCGTTTGAAATAAGGAGTCAAAGTAGTTAGTTTTGTTGACCTTGACAAGGAAAAACAGGAGTTTGTTAGCCATTCAGCACATTCATTTTGATGAGCAAATAACACAGACCTGCACACAGCTTTTGTGCTACTCAGACATGGCTGATGAATTCGTTAACAATATTAATCCCCTTTTAGGGTATAAGTACATGATCTGTGAAGCCATCTTGAACAGTCGCGGACAGAAAGCAAGCACACGCCAAATCGATGATTTCATTCGAGCAAAATATCCTTATTACCAAGACCGTAAGCATGCACGGAATTTTAATTCCTCAATAAGATTCACTTTATCAAGTAATGACTTTTTTGAACGTGACCAGGATAAGCTACAACACACCTATGGTTTCTGGAAGATTGCCCCGGAAAAACAATTTATCCTGAAAGACGGCACTTATATTGTCGTGAAAGGCATATTTATTCCTAATGGCAATAGCAATGTATCCGCTACTACTGATCCGTTTGAATCGATACGTGCTGCAATATCTGCAGCCTCCATTCCTGAAACCCACATTGTACAAGAACAAAAGTACTATGATTATGTACCAAGCCTTTCAGCTGAAATTGCATTGGAATGGGAACCGGAAGAAATGAACCTACCTCCCGACCAATTATTTGAAGAAAGCAGTGGCGATTCCTATGAGCGCATCCTGGAGGAGATATGTGCCATACTGGATTCAGCGGTTGGGTTAAGCGTGGATGAAAATGGCTTGCATTTCTGGAGCGACCAGTTGCAGCCAGGCGAAGAGTTAATTCTAGAAGAATGGTAAATATAACAATCGTTATGCGTTGACTCTGCGTTTAAATTTTTTTTTTTTTTGTAACCACCATTTTCACTTTCAATGCGTGGATACAGCGTAACATTGCAGACTGCATAACATGTAGCGATCACAAACAAATTGTTTCCTAATACAATATAGTAGGACCTGAAAGAGTAGTACACATTGCTGACGGAATAAATATACGTACTTTCCTATCCCTTTAAACATATTAGCAACATTTTACCATTACTCTAACACATACCTGTTTTGTTATCATGCAACATCTACAACATTGAAAACCGGGTCCACCACGTATGACGTGGGACCCTTGTCATGGGCCAAGGCGTCCTTAAAAAGGATTAGTGATGTAAGTCCCGCCCCCAAGCGACGTGCGCGCCTCAAAGCCTATTGGCTGTCATGTTTTGTTATAGTAACGGTAACTGCAGTGTGTGATGCGTGCGGCTCAGTGTTTGTAGGCGTACCCTGGGCGTTAGCCGAATGTTAATTGAGTGGGAGGAGTGTTAGCGTGCGTTTCACGCTGGCTTAACATGACGTCACACGTATTGCATTTGCGCATTGTGTTATCGGCCGTGCTTTCTGTTCAAACACGTCTGTTTAAAAAGAATACAGATGTACTCGTTTAGAACGAATGTAGTTTCGTCTTCATTGTATTTGAAATAAAGATGTTATGTTTACTGGTATTTTCAACATGTATTGAACGCACAACGTACGCTTTGTTTTGCGCATGCGCTAACAGTTAGTGGAGCCAAGCGTGAAGTGCGTGCGCACACAAAGATGTGCGCGCACATCTTTCAGTATACAGGCAACGTTCACTTCTTATACATAGTTATGCCTGCTACAAATTTAAAGAAACATTACATACTGATGAACAGTTTTACTTCTAACATATAAGTGAGTGACGTGTGTATCTACACAATCATATAGAGCTGCGTAACGCGTTGTCACGGATGCATATCTAGTAAGGTGCCATCTTTGACCATCATGTGTTTGCTGTATTTCAGAGATGTCGGGGAAGATACAATCGGATCAATGTATGATTTCAGAAGAGTCTACCTTTATATGAGATGATTGTGAGGAGGAGCCACCGACTACTATACTACATATGGAACTAATTTTATATTGCTTGCAGCGCTTATTAACAAACAATTAAAAATGTGATACCCTTATGCCTATATTGCATAAGCACTTAATTAACATAATGATGTTGCAAAAGAGTGCCTCATGAATTTTTATTGAGTGTTCTTTAATGACTACTAACATTTTATGACATGGTGTGTTTTATATATAACAACCATTCCCACTCTGCTAACACATTTGTGTATTCTAATATGTAATGGAACGTATGACTGTCGAAACTATGTAACAATAATAATAATAATATGAGCATGTTCATGTATAGGGCTGCTAGTTGTACGCAGCGATTTACAGACACATGTTTCAGCCTGAGGTCCCTGGCCCGTGGAACGTACAAATGTTTTTTTGCCGCATGAGGCACAGGGAGATAAAGTGACTTGGCCAAGGTCACAAGGAGCCCACACCGGGAATTGAACCAGACTCCCCTGCTTCAAACTATCAGTGCCAGTGTGTGTCTTTACTCAGTGAGCCACTCCTTCTCCCAATGTAAAGGACACTTACAACCAAGTAGCCATTTATTTTTAAAATCTCTTGTTACATGGGTATGTAGATAAAATGGTTTGGGACTGTAGCAAATAATGTTACTGGCCAGATGTTATGGTCCCCTCCAATGCATGATGTTCTGAATATGACATCACCATCATGTTATGAAGTACGTTTCTGTGTATATTTCATTAACCTAACTAACTATAGTTTACTGTGTTTATTAATCGTTTAGAAATACATAGTATAGTCAATATGATGATATAAGCTACCATAATAAAGCTGGTGTTATCATTTGTCGGTGTTATACATGGATCCTACACCAATTGATAGAGACACAAACAGTTGTCTTAAAAAGTGTGTCTATGCTAGTGATGAATGTGCTCCCGTAAGTAAACAAATAAGTACAGTTATCCCCTTTTCTCCAACCACCTCTATATTACATTAATGGAAATTATAAGGAAACATACATAAAATGTGATGAAATGTGAGTAATCATTTTGTAATACAATGCACATGAAAGCTCAAGAGTAGCTAAATGCATATACATGATACAGAAAGTACATATATGTAACATTTGTGTTTAAACCAATATGTTGGGTTTTTAGTTCCAATAATTATAGGAAGATTGAGGTAGCCACATCTTATGAGAGATGTCAGCAAATATACATACCATGATCAGTCATACTGGAGATATACCTATAATGCAAAGGAACAATATATAAATTGCAAACATTGACATGCCATCTTCAGTACCGTAAACAACACAGCAAAGTGTGTATTTGGTGTTAAATGTACAACACCATGTATATTTCATGACATTCAAAATGTAAATCAGCCTGGTGTACACATCATATGGATGTACATGTTACACTGCACCAATAACATTGTATGTAAGCATACTAGAAGCATGAATGATTATGGGCATAATATGTGTTTTGTCTTAGCATAAGGAATAACACAATGCTAAAATATTATTGCTTTGTTACCCAAGTTGTATTCACATACACACAACTAAAGTACAATTGAAGAGGGATTATATAACCTGTGCAACAATAACATACCGGTGCCACATCCCTTTGTGCACACAGCAGAGAAAAGAAAGGTGTGCAACCCATATTCATCTGTGTCCTAACAGAAGGTTATATAAAGAAACATTATTGTTAATATAACATAATTAAACTATAAAAGTAGTACTAGGAACATATGAGTTTGTACTTACAAGAAAAAAATGAATTGATGAGATTCTGTCGTGTCTGGCCACCACTGGCTGTTTGTTCATTTTCAGCAGCTACATGGGTGGGATGCTCGTCTACCAAAGCCTCAGCTAGGTCTGACTGTACATTGTGCCTGAGTGCAACATTGTGCAAAATGCAACAGGCAAGGATAATATCAGACACTTTTTGAGGCTTGTATAGAAGAGCCCCACCAGTTCTGTCCAGACACCTAAACCTGGTCTTGAGTAGGCCAAATGTCCTCTCTATAACAGATCTTGTAGATATATGGGCTGCATTGTACCTGTCCTCTGCTTCAGTTTGAGGGTTTAGCACCGGAGTCAAGAGCCACGGCCTAATTCCGTATCCTGAGTCACCTATAATGAATGGAGCACACATAAGCTGACATTAGTGATCAAATTGTACAATGCCAACATTCCTAAATCAACATGTGTTTTGTGTTAGAACATGTAAATATGTACTCACCCAGCAGCCAACCAGGTTCAAAATGTCCCTCTTCGAACGCATGGAAGACTGAAGAGTTCCTCAGGATAGAGGAATCGTGACTGGAACCAGGGAACTTGGGTACCACATGCATTATTCTCATCGTGGCATCACATACCACCTGTACATTGAGTGAATGGTAGTGCTTCCGATTGCGGTACACATGCTCACTCTGACTAGGTGCAATCAAAGCAACATGTGTGCAATCGATTGCACCCAGCACAGATGGTATCCCTGCTATATTATAAAAGCCAGTCCTGACTTCCAGCCACTCTGTTGCCTCTGTAGGAAAATGAATATAATTCCTAGCGCGTCTATTGAGTGCATAGAGAAACTGGGTCAAGGCCCGCGAGAATGTAGATTGCGAGACCCCGCCCACTATGCCCACAGTTGTCTGGTATGACGCGGAAGCAAGATAATGTAATGAGCACAGCATTTTAACAAGCCCAGGGACTGCACGACCTCTGGCTGTGAAAAAATCTAAATCCCCCCTTATCTCCTGATAAAGAGCTAAGATTGCTGCTGAACTCAAACGATAGCGACTTACAATCTCCTCCTCACTCATCCCATCTAATAGGGTTCTCTCCCTGTACAGACGCGGACGAGGCACAAGTTGTCTCCTCTGTCTTCTCCTCTGATCTCCTGTCCCTCTCCCTGTCCCTGTCGTATCCGCGTCACTGTCACTGTCCCTCGGTGTGTCCCTACCTTGCCCTATATCATTCTCTTGATCAGCAAGCATGTCATAGAAAAGAATGTTCCTGCGTCTCCTAAACATTCGCAACATTTTGAAATGAGTAGCTGTGAATGAGCAGGTAATGTGCGTCCTTTAAATAGGTATGTGATGATGTCAGGTGACATAGTAAAATGCAAGGTGTTACATTAACATAATAAAGTACTTCTGTGGCAAGCTGTGTGCACTTGTTGTTCTAAGTATTTGTTGTGTGTATTCTGCAGGGAATGATGATATTTGGCAATGATGTGACGTGAAGCTTTGTACAAAGATTGCTTGCAAATAAATAGTTGCATGTGCAATGCATGTAACACTTGTGAACGCAAGAGTCAGTCATGTAATGAGACAAAAAGGCTGAGATTGACGTGGGAAAAGTTTTGTGTAACATGTGTAATTATCCATGTTATTGTGACATGTTGGCAACAATGAATAGTCGTGTGCATATGCATGCATTTGTGTAAGGAGGATAGTTGCTATAGAATGAGTTTACAAGGTGTCCCAATGATGAATTACTGTACATGTGTGTATAAGTTAGGTTGAAGTGCTTGTAATGCAACGGTTACAATGTAAACATGCAATGTGATTGAGCGTCCAATAAGTGACGTCATGAAAATAGGGAGGACCCAAAAGTATATGTAAACATGAGAAGACAGATGTACATGAACGTTTAAAGATGCGTGTCACATTACAAGCATTGTGTAATGTAAAGGAAGATGAATATACTGTGTATGTGTGACATGTGTGACATGTGTAACATCATGTAAATAATTGTCGCTGAGTTGAGTAAAATGTGTGATATGATGTGAGGTTCTCCTTTAAGAGTGTAGTATAGTATTTTCCCTTGCCACATCATCACATGATGAGTAATGTGACCCGCAAATGCTGAAAACATGTAAAAGTCGAATGTTATGCAAATAAGACACATCAGCTGTGACACAATGCAGGGAATGCCCCCACACTGTAATGCAAATCCCCCTTGTATTGTGAGCAATGAAACGTAAACAGTACTATACTGTTATACGTCCCCGCTCCATTGACTTCCATTGATGTACAGAAGATTTTTTTTTTCTAAGTGCCGTTCCGGCAGCCTTAGCGATCGTTCTCCCGTCCAAAATGCCAACTTTAGTTGGCGGGAGAAATCGGCCATAACATCTCAATTTCGTAGTGCCGATCAGCCCCGATAAGCTGTTTTTTTTTGTTGAATCCAGCCGATTTAAAAAAGTGGCGATCAGTGTCGAAAACAGGCTTATCGGCAGGCGACTGGCCATAACCAAATTATCGGCTCCGAAACCTGGCGATATGAAGCACTTATCGGCGCTTACTGAATCTCAAACCCAATTTTGGCTATAACATGGCCATATTTCCCTTATCAACGCTTACTGCATGAGGCCCTTTATCTCCTGAAGGGAAGGAAATACATGGTGTTATCTAGATGGCCTACACCCTGTCAACAGCTTTTGTACAGTATGAACATGTCTAACATTGTTTGTGTCCATATCACAGATGAGTTGTTCCTGGTCTTGAAAACCCTTCTCAAGACCTGCCTTTGGGAAGTCTTGAAATTGGTTTTACATGAAGAGATCTAAACGGGTTCAGACACAATGTAAAGAGCATAGATTAGAATTACCTGGGTTTGCTCCAGGATCTTTTCCGTCAGGGAAATTAAGATGCTGGTGGAGAGACCCCATTATGACAGAAAGGACTATAGAACTACGGTGTAGAAAGACCTTATTATTTGAGTGATCCAGTCAAGACAATGGGACAGTGTAAACCAGAGAGGATGGAAGACCATTTCTTCGCAATGTTTGGTTTGAACTTTCAAAAAACATTGAACATTTTTAAAACGTTTACTAGAGCGTTTTAGCTTAAAAATGTCTGGTGAAATAGGGAGAGAGAACAAACTTCAGAGCCTGAGCACTATTCAAGTCAAAACCTAAGAAAGGATCTCCTGATTTTTTCCCTTCTCATATAAACTGGGTGAACTCTTGAATTTGCTAAGTTACAAACTCGCACATTTTTGCAAATAAAGTAATTTTTTTTTTTTTTAAATCTTGCGTATCTTAATTTAAAAAAATATATAAATCTAAAACATCATTTTTTTTTATATAACCAGAATACCAGTGCATGTTCCCACACTGGAAACACTTCCGGGCCTGGTCTATTGCACCACTTCTGACAGTTTATTTTTAGACCAGGGATTTTCAAACGGGGTTCCGCGGCCACCAGGGGGGGAGAGCTGGGACAACTCCCCCCGCGGTCCCAGGCCAGGCGGCGCGGGGGCACCCCACGTAGCAGTGAGCCGGCGGCTCCCGGGTTCAGCAGCAGCAGCAGCTGTCCGGTCACTGCTATCATTCCTCTCCCTGCTCCTGTCGGCGCCGGAAGTCGCATCAACTTCTTGCTGACAGGAGGGGGAGGAAGGATCAGGTAAGAGCGCTCGCTTTCAGCGTCGGCCTTAAAGTGCGTGTGTAAGTGAGTGGGGGAGAGTGTGTGTGTGTGTGTGAGTGAGTGGGGGAGAGTAGGTGTGTGTGTGTGAGTGAGTGGGGGAGAGTAAGTGTGTGTGGGAGTGGGGAGAGTAAGTGTGTGTGTGTATGTGTGAGTGGGGGAGAGTAAGTGTGCGTGTGTGTGTAAGTGAGAGGGGGAGTGTGTGTGTGTAAGTGATAGGGGAGAGTAAGTGTGTGTGTGTAAGTGATAGGGGGAGAGTAAGTGTGTGTGTGTGTAAGTGAGAAGGGGAGTGTGTGTGTGTAAGTTAGTGGGGGAGAGTAGGTGTGTGTGTGAGTGGGGGAGAGTAAGTGTGTGTGGGAGTGGGGAGAGTAAGTGTGTGTGTGTATGTGTGAGTGGGGGAGAGTAAGTGTGCGTGTGTGTGTAAGTGAGAGGGGGAGTGTGTGTGTGTAAGTGATAGGGGAGAGTAAGTGTGTGTGTGTAAGTGATAGGGGGAGAGTAAGTGTGTGTGTGTGTAAGTGAGAAGGGGAGTGTGTGTGTGTAAGTTAGTGGGGGAGAGTAGGTGTGTGTGTGAGTGGGGGAGAGTAAGTGTGTGTGTTTGTGAGTGGGAGAGAGTAAATGTGCGTGTGTGTGTTAGTTATAGGGGGAGAGTGTGTGTGTTAGTGAGAGGGGGAGAGTAAGTGTGTATGTGTTTGTGTGTGTGTCCTGCACATGCGCGAGCGGCGCTTGGTGCTTCTGCTAATGGTGCAATTGTTTCAAATCTGCTACTGTGTGTAAGTGAGAGGGGGAGCGTAAGTGTGTTTGTGTGTGTGTGTGTGTGTGTGAGAGGGGGAGAGAGTGTGTGTGTGTAGAAGAGAGAGGGAGAGAGGGAGCATAAGGGGGAGAGTGTGAGGGGGGAGTCACGAGAGACAGAGACACGGGGCGGGGGGGCAGGGCAAGAGACAGGGGCCAGGGTTGGGGTTCCCCAGAATATCACAATCTAATTCTGGGGCTCCTTAACAAAAAAAAGGTTGAAAACCACTCTTTTAGACTGACACATTACATGTACTAATTGAGAAGGAAACATTTTAACAATATACTGTAATATTCTAGTAAACGATAAGTCCTGGGCAAATGAAAACATATGTTAATTATGGTCTATTAGTATCACTGCTCATTTGAAATCAGTCAATATATGATTCTATAGTGCTATCAAATTTGGGGACAAAAGAATCCACAATGTTCATGAAAAGTTGACACATATACATAATTAAATAGCGACCATGTGCATAACTATAAAAAATATACATTAAGTAAGATGGTGCATACTGAGAGGATTCTCGGTGGCTTTGTACCTTGACAGGTATAAATTGTAAGGCTAAAGTCAGTATTTGTTGTTTGTATTGAGTACAGTACGTGCCAGCTAACCCAGTGGTTCCCAAACTATTTTTACATTGTGCACCCCCTGCTACAAAACGTTTGTTCCGTGAACACTTCATTAATAAGTCTTATATCCTACTCAGACTATTGCTAACAAAATTGTGTGACCAAACCCAGGCCGTATAGTGTCCTAAGCTTGTGAGGGGAACACACGCTTAATAAGGCCCCCAAACTGCACCTCACTGTGTGCAGACAGCATGGGTGGTATAGCTGTGAATTACAGCAGGAGATTCCAAAGTCATGTCCCACAATGCCTTGCGCTGCAGGGAGCTAGTTGTGAAGCTCCTGCTGTATATGACCGCTTTATCAGCCACGCTGAGGTGCAGTTTGGGGCGTTGTTATTATTATCATCATTTATTTGTTAAGCGCCAACATATTACGCAGCGCGGCACAATGGGCTACAGAGGTATGTATATTACAAAAACATGAACAGTTACAGGTGAGGACAAACATGCACAGATACAGAGAGGTGATGGGGCCCTGCTCCAGAGAGCTCACAGTCTAAAGGGAATGAAGGGACAATGCTGAAACAAGAAGGTAGGGTGGCTGTCTATTGTAGGGTAGGGTGTGGATCAGGTTAGAAAATGGCCCAGTCTGACAGCTGAAGCCATTGAGTTTTTTTGGGGGGGAGGAGGGGGTTGATGTTACATAGGGTGGAGATTGGTCCAGCCACACAGCCCAATGGGGTTGGAGGGGTAGGGGATATGGATGTTAGAGGTATGCCAGATAGGCTTCCTTGAAAAGGTGAGTTTCTAAGGAATTTTTAAATACCATAAAGCTGGGGGAGAGTCTGATGTTGCGTGGTAGGGAATTTCAGAGAGAGGTGGCAGCACGGGAGAAGTCTTGCAGGCGAGAGCAAGAGGAGGTAGTAAGATGGGAGGAGAGGTAGATATCGTGGGCAGAACGTAGGGGGCATGTAGGTAAGTATTTGTGGATAAGGGCTGAGATGTAAGTGGATATGGGGAGCCAGTGTAGGGATATACAAACTGGAGCAGTGGAAGTGGAGCAGTGAGTGAGGTTTCTGAATCTAACAGCAGCATTTTGGATGGATTGGAGTTGGGAGAGCCGGACAAGGGGAATGCCAACTAAGAGACGGTTGCAGTAATCGAGGCGGGACAGGATGAGTGAGGGGATTCGGATTTTAGTTGCATCATGAGTGAGAAAAGGGCGTATCTTGCCGATATTTTGGAGGTGGAGATAGCAGGACTTCATGAGGGACTGAATGTGAGAAAGGGGCCTTAATAAGTGTACAGTTCCCACATGGGCTCAGAACCAACTATATTGCCTGGTATCCACCATGACATCTTTTTTGAGACGCGAACGCCCTGGAGATACCTCACAAACCCCTGGGGTTTGCAAACCTTTGTTGGGAATAACTCCGGTAACCCATTGTTCCTGCTAGTGTGTGTAATGTCTCAGAGTAATGTAGATCCACTATGGGCTGTATTAACTAAATGGTGCTACTCCATAAGATACCTTCTGGTGCCAGAAGATCCCTTTACAGCTGATTAAGTTGCAAGGTGTCTTCCGGTGTGGGAAAATTGTCTTATGGAATAGCACCTTGTAGTAAATGTGGGACATTATCTCATTATAACAGCCGGGAAATAGACGATATACTTCCTACATTTAAAATAAAATAAAGTAGGTCTAAATCTGATTTTGTTTCAATGGGTTATAGGATAATTTGTATAATTTACACAATGGGTTATAGGATAATTTGTATAATTTACACAATGGGTTTATAGGATAATTCTTATGACTTATATAATGTTTTCAGTGTATCTCATATTCTTATATTTAATATTAGGTTAGTCTGTACAAACCTTCCTGGGTATAATTTTAACTTTTAATAGTTTACATTTGGAATGTGGCTGCTACTTTTTCCTAGCTATGTGTTACCATGCAACGGGGGATATTTACCACGAAATAAATTGATTCCCTGTACCAAGTGTATACCCATTATGTGTCGACTACAGTATGTGATACTACTCTGCAGACTTTTACCTATACAGTGTTCAATTGATATCAAATTGTGACGGTTTGTGTGCTAATTAAATCATATAAATTCATATAAGAAAATTGTGTCTTGTTTGTACCATCAGCATGACAATCACAAAAAATGTTTGTTTAGTAGAGGTAAGTGAACAAAGGTGAAAGATTAAAGCACATACATATTTTTGTTTAAAAAATTAAAAGTGGTAAAGCTGAACCCTGTTATAGCGCGATCTGCTACAACGCGGATCCGCTTATAACATGGTCTGAGTGTGGCTCCTGATTTATAAACATATCCAAGGGTTTAAAAAATAAAAATAACATTCCATGCTTTATTGACTTACCTGCATCGGCAGTGTGGCTTTTGAGTGCAGAAGAGGGTCATATAACCCTTCAATAACAGCCCAACAGTGAATACATTTTATATAATACACATGCAGGAATCAAACCCATGACGCTTCATATGCTAGTAGCAATTCTCTAGCTGCTACACCACAGGGTTGGTGTGATGAATCTATAAATAAATGTAACATCTATTGGATTGCATTGTGCAGTAGATGTTAAATGTATTTATAGACTAGTCCTCCAGATCCCATATGGTCCCCTATGGACACTACACCCATGGACCCTCTGATATAACCTACAGTACTAGTTGAGTACGTCCTTTTTCCTGCTGCAAAAGCCTGTCCTGATGTGAATCTCAGCAGCGCCTCCAAATATAGCACCTATCCCCCCACCCTAAGCGAGTGGTAGGGGCTTGTAACCCAGCCCCATAACATGGCAGGTACTGACATCATGGGCATGTGACCCAGCCAGTATTCTCCCCAGGGATGACACTCTCT
Organism: Ascaphus truei; assembly: GCF_040206685.1. NCBI lineage: Eukaryota > Metazoa > Chordata > Amphibia > Anura > Ascaphidae > Ascaphus > Ascaphus truei. The sequence goes on along the minus strand of NC_134494.1, from coordinate 49,939,041 downwards.
GGTTGTTGTTAGGCCAGCCCCTGGATACAGCAATAGTGTATCCAGGCTGCAACAACAAGCTAGTCCTCCATGAGAGAGCTTATCCGTCACACTGCCTGTGTCTAACAGGACTTATACAGTTAGGGCCAAAGAAAAGATGATAGCCAGGGGACTAGGCTACATGTAATATTTACTTGGTTTTGTCAATCCATGGCAGTATGGATAGGCATTAATTATTTCATTCTTGCAGATATACATTATATTAATGCAAGTGTTGAAGTGTGTGCTTTGTAATGGGAGAGCGGAAAGCCCACACCAGTTAACTACATTATGGACATGACCGTTCTCTCTGCTTCTTTACCATAGCCAGAATATGGTTCCCTGTAAACCATGTTTTTATCCATATGTGTGAAGTCAACATTTCAAGGAAAGTGTAAGCTTGGGCATTCAATTAATTGCTCTAAATATTTATTGTGTGACATCAATGGTGACGGTATTCTTTTGTATGATAGGTTTTAGAAATACATTAAGGCAGCAACAATAGCAGAATGCATTCTACTTGTACAAAATGGGCAGTGTGAAAATGCAACATGACAAATACAAGAGATGCAGAGTATTGTACCTTCAAGGAACTGTCTAGGTTTGGAATGACCAATATCTGCATTGGAAAGAGAATAATGCAACAACATAGATGATTGTGCCTGTAGATTGACTTGACACTATCATTTAAAATCACATATACGGACGGATAGGGTGCACACTACTGGGCAAATATCATTGGAAAACGTATGCACCGGGTGAATGAGGTATATTGATTTTTACAGTGTGTTAATGTAGGAGAAAATTACAACCAGAGAAATGGACAGGACGGGTAAGGTACCTCTCACAGTATCTAGGGACATACTGTACAGTAGGAACAGAGCTAGCACTGTTGATCTCATATTGTCACAGATTTATCATTACAGTATATATTTCCTCTATTAATATTTTAGTAGCATACATAGCTGGCCCCGTATAAGAGCCTCTGGAATAATTCTGTTGCTCTCTGTAAAGAATGCTCATTAAGGCACATAAACTGTCTGCTTGTAATGAACTGGGAAGGTGCACTGCATGCAAAACATCCCTCATACTGTATGTGCATTAGAGATGTGAACAGACGACAGAGATGTGGACGGAATGGCATTGATCACTAAAATAATCAATGATTTCTCCCTCTTTTTTTTTTACACAGGCTTTCAACAACAAAAAAAGCATATAAAACATGATAGGACTGCAAAGGGCTTTTGAAATGCATTCACCTGTGCACATTAATTCTGCCAGCATTCGTGTCTTTTATTCCACATTGGATGTGAATTAATCTGATTCGTCTTGGCTTTTTTCATACGACAGAGGCAGCTGCTGCAGCCACAAGACCAATAGGGAAAAATGTCATGTTACCTGTTCTAAAATTCTTCTCAATGAATAGCGTTAGGTCCATTGAAGACAAAGACTACCACGGACCTCTGCACATACAATAACCCACCCCCCCCCCCCCCCCCAAAAAAAATCCTTCACCACATTTACCGGTTGTTCTTACATATTTAATAACTGGAATGGCTTATTTACTATTTGCCAAATATCTTGCATAAAAAAAAAAGAAATAAAATAACAACTGTAGACAATCATATCACCTTCCAAAAGCAAATGCAATGTTCTCGTCCAACAAAATCGCAACCTAGATCCAATAATCCATCTAGGAAAATGACATTTAATAAAGCTCAACATTAATAACATCTAAACAATTAAAAATAGAAAATTACCTTGGCAGACCAGAAGTTTTTTTTTTTTTTAATCTCCGTCCCTTGCTTTTTTTTTTCTTTTGTTTGTTCTATTTTTCAGCGTTGTGTTATGGTTTTCCTGAACAGGATCACGGGCATCTCCCCTGGGAACCTGTGATGCTGGGAAGCTGCGTTTATGAATCAGGACTGCAGTCTAAAACCCTCTGGAAAGGATGTTCTTCTACATCACACCCTCTGAGCTGCTCCAGCCTCCCTCCTCTTCCAACACTATGCTCTGCTATCTTTTCCCTCTATTTTTTCCCCCCTTGTATTTCCCCTGCTTCTTTTCAGATCAGTGACTTGATTGATAGGAAGCCTCTCAGAGCCCACCCACACATGAATAGGAAGAAGAAGGGGAAAAAAAGACAGAGGGAGAGGGGGGGGGGGGGGAGGAGAAGCATGAATGAAATTTCCAGCCCAACTGCATCAGCAGCCACTGCAGACGGAGCTGTGAACCGGCCACAGGCAGCCCCAGGAGCTATCAACCTGAGGCATGAGACATCACCCTTGCTCCCAAATGTCATTGGCACCCCTCCGCCAAGCGCTGCTGTCCCCATTGGCACTGAAGTGGTTAATCAGGTGCAGGCAGGAAAAATCATTTACCAAAATAAAACATACAAATATATAATGTAGCCTGCCTGTGAGAAGGAAACAATTTGTCCACCAAGTGGATCTTCCGTAGCGTGTTTATCATCGTATTTAGAGATTTAGCACTTTAAGCCACAACATTTTTATGGAGAAGTTCTGATTTTTATGAATGGGACCGCACTGAAGTCTATGGGATGGTTTATGTTAACAATCAGTGAGACTGACTATATCAGTAAGGCCGCGCTTATAGTCCCGGCGACGCAACGTCGCGTCAAAACAAATGTATTGAATCCGTCGCGTGCGCTTATAGTAGGAGCAGCGCGACGGAGATATGGCTTGGTCGCGATCGCTGGAAGTTAATTCAATTTTATTTTCTCGGCGACCGCAGCGTGATGTCGCCGTCGCCTGGACTATAAGCTGTTTAACCTCTTTGCTGCCAGAAGGGGAAACATCTACAGTATGGCCATTTTTTCTAACCTGTGCTACTCCATAAGATACTCTACCTTACAGTATGGCTCGGTAAGGCCCCTTACATTCACTTGAATGGGCCACAAGATGTCTTCCAGCATGGAAGGTGTATTATGGAATAGCACATAGCTGCATGATGGGTTAACTGCTGCTTTACTCAATGTAAAATGTTGTAGCCCATTTGCTCCACCATTATTGGTCCATGTGCCTAACCCCCCACGTTGGAGTCTTACTGGTTTGCAAGCGCTCATGTCCTGCGCATAACATGACGGTAGAAATATATGTTCTTTGGGTACAGAACACTCGAATCTTCAATGATGTGACTTTACCACCACCATGTTTATGACTGTTTATAAAACTAACCCATTAGCACATATGGTGCATGATTATATATATATATATATATAAAAGAGACAAAACAATAAAGCAGCGTCTAGTGAGGGTGTGAGTGAAATAATTATAATATATTGCTAATATAAAAATACTAAACTAAGTGCCTGAACTAATATGGTGAATATACAGTTATATCCTAAATAAGATATAATACTGTGATGGGGCGTGCGCTCTCTCCTCTCTCCATATATATATATATATATATATATATATATATATATATATATATATATATATATATATATATATATATATATATATATATATATATATATATATATATATATATATATATATATACACACACACACACAAATATACATACACAGTCTAGGACATTTGGGCGCAGCCATTTTGCCCCGACCATACATTGAGGAGCAACCATCACACCTACCCCTGTGCCATGTCCCCACGGCTAGGGTTACCAAGGGCCACGCCACCGGACATCCGCCAGGACACGGGTCAGAGCCACGGACACCTGTAAGTACAGCTATCACTACACTGACCGCTGCAGGACACCAACCAACACCATCTGACATGGTCAGACACCATCTGACATCTGAGACAGTCATCCATCGCTGATGCAGGTAACAGACCGCACGCCACACTCACTGGCTAAAGGCCTACATACACCTGCAGCATGGCAGAACTCAGACCCTCACCAGACACCACGCAGGAGAGTGACCACTCAGACACCACGCAGGGGAGCGACAGCTCTGAGACCGCTACACGCTGCAACAGACGCAAGAAGGTGCCAGGCCTAAGCGGACAGTTACCCTTACACGAAAGGCCCGCGAGAAATACGAAGCTGACATTGACGTGCACCGCGACAAGTTAGAAAAGGCCTGGGGATGTTAAGTACTGGGCTAAGGTCCAAAATTTGATAAAAGAGGTCACAGACCTAGAATTACCTATAGAACTGCTGACCTTCCTACTTGCAAGGCCAATATCCGGTATTGGCCGGACAACTAGGAAATGAATCTCCCATATTTTAACTGCGGCCAGATGTGAGATAGCGGCTTCCTGGAAGAGACAAACCACCCCATCTAAAAGGTCCATTAAAAAAAGGGTCAGTGAAGTGATGCTAATGGAGAAGCTGACGGCCATGCTCAGGCAAAAGCTTATTGCATTTGACAAGATATGGGAGCCCTGGTCACTTTTCACGAGATGAGGGCCCCGGTAGGTAGATACCACTTAAGGGAGCAAACTAGGCCCCCCCCGAAACCCGGGGTCAGCCCCCTGGGATAGAAGGTCCCAGAAACGCGGCCTCCAGGATGTGAACTCCCCTCCCCCTTCCTCCCCCCCCCCCCCCACCGTCCTCACTCTCCGAGGACCCCCTTTTCTAGGACAATCAAGGTTGCCCTTTCTTTACCCCGGAAAAAGTTAAAATGTTTACGTATTAGGCTGTGAAATGTACCTGTTAATCACCTGTTGTATCAATGCCTAATAAAAAAAAATTTGAAAAAAAAAGAAAAGGCCTGGGGAAAAAACTGGACTTGAAATGCGTAATATTGCTAGCATTGGTAATTATGAAAAGCAGCTCGAGCAGGCAGTAACTCTATTAAGACCTAACTACTCGTGATACCGAGCGCTGTCAGAGACATACATCACCTACTTGGCCAGGACTAATACAGGGGAAAGCCTGCAAGAGCGAGACTTACAGAATAACTTTGATCTGACACATGACAGCCACGTGCAGACCGCTATCGCGGAAACTGAGAGTAGGAGAAAGGACCTTGCAATGGAGACCGCATCACAGCGCTCCAGCGCATCCAGGCAGTCATCAAGGTCCGCTAAATCAGCGCAATCTAATGTGTCTAGCGCAAGCGCAAACACTACCAAGGCGTAAGCCACCGCAGTGGCCGCACGTGCTAGGGCCAAATATGGTCGGAAAGAGGCAGCCATAAGGGCAGAGAGAGCTCACGTAGAAGAGGAAGAGCAGACAGCAGTTACCACAGCCGCTGCTGCTGCCACTGCCGCCGCCACAGCCACCGCAGCCACTGTGCGTAGGAAGGCCGAATTGGACACGGACTTAGAAGCCATAAGCAAGGAAGAGGACGCTGCCACCATAGCCCAAGCCGAAGTCTTAGAAGCAGCCACGCAACAGGATGGCGGGGAGCGACCGTACAGTCGGATAGCCTCAGAGGATCCAGTCCGACGCTCAAGATTATGTGAGGAGCCTCCTCAGTGTAAACACCAGCGCACCATCTCAACATGATGAGGGTGACATCACAGATGCCGAAGACTTGCAAGGTCCACGTGGAGAAGATGACGTTCCTTTAAAGGCACACGCAACCTGGGATAGCCACAGCCGCAACAGTGATCCACACGCCAGCAGGCACATGGACGCACTGTTACAGGCTCACAATACAGGTATACCCATGCGGAGAAACACATCTCCCGACGCTAACCAGCAGTCATCGCACGACCACATCAAGGAAGAGGTGACCGCAAGGCTCCTCCTGGCAACCATATCAGAACGCGACCAACACACCGATGCATCAGGCCTAACAGACATGGACAAGTACATGATCCGGCGTGACATGGTGCAATCAGGACTTACCAACTTCGACGACCGTCCTGAGAATTACAGAATATGGAAGTTCACATTCAAGGACGCAATCAAGAGTCTGGGCTTCTCTGCAAGGGAAGAACTGAGCCTGCTCACCAAATGGTTGGGAAAGGAATCCGTCGAGCATGCAAAGAGGCTCAGGGCAGCAAATGTAAACCACCCAACCTCCCCAGCTTAAGAAGCGAGTTGTTCTCGTGAAACGCGCGTCGATGAAGTAGCGCGTCACGATCGGTGACGTCATCAGAGTGCGACATCAGCTACTGGGAACACGGCTCGTAGATTTGCCTCCTCCATCTCTGACCTGCCGTGGCAGAGTTGTTACACATATTTGCACACATTGCCTTTTATCACAGCATGCTTCTTCTCTCAGCCAGCTAATTCACACAGATTCAGACACATATATACTCAATGTCCACACAGAAGTGTCACTTACTAAAAGCTTAGACGCTTTACCTTTATACTTTTAAAGGTAGTGAATTGTAGTGTCATATTTTAATATAAGTGGTGTTGCATTAATATTAACGGTATAATCAGAGACTAGAGGCACTATTACCATTGCATATGGCATGCAAATCATGTGATACTATAGGGGAAAGTGTTCATAAGATTACCATATATATGACTGCTATATCAGCTTTATCTAACTTGGATCTGATCTCACAAAGTTTATGGATATGATTGCTTTGGTGGAATCTTTACCAATAATTCTCACTCCTAACATAGTCACTACACACATTTACTATTCAGACACACTTGTGCAACTCTACATGCAGATTTGCAAGCGATGACAATCAGAGGGTTAAATGCACTTTACGTCTCTAAATGAGAGATATTGTGTGTCAAAATAGAATATTTTGTGAAGTATAATATCCATGCTACAGTCTTGGGATAAGGAATGTACACTTTATGTTATTGTCAGCTCATAAGTAATCTATGAGATACTATATGGTTAAGTACTCTACTTAACACTAGAGCTTTACCAAATCTGACGCTTAGCAATTCATCAGGGACATATACTACTAATGATCTCACATATTACACTTGAGTCATTTGGTCTCAGCATCTATACAGCGTCACACATATTCCTGAATTACAACTAAGAATATTCCCAGATTCTCCGCTGATATCGCAGTAGTATTGGGATTTAACCATTTAGGTTAAAATATATAAAATAATAATTGCCTATCAATTTTCGGTATTTAAAGAAATCAATATTACGACTCCTCTACGGGGATTTTAAAATGTGTTTTATATGAATTTTTCTCACAATGTCACATATATATATTTTTTGATGTAATAAAATGTTATTGTTTTTGATTTTATCAAGACCCTATCAATTCGGATAGAGCCATAGTAACTCCTAATACTTACCTTTATCAGCCATTAATAATGCATGCACTTGGAGGGTCTACTTTCTTGATCCCTTTGGGACCAATCTGTTAAACTATGTATTTTTTCCTCCATTGCACCTTGATCAATTTGTATTGTATTGTATTATATATCTTTAATTATATAGCGCCATTAATGTACATAGCGCTTCACAGTAGTAATACATGTGGTAATCAAATAAATAACAGATAATATAAATAACAGATCATGGGAATAAGTGCTTTATACATAAAAGTAACATTAAGGAAGAGGAGTCCCTGCCCCGAGGAGCTTACAGTCTAATTGGTAGGTAGGGAGAACGTACAGAGACAGTAGGAGGGAGCTCTGGTAAGTGCGTCTGCAGGGGGCCAAGCTTTATGCGTCATGTGTTCAGAATATCCACAGTGCTATTCATATGCTTCTTTAAGCAAGTGTGTCTTAAGGTGGGTCTTAAAGGTGGATAGAGAGGGTGCTAGTCGGGTACTGAGGGGAAGGGCATTCCAGAGGTGTGGGGCAGTCAGTGAGAAAGGTTTAAGGCGGGAGAGGGCTTTAGATACAAAGGGGGTAGAAGGACATCCTTGAGAAGAACGCAAGAATTTCCTACCTAAGTAACAGGAGAGCAGAATGGAATATTTGTTTTTCTGTCTGTTTCACCCAGAGCCACCACTGCCCTGCTATGGTTTCTGTGATGTGTCCCGTGGGGTGAGTCACCAATCTGAGGCCGGATCTCCATGCCAAGAAGAACACAACGGTTTCCAGACTAGCACCTGGAAACCACAACAAAATAACTTCCCAGTGAGGACACGCACACGCTAGCCTGTGTGAGAGGAGTTTAACCCTAACACTGCCTGCCCCTTACCAGGACTTATAATGTTAGGGAAAGGAATATATATCCAGGGGTCTCAAACAGCTGTCTGTGAGTGGTTTGACTGGCTTTGCATCCAATCCCAAGCTGTGCTTAAAAGCTGTGTGAACAGCGAGCATTTGCTTATAAGGGGTTCCATGTAAAAATGGATTTCAGGAAAAGGGGACACATGGTGTTCCCATTTGCATGTCATTTCCCAGAATCCCTTGCTGCAGTGGAAGCACTGTGTGCTAGGTTATAATGGTGAAAGGCAAGGTTGCAGACCTGTCTAAGATATGTGAATGTGTTCACAAGTGATATATTCTTTATTGGAGATATATATATATTGAACACACAAAAGACTAAGACAATCCCCGAAAGCAGCACTCTAAATATACCACAAAATAACTGATAACATAATAACAAAAGACCAGGAAACTAAAGTCAGAATAGAAAATGAATAGATTTTAATAGCGAGCAAAAAGAACACTAACATTTAAAAACATATACACACTAAGGGCAGCAAAAAATACAAAAAGACTGTGACTGACTAAAATTTACAAAAATCAATAATGCTGAAAAATAAATCAAAAGCAAAAAATGTGTCTGCACAATGAGCCATTTGTGTGTTCAATATTATTGTTATCCCCTAGCACCTACAGTTTCCCATTTACTCTAGGCTGACTTGGTTTATTTTTTATTTCTGTGGGGAGGTACCTTGTAGGGCTGTTTATGTGGATGGTATATATTCTGTTCATAGTAAATACTGTTATCACATATCTGTGAGCAAATACTGTGTGTATTGGTCCTGGTGAGGGGCTCCTCCCACCACGTCGGGATCCCTCGCTGCACCTAGGTGATAAATATACCCCAGGCTCCCAGGGGCGGAGGCTCAGGCCTCTTGTTAGCTGTACAGGAGACAGCAGCACAGGTAGTTTCAGTACCCATGGGGTACAAGGGCAACATATATATATATATATATATATATATATATATATATATATATATATATATATATATATATACTAGCTGAGAGATCCGGTGTTGCCCGGGATGTAATGTTCCTGCTAGTCGCTCTCTCCTCCCCCCTCTATCTCTCTTTCCCTGTCTCCCCCCTCCCTCTCTTCCCCTATCTCCCCCCCCCCCCCCTCTCTCTCTCTCTTCCCCTGTCTACCCCCTCTCTCTTCCCCTGTCTCCCCCCTCTGTTTGTCCCCCGTTCCCATCAATCCAGCTCCCCCCCCTTTACAGATCCGGTCCCTCCCCCCCATTTAACAGTCCGGTCCCCCGACCCCTTTCCAGCTCCGTTCCCCCCTCCTTTACAGCTTCATGCAGTGTGTGTGTGTGCGCATCAGTCAGTGTGTGCGCGTCAGTCAGTGTGTGTGTGTGTGTGTGTGTGTGCGTCAGTCAGTGTGTGCGTGTGTGTGTGCGCGTCAGTCAGTGTGTGTGCGCGTCAGTCAGTGTGTGGTGCGCCAGTCAGTGTGTGTGTGTGTCAGTCAGTGTGTGTGTGAGTCAGTCAGTGGGTGTGTGTGTGCGCGCGCGCCAGTCTGTGTGCGCGCGTCAGTGTGTGCGCATCAGTCAGTGTGTATGCGCGTCAGTGTGTGTGCGCATCAGTCAGTGGGTGTGCGCGCGTCAGTCAGTATGTGTGTGTGTCAGTCAGTCAGTGTGTGTGTGTCAGTCAGTATGTGTGTGTGTCAGTCAGTGTGTGTGTGTGTGTGTGTGTGTCAGTCAGTGGGTGTGTGTGTGTGCGCACGCGCCAGTCTGTGTGCGCGCGTCAGTGTGTGCGCGTCAGTCAGTGTGTGTGCGCGTCAGTGTGTGTGCGCGTCAGTCAGTGGGTGTGTGTGTCAGTCAGTGTGTGTGTGGGCGTCAGTCAGTGTGTGTGTGTGTGTCAGTCAGTTTGTGCGTCAGTCAGTCAGTGTGTGTGTGTGCGTCAGTCAGTCAGTGTGTGTGTGCGTCAGTCAGTGTGTGTGCATCAGTCAGTGTGTGTGTGTGTGTGTGTGTCAGTCAGTGGGTGTGTGTGTGTGTGCGCGTCAGTCAGTGGGTGTGTCAGTCAGTGGGTGTGTGTGTACGTCAGTCAGTGGGTGTGTGTGTGTGCGTCAGTCAGTGTGTGTGTGTGCGTCAGTCAGTTTGTGTGTGCGTTAGTCAGTGTGTGTGTGCGTCAGTCAGTTTGTGTGTCAGTCAATCAGTGTGTGTGTGTGTGCGTCAGTCAGTCAGTGTGTGTGTGTGCGTCAGTCAGTGTGTGTGTGTGTGTGTCAATCAGTGGGTGTGTGTGTGTGCGCGTCAGTCAGTGGGTGTCAGTCAGTGGGGGTGTGTGTGTGCGCGTCAGTCAGTGGGTGTTTGTGTGTGCGCGCGCGCTAGTCTGTGTGTGCGCGTTATTTTGTGTGTTTGTGTGTGCGCGTCAGTCAGTGTGTGTGTTTGTCAGTCTGTGTGTGTGTGTTTCAGACAGGCAGTTCGTGTTGCAGTTCGTGTGTCAGTCAGTTTGTTGTGTCTCCCACCCCCCCCCCCCTACTTTTTCCTCTGCCCTGTTGCGAAGGGGGACTGGGCAGGGGGTTCGATACCTGCTGGCGCCACCTCGGCAGCGGGGGGGGGGTTTGTGGGGTGGTGATACCTGCTGGTGCCACCCGGCTTCCCGGCCCGGCCGCGAGGAGGGGGGATGATGAGGTACCTGGCTGCTGGTGCTCCCGGCGGTAGTATGTGAGGCGGCAACGTGTGAGAGGCGGCGGCGGCGGCTACTCGGCAGGAGGCGGCGTGGCGAGAGGTGAGGTGGAGGAGGGTGGCGTTTGAGGTGAGGCTGTGGCGCCGAGGAGCGGGTACCGCTGGCCCCACGGTGCAGAGGCTGGGGTTTGCTGTGAGTTGGGGGGGGGTAATGTGGGGAGAGGTGAGGCTGTGGCGCCGAGGACTGGGTGCTGCTGTCCCCACAGTGCAGAGGGTGGGGTTTGCTGTGGGTGTGGGGGGGGGGGGAATGTGGGGAGAGGTGAGGCTGTGGCGCCAAGGAGCGGGCGCTGCTGGTCCCACGGTGTAGAGGGTGGGGTTTGCTGTGGGTGGGGGGGGGGGAATGTGGGGAGAGGTGAGGCTGTGGCGCCGAGGAACGGGCGCCGCTGGCCGTGGGTAGCGGTGCAGAGGCTGGGGTTTGCTGTGGGTGGGGGGGGGGGGAATGTGGGGAGAGGTGAGGCTGTGGCGCCGAGGAACGGGCGCCGCTGGCCGTGGGTAGCGGTGCAGAGGCTGGGGTTTGCTGTGGGTGGGGGGGGGGGGAATGTGGGGAGAAGAGAGGTGAGGCGGCAGCGGCAGCAGCACCGAGGAGCGGGCAGCGTTGTTAACTGTGTCGGCGGGTGAGTGTGACCAATGAGGCGTGCAGGGCAGGGCTGGTCCACGGACCAATCTGATTGGCCAGAGGGTGAGTGACAGACCAACTGACCAATCAGATTGGCCTTATCAGATTGGCCTTTGGGACAGACATACAACATTTTGAAAAATGTAGATATAGATATATTTACATTTTTTTCTTACCTGTACAAGTGTAGGATAGTTGTTTTCAAGCTACGGGGAGACTCCCGCCTTCTCATTTCTTCTAAACTGGTGTGGTCCCAGTAGTGAAACAAGCTCCAGGGTAGGGGACTACTACTGTAAGTCCATATACTCTAATAAAAAAATTAAAAAAAGAAGAAATAAAAAAAAAACACAATTAGAACGAGCAGCAAGGATTATTGCTGTAGCTATGACAGCTCTGTGACATTTAGCACACAGGCAAAAAAAGCTATGTATGCCAATTATACAATTACCTTATCCAAGTCATTTTCTTCAGTCCCTTTAATATCATCAACATATGATATGGATATGAAGGTGTTTGGTGCATTGGTTCCATGGTCATCAGTCCCAGTTTTTCTTTTGGTGCACTTACCGAACTATACTGAGCTGTAAGTAATGAACACATTCCTTGGCCAGGCATTCTGACAATAAACGGTTCTACTGGTGAACCTTATGTCGTTGCAGTTCCACTACCAATAAAAGCATTCCAGTAATTTTCCATCTCTCTTTTTAGAGACAATTGATGTTCTACTAAACAACATATTTTTTGAGAACTTCCATTATAGCAATCAACATTCAACTAACTGCTCTTCCCCCCAAGGACATGTGTTTCAAAAAGCAGTTTTACAGTTTCACACTTATTGAATCTTTTAACAAAGCATGATAGAATAAAGGGTCTATATATAGACGACCCAGTGGTCAGTGATTTAAACTGATCATTACAGACACAGAATATGTGTACCAAGGCAATGAGAACTGCATGTTGACAAACAGCTAATTGTTGACAGTTTTATTATTGTGTCTAATATTAAAAAAAAAAAAATACTTTTTAATTAAGCTGCTTACATATGACAATCAATGTTAGCTAGACAGGTACATATATACACCACCTACGAATCTGACAGTTTTAACGGTAACAAAAAGGAAAACAATAACTGGACCATAATGCAGAAATTGATACAGAACTAATCTGTGTGTACTAACTCCTATCGACTCTCCAAACTGCTTTCGTTATATACACAGGGAAACATAGGTGCAAATTACACTGTTATATTGATTCTGAAATGTAGGATCTTGCCTCATTTTAAGGGCAAAACTTTGTTGATCCATAGATTAGACCATTCTTCATATGCACAGAACGAAAGGATTAAACAAGTCTCAGGTTATAAATGTTTATTCTGTCTTTCCTATTGGTAAAATATTGTAATATGTACAAAATTGCCTTCATTGTCTTTTAAGACATGTAATACTTTTAATTGATGCTGCAGTTCATCTCTTTGTGATGTTCCCTAAAGGACGTGCACTCACATATACTTCCATGGCCGTGATAGACATAGCAGTTGTGCTATGTACAAGTCTGGACAATAGTGTTACTTTCAGACCTGTATGGACTTACTGTACGCTGGCCTTCACAGTGCCACCAATATTACAATTTGACATATTTTTCCTATTTTGTTTCACTGGCATTTCCATTCCCACTTTAATTCCAATATATAGGGGGCTATGTAAGAAGTGCAGTTTTAAGTGATTATGTTGTTAAGCAGAATAGCAAGTTAGTGCGTTTTAATGCAACCAATGTGTGTCAACGTCTATTTCACAAAGAAAAAATGATGCTGGGGTAGTGAGAGATGGAGATTGGATGTTGTCTGTACCACACATATATAAATGATACTACAAACATGCAACACTTTTGTTCGTCATAAATACGGCAAGTTTTTTGGGACATCAACAACAAATGCACATCGATGCAAACATTTCTTAGTGCATCCACACGTATGAACATAATCAGTCAATCATTTATGTAATTGATGAACTATGTATTTGATTAATGGTATTAGGAAAAATTAATATACCTTCATAATTCATGTACTGTTCAATTGGGTTTCATTAACACTTATGTAGCCGGGACCCCGTTCCCCCCCCCCCCCATTGGTTATGGGGGTGGGGGAGGTTCACCTAGGGAACGCTCCGATAACAGAGGTTCCGCGCAAGAGGGAGCCGCCATGTTAGGTTGGCGCCAGCGCAGAATTGGTCCGGCCGGAGGTTGCGCATGCGCAGGGCAGGGACAAAAGCCCGCGAAGGAGGAGAGCTAGGGGAGGAGGGGAGTTAGGGGACTAAGGGTCCCAGCAGCCCCCGCGTTTCCCCTGTGACGCGCCAGAACCAATCAGGTACGAGATGAGGGAGGAAAAGGAAGTGGAGGGGTGCACGAGAGTCAGAGCTAGCTGTCGGAGGAAGGAGAAGGAGCTCCGGTGTAGGGAGGCTGCCGCCCCTACCTAGGCCGCATGCCCCAGGCCCAGTTAGACCCTGAGCCCCAGTAGCATGCAGCGGAGCTAGGGACTGGCCATAGTCAGGTTCCGGATCCCTTTACTGTGCTACGAGTCATACCAGGACAGTGCTATATCCGCGGGAGGCCTGGGACCAGGCCCCGCTACTAAGTCGCAGCGTGTCTGGGTGGGATCGCCCCGGACACCTACGGGTGACGTCATCTACGTCCTCACCGATCCTTTGTGAAGATAGTTGCAGAACCGGGTACAGGAGTGCCCGGCAGGTAAACGCCAAGTGCACCAACGGTACCATTCTCACTCCCGGACACGGTGGCTGCGCAGTCACACACATATACACCCACTGACTCACTTGAAGGAGGGTGGAGAATGTATTCCAAGAGGGAGCTGGACACGGGTGGGATCACCCGATGGAGGGAGAGGGAGAGTGAGCGTTCAAGGACGCTGGTAGTAGTGTCTCCTCTAGAGAGGGGCACCTGTGATTACGTTGCTGGTTGCTACAAGTAAAACATATTGGTTATGGTATTGCTGTGCGTGTGTGTGTTCATGTACATAAGTTCCTGCGAAGACCCACTTCCCCTAGGGCGGAAGCTATCGCAGGTGGAGGCGCTGCACCAAGGCATAAGTATTGTGAGCACCCCAGGCTCTCCGTGGCAGAGGCTTAGGCCCTGTGAGCCTAAAGGTTATATAGCACATGGTAGTGGTCTGTGTTCGATAGGAAGCAGGGCTACACTTATAAGATATTTTTGTGCCTATATTTATCATGACACACTCCACACGAATAATAAGATGACGTGTGTTGAATATACATGAGAAATGAGATGCCAACTGTAACAGGGCTTTAACCCCTGTCTAAAAGGGCTCCAAATAGAAAGCATGGATCTGAATGATGCGTCAAGCAGGGAGCTGGTTAATTGCAGCTACAGACAATTAGCCAGTCTCCACCTGGCTCAACAGACAGGTAGAACGACCTCCTGCATAAACTGCAGGGGATCTCTCTAGCACAGGGGAGGTGTGTGCTGCCAGAGAGAGATCCCAGGGAACAAGCCCCTCTATTCCAGGACACATCGGTCCTTGGAACCGCCAGGGGGTTCACCCCACGGACACCATCCCAGACCCGGACTGCAGGAAAGAGCCCTGGTAGCAGTAAACTGTTTGGACTTTGGGTCAGAGGTTGGTAAGAGGCCTATCCTCCCAGCCCTGCAGATAGGGACTGGGAGTGTGAGGCAGCCCTGTAACGGAGCGCTCACCACAAACAAGGTGTGACCACGAGGCCGAGGTGGGGATTTGATATAACACCAACCCACAGCCGCGTGGGCGCGCCTGGTGTGTAGATTGGTCGAGGTAGCCGGGTCGGGGTAGGAGAGGTCTGGATGCTCAGTAATACTTGCCGAGGTCGGTGATGGAGAGTAGCAGATCGTAAGAGGTACTTAGGTGTGGTCTGGATTGGTGAGAGGCGGATCGTCGTGGTACTTTGCCGAGGTCAGTATTGGAGATGTGCGGGTGGTCGTACGTAGCCGAGGTCAGGAGAACAGAAGAGCAGAGTCCGGCAGAGTAGCCAAGGTAGGGAACAAGGAGCAGGAAAAGACTGTGTAGGCGAGACAGCAGTGACCACTTCGCTAGCAGGATGGTTTATGCTCAGCCATACTGCCAGTGTGGCAGCTGAGCATATAAAGGGAGATAGTCCAATGAGAAGGATGCATATTCCTGAGTAAGCTGGACTGTGGTTGGTTGCTGGAAACAGCACAGGTGAATAATCAGGCAAAGGAATCAGCAGCAGGTGTAGTATAGGCAGAGGAGCAAGGAAGGTTCTACACACGTGTGCAAGTGCCGTGCATGGCAGGTGCGTGCTGTGTGACGGTGGCATCACCGCGCGAGTGTAGCCTGGAGGCGGGGACGGCATTTAGTGCAGAGTGTGGTCCGCGCGTGCGCTTAGATGGAATACTGGTATTCGCGGGCAGGCGAGATGTGCTGCAGGAGGCGCGGATCACCCAGTCGCGGGTTGGGGTAAGCAAGGAGCGCGCCGAGCGCCGAGGATCACAGATCCTTACAAAGGGAAAGGCCTGTTTGTTTATTTGTGTGCTACCTTAAAGCTGTATTGTTTGAAGCTATGGGCTGAATTAAAGCAAAGGTTAATTTTCCCCAAATATGTGTCCAGGGTTGCACCTCGGCACTCGTCTCCTACACCAGCATATGTCTCTAAAGATTTCAGATAAGTAAATGCATTGTTAATGCTGTGCACTCTTTCATTTCGTTCTGAAAACACAATTCTTTATACTGTACGTAGCTCACAATGTTTTGCAAAATTATGGAAATGCACTTTCAGTTTACTGCAAACATTGGTAGTTTTCCATATGTGAAAGTTATTAGTTGTGTCTGTAGACTTGTAATACTTAGTATGAATTCAATGTGACACCTTTTCAGGGTTGTGTACCAAATGTTTGCACAAACTTTATTATTCTTTCATAAAGAAGACTTCGATTGACTCCTATGCCCTTTTGTAATGCATTTCTCCTTGGAAAATTCAATGTAAAGAGAAGAATGCATTAATTTGTTTCTTGCAAAGATATTCAAGGTTGTTAGATAAATTTGAAGTATAAAGATCACAATGGAAATTGAAGTCATCAACTCTGTTATTAACATAGTGCCCCAAGTCTCAATGCCAGCATACACTGCTTCCATCGGCTGAATCTTTGTCTCTGTGATATATCTAGTTCTCAGATACCATGAGAAGGACAGGGTTACAAGTAAGTGTTTTTGTACCTTGGTCTGCAAAGTTTGCTAATGGTACAAAACTACCAGTGGATCCACAGGTTCCACATCAAAGAGGAGTGATCCTTTCCCACTAAGCTAAGCTGACAAGGAGAAACGGTCTTCTGCTTCTCTCCACAGAAGTCTTACGAGCTGTATGCCAAGGAACATTTCAGAAGAAAACATAGAGCCTACCTGAATGCCTTCTCCTTGTAGATATAACTGCCACCCTGCCACTGATCGTCCAGGGCAGGTGTACAGTCATCCAGGGCAGGCGATGGTCATTAAGAGATCTCATTTTCACAGATCTCTCTCAAGTCCAACCCTGTGCCAAATTTTCAGAGAGTGGGAAATAGTTGAAAGGGTTTTATTAAGGATCAGCCTAGTCTTCTTATGGAGCCACAGCAGGGCAGAGCAATGAAGAGGCTTCACAAAGGAGTTATCTATTTCAACCCATCTAACTGGATGAGGGGAATCATGCCAGGCCACCAATTGGCTAAATAATCACTAAATAATACGTTTGTCGGCAGGGAACTGCAAGACAGCCTTCTGCTCATGGTTGTATCAGAACGGTTCTACATATTCTGGGTGTCTTCCGTTTCCATACAGAACATATTCTTCTGAAAATTTTGTAAATCACGAGCCCTGATGGGGAAAGGAAGATATCTAAAAAAAGATGCTAAATCTTTGGAAGTAGGGTCAAATGTCATTTTTAATGCATATATCCTTCCTATTTATGTTATCGAATAGCGAAACCATGGCTCAAGATTTTTCTTGAGGGATTGATACATAAACGGGAAGTTGGCTTGATAGAGGGTCGAATATGACTTGATTAATTTTATTCCCAGATAATTGATAGTGCTCTTTAACTATTTGAATTTGAAGTTTAACAATGCCATCCTAATTGACTCAGTTGTAAGATTAATATTAAGCGCTTCCGACTTAGGGGCCTATGCACTAAGCGGCGGGGAAAAAAGCGGCATTTTTTTTTTTTAAATTCGCCATTTTTGGCAGCGTTGCTATCACGGTATGCAGAAAGCCCTGAATATCAGTGATAGCAACCTTTGCAAAAATGTATTTATTTATTTATAAAATATTTTACCAGGAAGTAATACATTGAGAGTTACCTCTCGTTTTCAAGTATGTCCTGGGCACAGAGTAAAACAAAATAATACATGGTTACAAATACAGTTACATAAATGAACAAGGTATACATTATATACAAGACATTGCATGCACAGTTAAAGAAAATATATATTATGAGCGTATGAAACAGTTACAGACCAGATTAAAGTGTGAGACAGCCTTAGATTTGAAAGAACTTAAGCTGGTGGTGGATATGAGAGTCTCTGGTAGGTTGTTCCAGTTTTGGGGTGCACGGAAGGAGAAGGAGGAACGTTCGGATACTTTGTTGAGTCTTGGGACCATGAATAGTCTTTTGGAGTCTGATCTCAGGTGATAGGTACTGCATGTGGTAGGGGTGAGGAGCTTGTTCAGGTAGCTGGGTAGCTTGCCCAGAAAGTATTTGAGGGTGAGACAGGAAAGGTGAACTTTGCGCCTAGACTCTAGTGGTGACCTATCTAGTTCTTTGAGCATTTCGCAGTGATGTGTGTTGTAGTTGCATTGGAGAACAAAACGACAAATTGAATTGTAGAGGGTGGCGAGAAGCCGACGGCGAGACGATCTGCCCTCCGAAAAGGCCTTACCAGCGAGTTCTGTCTGCTGCAGAGAGAGAGAGTCGTCTCTCCCTGCGCAAATCTCGCCGGAAATTAAAGTTGCTAAATAAATTTTTTATTAATAATGTATATGAGCAGGGGGTCTCCGGAGCAGAACAGCATTGGTTTCAGGTCCGGAGACCCCCTGTTTTCCGAGATACAGGTCCCGTTATGGGGGGCCGGCATCTCCTATGCATTTGATTCCCACGGTGACGTGACGCAAGACATTTAAATGCATAACGGGGCCTGTATCTAGGAAAGCAGGGAGTCCCCGCGCCTGAAACCAATGCGGTTCTGCTCCGGAAACCCCCTGCTCATCTACACTAGTATTAAATCCCCCTTAAAAAATCTTTTTAAACGCATTACCTTAGCGGATATCCACTAAGGCAGTGTTTCCCAAATGGGGTTCCGTGGATCCCTGGGGTTCCACGGAGCAGTCCCAGGGATTCCACCGTGGCTCCCTCCACCCCCCTCTCCCCCCATTCCCCCATAGCGGCTGTGGAGAGGGTGAGCAGCCACGAGGAGAGAGACTGTTTGCTCCACTGAGGCTCGTGCGGGAAGCCCCGGCTCTGCACGCTGCGCGTTATGGGAAGATGCCGCTAGCGCAGCTGGCTGACCCGTGGCAATAGCTGCCGGTGAAGAAAGTGGAGAGCGAGGTGCATGAGAAGGGAGCGCGAGGAGGGAGCGCGAGGAGGGAGGGTGGTTACAGCTCGCGCCGGAGCAGGAGAGCAGTGACAGGAGAGGAAGGCGCATGGGATATCTACTTATAAGGAAAGTGTATGGCAGTATAGAAAGGTGTGAGTGAGCAGGGGAGGTGTATAGGAAGGAGTGAGGGGAAGTGTATAGGGAGAAGTGTATAGGAAGGGGTGAGGGGAAGTGTATAGGAAGGAGTGAGGGGAAGTGTATAGGGAGAAGTGTATAGGAAGGAGTGAGGGAAAGTGTATGGGAGAGTATAGGAAGGAGTGAGGGGAAGTGTATAGGGAGAAGTGTATAGGAAGGGGTGAGGGGAAGTGTATAGGAAAGAGTGAGGGGAAGTGTATGGGAGAGTATAGGAAGGAGTGAGGGGAAGTGTATAGGAAGGAGTGAGGGGAAGTGTATGGGACAAGTGTATAGGAAGGAGTGAGGGGAAGTGTATAGGAAGGAGTGAGGGGAAGTGTATGGGAGAGTATAGGAAGGAGTGAGGGGAAGTGTATAGGGAGAAGTGTATAGGAAGGAGTGAGGGGAAGTGTATAGGGAGAAGTGTATAGGAAGGAGTGAGGGGAAGTGTATGGGACAAGTGTATAGGAAGGAGTGAGGGGAAGTGTATAGGAAGGAGTGAGGGGAAGTGTATGGGAGAGTATAGGAAGGAGTGAGGGGAAGTGTATAGGGAGAAGTGTATAGGAAGGAGTGAGGGGAAGTGTATAGGAAGGAGTGAGGGGAAGTGTATAGGAAGGAGTGAGGGGAAGTGTATAGGGAGAAGTGTATAGGAAGGAGTGAGGGGAAGTGTGTAGGGAGAAGTGTATAGGAAGGAGTGAGGGGAAGTGTATAGGAAGGAGTGAGGGGAAGTGTATAGGAAGGAGCGAGGGGAAGTGTATAGGAAGGAGTGAGGGGAAGTGTATAGGGAGAAGTGTATAGGAAGGAGTGAGGGAAAGTGTATGGGAGAGTATAGGAAGGAGTGAGGGGAAGTGTATAGGGAGAAGTGTATAGGAAGGAGTGAGGGGAAGTGTATAGGAAGGAGTGAGGGGAAGTGTATAGGAAGGAGTGAGGGAAAGTGTATGGGAGAGTATAGGAAGGAGTGAGGGGAAGTGTATAGGGAGAAGTGTATAGGAAGGAGTGAGGGGAAGTGTATAGGAAGGAGTGAGGGGAAGTGTATAGGAAGGAGTGAGGGGAAGTGTATAGGAAGGAGTGAGGTGTGTGTGTGTGTGTATATGTGTATGTATATAGTATATATATTATATATGTATGTATATAAGTGTGTGTGTGTGTTTGTGTTGTATAGTAAAGGAGCAACACGTGTATTGTAGAGCAACGTTTCCCAAATGGGGTTCCACGGAACTGAGGTCTTTTAAAAATGTATTGGGACAGTGGGGGACTTTTAAAAAACCCTGGCGTTCCATGAGGTAAAATTAAGTGTTTTGCGAAAAAATCAAACATTTAAAAATTGCAGCCGCCAGGAGGGACGGAGACACCAACACCACTGCGGGCTCCCCCCCCCAACACCACTGCGGGCTCCCCCCCCCAACACCACTGCGGGCTCCCCCCCCCCAACACCACTGCGAGCTCCCCCCCCAACACCACTGCGTGCTCCCCCGCCCCCCCCCCCAACACCACTGCGGGCTCCCTCCCCCCCCTACACCATAATAATAAACAAAGATCTGATGTTATAATTATCATATAAGTAAGAGTAAAACCTTATAATTTTGTCCCCCTGACGGGCACGTATAAAGGGCGGCTGCATTTATTTATGGGACATGAAAGAGGACAAAACGAGTAGTTGCCTTCCCCCTGGAAAAATGTAACTTTCAATTTAAAGGTATTTGATCTTGAACCAAGAAAATGTTTCGCGCGTCTTTCTTCTTTTTTTTTCATGTGCTACGCTAAAAATATTGAAGGGGTTCCATTTTGTTGTACAAAATAAAAAAGGGTTCCACGAATAAATTTAATTGGGAAACACTGCGCTAAGGTAATGAAGCTGCTTTAATGTAACTTTTATTAATAGTGTGAGCTGATCCGCTTTGATTTCAGCCTTGGGGACCCCCTGCTTCCAGAGTTACTGTCCATGGTATTTACATAAACCGGTGACGACACCAGGACGCGTAACAAAATTATTACAAATCAATTTGTAATATCAGTTTTCGACCTCAACTCCTGATATGTCTGAATTGCCACGAATTCTTCTGGCCAAGAGTTTAATTGTAAGGGCAAAAAGGAATGGGGATAGAGGACAGCCCTGTTTAGTTCTATTTTGAATGGGAATCTGTTTAGATATCTGTCCCACGTTTCTTGGGAATCTATATAGTAGTTTTGTCCAATTTACAAAATTCCCCTTAAAGGTCAAAACCTGCATTGTAGTAAAAAGATATCTCCAGTCCACTCGTCAAATGTCTTCACAACATCCAGTGAAAGCAGCATGGTAGGGGAATTGTGTATTTTGACTGTATGAATCAGATGTACAGGCATACCCTGGTTTAAGGAGACTCACTTTAAGTACACTCGCGAGTAAGGACATATCGCCCAATAGGCAAACGGCAACTCACGCATGCGCCGGTCAGCACGTCCTGAACAGCAATACCGGCTCCCTACCTGTACCGAAGCTGTGCGCAAGCGGGGACACTATAGAGCCTGTTACACATGAGTTATTTACATCAGTTATGCACGTATATGACGATTGCAGCACAGTACATGCATCAATAAGTGGGAAAGGGTAGTGCTTCACTTTAAGTACATTTTCGCTTTAAATACACGCTCCGGTCCCATTGCGTACGTTAATGCGGGGTATGCTTGTATATTACACGCTCCGTCCCATTGCGTACGTTAATGCGGGGTATGCTTGTATATTACATGCTCCGGTCCCATTGTGTACGTTAATGTGGGGTATGCCTGTATATTACACGCTCCGGTCCCATTGCGTACGTTAATGCGGGGTATGCCTGTATATTACACGCTCCGGTCCCATTGCGTACGTTAATGCGGGGTATGCCTGTATATTACACGCTCCGGTCCCATTGCGCACGTTAATGCGGGGTATGCCTGTATATTACACGCTCTGGTCCCATTGCGTACGTTAATGCGGGGTATGCCTGTATATTACACGCTCCGGTCCCATTGCGTACGTTAATGCGGGGTATGCCTGTATATTACACACTCCGGTCCCATTGCGTACGTTAATGCGGGGTATGCCTGTATATTACACGCTCCGGTCCCATTGCGTACGCTAATGCGGGGTATGCCTGTATATTACACGCTCCGGTCCCATTGTGTACGCTAATGCGGGGTATGCCTGTATATTACACGCTCCGGTCCCATTGTGTACGCTAATGCGGGGTATGCCTGTATATTACACGCTCCGGTCCCATTGCGTACGCTAATGCGGGGTATGCCTGTGTTACATACATGCTCCGGTCCCATTGTGTACGTTAATGCGGGGTATGCCTGTGTTACATACATGCTCCGGTCACATTGTGTACGTTAATGCGGGGTATGCCTGTGTTACATACATGCTCCGGTCACATTGTGTACGTTAATGCGGGGTATGCCTGTGTTACATACATGCTCCGGTCCCATTGTGTACGTTAATGCGGGGTATGCCTGTGTTACATACATGCTCCGGTCCCATTGTGTACGTTAATGCGGGGTATGCCTGTGTTACATACATGCTCCGGTCCCATTGTGTACGTTAATGCGGGGTATGCCTGTGTTACATACATGCTCCGGTCCCATTGGGTACGTTAATGCGTGGTATGCCTGTGTTACATACATGCTCCGGTCCCATTGCGTACGTTAATGCGGGGTATGCCTGTGTTACATACATGCTCCGGTCCCATTGTGTACGTTAATGCGGGGTATGCCTGTATATTACACGCTCCGGTCCCATTGCGTACGTTAATGCGGGGTATGCCTGTATATTACACGCTCCGGTCCCATTGCGTACGTTAATGCGGGGTATGCCTGTATATTACACGCTACGGTCCCATTGGGTACGTTAATGCGGGGTATGCTTGTATATTACACGCTCCGGTCCCATTGTGTATGTTAATGCGGGGTATGCCTGTGTTGCATACATGCTCCGGTCCCATTGTGTACGTTAATGCGGGGTATGCCTGTGTTACATACATGCTCCGGTCCCATTGCGTGCGTTAATGCGGGGTATGCCTGTATATTACACGCTCCGGTCCCATTGCGCACGTTAATGCGGGGTATGCCTGTATATTACACGCTCCGGTCCCATTGCGCACGTTAATGCGGGGTATGCCTGTATATTACACGCTCCGGTCCCATTGCGCACGTTAATGCAGGGTATGCCTGTATATTACACGCTCCGGTCCCATTGCGTGCATTAATGCGGGGTATGCCTGTATATTACACGCTCCGGTCCCATTGCGCACGTTAATGCGGGGTATGCCTGTATATTACACGCTCCGGTTCCATTGCGTACTGTGACAGAAACCAGGGGTTGGTAATAAACTCCATATACAGGGCTCCCAGGATACTGAACAGTTTCTGTCCTGTCTAAGCTGAACAGGGCAGCCTCGTAGTACAGGCACTCCATTCCACAGTTTGTCTGCTGCCTGTTTTCTGTCACCTGTCATGCTGATTAGAGTTCAGGTATATAAGACCTGTTTCCTGTTTCCTCTGGGCCCCGCCCAAGAGCCTGGGAGGCTGCTGAACTGCAGAGGGGTGAGAAAGCCTCTTTCCCAAATCGCTTCATTCATTCTGTTAGTTTGTCTAAAGACTGCAAAGGTACTTATTTTGTTGGTGGAAGTGGACAAGCCACTTCCAACTCTGAGTCAGGGACATCTAAGTTTTAAGTTATCGCTCAGACGAGCAGCTTTTTGTTTGGCTTTGTTTTCTGTTTACACTGTGGCAGTCTCAGTGCCTGGGACTGAATAAACCAGGTATAGCCTGTTTAAAGGAACAGTACGTGACGTCTCATCATTTAACCTACCCTAAAAGACCGTGTTCTAACAGTCCCGGACAGACGGCGGAGCCCCGGAGTAAGCCGTTTGTCACATATGGTGGAGAATGCGGGCAGAGCACTAGGGGGTCTGCGGGTTGAAGAACTTTGAAGAAAAAAAAAAAAAAAAAAAAGTTTTTTTCATCCTCTGCAAACAAGATGGAAGACGTGGTGGGTGCGCTGGTACGCAATGTCGCTGCCCAGAAAGACGCGAATGAAACCCAGCAACAGCTATTAATAGCCCAGCATGAAACTAATGCAAACCAGCAGCAGGCGAATGCAGCCCAGCAACAGCTGCTAATAGCCCAGCAAGAGATTAATGCCAACCAGCAACAGGCGAATGCAAACCAGCAACAGACGAATGCAAACCAGCAACAGACGAATGAAGCCCTGCAAAACGCGAATGCACACCAGCAAGAGACAAACCGCTTGCTGAGAGAGGAGCAACAGCGGTTCGCTCAGGGCTTACAGCAGGAACTCGAGATCCTGAGGGGGACTATCCGTAACCTTCCACTGGCAGCGGCAGCCCCAGTTCCGAAAATGACCAGGGCAAGCCACTACCTTCAGAAGATGGGACCCTTGGATGATGTGGAAGCCTATCTTCTCACGTTTGAACGCATGGCACAGAGAGAGGGATGGCCAGAAGCTGAGTGGGCTGGTCTAATCGCACCCTTCCTAAGCGGCGAACCCCAGAAGGCTTACTTTGATCTAGAGCCAGCCGAAGCTAACGTCTATGCAAAGTTGAAGTTCGAGATCCTCGCCCGCCTTGGCGTAACCACGGCTGTTCGTGCCCAAAGGTTTCACGCATGGTCCTTCACGATGGATAAAGCCACCCGAAGCCAGATGTATGACCTCATCCACCTCGCCCGGAAGTGGCTACAACCCGAGATCAACTCAGCAAGCCACATCGTGGAACGTTTGGTCATGGACCAGTTCTTGAGGAAACTTCCCTCTGCCTTACGTCGTTGGGTCAGTCGGAGTGACCCCCACAATGCGGATGAGCTTGTGGCCCTTGTAGAAAGGTACAGTGCAGCAGAAGAGCACCCGCAACCCACAGTCGTGGAGCAACCCCACTACCCGAGGTTCCAGGACTCTTCCAGAGACGGTAAAAGGGTACCGGGGTTAAGGGGCGCTGAAGAGCGGCGACCACCTTCACGCCGCTCCAGCAACAGTGGTTCGCACACTAAGGGCAATAGCCAACATGGGGAGCCGGGAAAAGGCTCTAAGTGGGACACAGACTATGTACCTAAATGTGTAAATTGTCATGAGAGGGGCCACACAGCAAAAATCTGCCCACTAAATGATGAGCCCATGCAATGCAACAGCGTGGAACCTTATTCGCTGTTGTCCCAATGTATGGGCCCTAGCCCAGAGGACCCCTTGAATAACCATCTGTGGGCATTTGTAAAGGTTAATGGTAAGAGGGTTCGGGCACTTCTTGACTCTGGGAGCATGGTCACACTAGTGTCCGAATACCTATTGCCCATTAAGAAGAAACAGGTAAACAGTTCACAAAGAGTGGCAATTTGTTGTATACATGGGGATAATCATGAATATTCCACTGTTGATGTTTTTTTTGAAACAGAATTTGGTTCTTTAGATTTCAAGGTGGGTGTTGTACCCAAACTGGCACATGATGTGTTAATAGGGACCGACTTTCCCCATTTTCTAAAAATGTGGTCCCCAGCTCAGAATAGCGCCCAGAGTTCAATAGCGGACCATAACGAAGTGTTAGAAGAAACAAATCCTTTCCCTTTTTCAGAAATGGATGTTGACGAGGGCCCAAATAAGAAGGGGGAAAAGGAGGAGTGCTGTGAAATTCCCTTCCCCATCACTACTTTGGTAGGGAATACCCCAAATCAAGATGTTGATCAGGCACTTACCACCCCAGTACAGGATAAGACCCTCGCTGACCTAGAGGTCAGTCCTGGGAGTTTTAAGAAGGCCCAGTGGGAGGACCCCACATTAGCGGTAGCAAGGGGAAATATACGGGACCAGAATAGTACTCATGGCCAACCAGATAGGTCACTTGCTTACCCCTACTTCGAGGTAGAGAACGACCTAGTATATCGGGTTGATAAAAGAAAATCAGTTACAACTAAACAATTGTTGGTACCACGGACATTCCGTAACGTAGTATTACACCTCGCACATAGTCATCCATTGGGGGGACACCTAGGGGTGGAAAAGACAAAAGAAAAGGTTCTCCGAAGCTTTTATTGGCCTGGGGTTCTGGCAGAAATTACAAACTATTGTTCCTCATGCCCAGAATGTCAGATCACCGCCCCGTTCAAAGCATACCGCAGCCCATTGGTACCCCTTCCCATAATAGAGGTACCATTTGACCGGATTGCTATGGATCTAGTAGGACCCCTAATAAAGTCTGCTAGGGGACATCAGCATATATTGGTAATATTAGATTATGCTACCCGATATCCGGAGGCAGTTCCCCTACGTAGCACCTCTGCTAAAAACATAGCAAAAGAGTTAGTACTTCTGTTTTCCCGGGTCGGAATTCCTAAAGAGATCTTATCTGACCAGGGAACACCATTTATGTCCCAAGTAACAAAAGAGCTATGTAAACTCCTAAAAATCAAGCATCTCAGAACCTCAGTCTATCATCCACAAACAGATGGTTTAGTGGAAAGGTTCAATAAAACCTTAAAGAGCATGTTACGCCGGGCGGTCGATAAGGATGGGAAAAACTGGGACTGTTTGTTACCATACCTGTTATTTGCCATTAGGGAAGTTCCCCAGTCATCCACAGGCTTCTCCCCGTTTGAACTATTGTATGGCCGACATCCAAGGGGCTTACTGGATATAGCCAAAGAAACTTGGGAACACGAGGTTACCCCTTACAGAAGTGTAATAGAGCATGTTGCCCAGATGCAGGACCGCATTGCTGCAGTCCTACCCATAGTGAGGGAACACATGGAGAAAGCTCAAGAAGCACAGAGGAATACGTATAATAAGGGTGCTAGGGTCAGAATTTTTTTCCCAGGTGATAGGGTACTAGTTCTGGTTCCCACCGTGGAGAGTAAATTCCTTGCTAAATGGCATGGGCCATATGAGGTCTTGGAAAGAGTGGGAGAAGTAAATTATAGGGTAAGGCAGCCAGGTAGGAGGAAACCTGAGCAAATTTACCATATAAACCTACTCAAGCCCTGGAAAGATAGAGAGGTCTTGTTAACCCTAGTACCCCCAGGTCCGTCAGAGAATCAAGAAACTGACCCAGAGGTTAGCATAGCTGAAACACTGTCCGTGCATCAGAAACGAGAGGTCCAGAGTTTAGTGAGAAGGAACAAAGAAATCTTCTCTACACAGCCAGGTAAAACTAACGTAATTAAACATGACATAGTCTCTGAACCGGGGGTCCGAGTTAACCTTAAACCGTACCGAATCCCAGAGGCCAAGAGAGAGGCTATAAGTTTAGAGGTTAAAAAAATGCTAAAACTAGGCGTAATTGAGGAATCCCAAAGTGGGTGGAACAGCCCTATAGTTTTAGTCCCAAAGCCAGACGGTACAACAAGGTTTTGTAATGACTACCGGAAACTAAATGCGGTGTCAAAATTTGATACTTATCCTATGCCCAGGGTGGATGAACTTGTAGAGAGACTGGGCAAAGCCCGATATCTCACAACCCTAGACCTAACAAAAGGGTACTGGCAGGTTCCCCTCACAGAAAGGGCAAAAGAAAAAACAGCCTTCTCAACCCCAGACGGCCTCTTTCAATATAAGGTGCTGCCTTTTGGCTTACATGGAGCTCCCGCCACATTCCAAAGAATGATGGATAAAATTTTAAAACCACATGTTCGGTATGCTGCCGCCTACCTGGATGATGTGGTAATCCATAGTGAAGATTGGCAGTCCCACCTTCCAAAGGTCCAAGCTGTGCTCGACGCAGTTCGGTCTGCTGGACTAACTGCTAACCCCGCTAAATGCACTATTGGTCTGGAGGAGGCCAAGTATCTGGGGTATTCTATTGGTAGAGGGTTACTCAAACCACAAACACTCAAAGTAGAGGCGATACAAAATTGGCCAAGGCCAGTCACAAAAAAACAAGTAAGGACCTTTTTGGGGTTAATTGGCTACTATAGGAGGTTTATTCCCAATTTTGCAACTAAGGCAACCCCACTAACCGACCTCACAAAAGCAAGAGGACCGCTAATGGTAAAGTGGTCCCCCGAAGCCGAACAGGCCTTTAGAAGCCTGAAAGAAGCTCTCTGTGCCCAACCAGTGTTGGTCACACCTGACTTCTCCAAAGAGTTCGTAGTCCAAACCGACGCATCTGAGGTAGGGCTGGGGGCGGTACTCTCCCAGGAGTCTCAAGGGGAGGAGCACCCCATCCTTTATTTAAGTAGGAAACTAAATCCCCAGGAGAAAAATTACTCCATAGTCGAGAAAGAGTGTCTCGCAATAAAGTGGGCTGTAGAGACACTCAAGTATTATCTGTTGGGGAGAAAGTTCCGATTGGTCACAGATCATGCACCCCTTACCTGGATGTGTCAAAATAGGGAGAAGAACGCTAGGGTGACCAGGTGGTTCCTAAGCCTACAGCCCTTTAAATTTTCTGTGGAACACAGGTCGGGGCACAAACATGGCAATGCCGACGGGTTGTCAAGGATGCACTCCCTAATATCCATGGTCGCTCACCCCTCGAGGTCTGAGCTGGGGGGGAGGATATGTGACAGAAACCAGGGGTTGGTAATAAACTCCATATACAGGGCTCCCAGGATACTGAACAGTTTCTGTCCTGTCTAAGCTGAACAGGGCAGCCTCGTAGTACAGGCACTCCATTCCACAGTTTGTCTGCTGCCTGTTTTCTGTCACCTGTCATGCTGATTAGAGTTCAGGTATATAAGACCTGTTTCCTGTTTCCTCTGGGCCCCGCCCAAGAGCCTGGGAGGCTGCTGAACTGCAGAGGGGTGAGAAAGCCTCTTTCCCAAATCGCTTCATTCATTCTGTTAGTTTGTCTAAAGACTGCAAAGGTACTTATTTTGTTGGTGGAAGTGGACAAGCCACTTCCAACTCTGAGTCAGGGACATCTAAGTTTTAAGTTATCGCTCAGACGAGCAGCTTTTTTGTTTGGCTTTGTTTTCTGTTTACACTGTAGCAGTCCCAGTGCCTGGGACTGAATAAACCAGGTATAGCCTGTTTAAAGGAACAGTACGTGACGTCTCATCATTTAACCTACCCTAAAAGACCGTGTTCTAACAGTCCCGGACAGACGGCGGAGCCCCGGAGTAAGCCGTTTGTCACAGTACGTTAATGCGGGGTATGCCTGTATAATGTCTGGATATTTTCTGGATCTTGTCTGTCTAGAATAAATCCCACCTGCTTAGGGTGGACTAGATTTGGAAACGTTGGAACGTTAAGCCTTGTTGACAATATTTTTTAAAGAATTTTAATATCTACAGTACATGTATTAGTGATATGGGGCTATACTTTTGTAGTTATTATTGTTTTCCTAGTTTTATGGATCACTGAGATGACTGCTAGGATCATCTCACATGGGAATTCTGGATTTTACAGGAAATGATTGAAAACATTGGTCAGTTTGGGGATAAGTAGAGTATGCCACTAAATTTCTTATATTATGATTCTGAAACCCCATTTGGGCCTGGAGCCCTAGAACCTTACAGAGATTTAATGGCAAGCTCTACCACATCATATGTGATCGGTAGGTTAAGTTTGTCCTTCTCTTGTTGGGATACTTGTGGGACGAGCCCACTTGTCCAAAGAAAATCGATCAGCTCTCCTGCTGTATCTGTCGATTGACCCCCTGAGGAAGTGTGCGCAAGCGCACGAAACGCGTCGGGTTTTTCATAACGTTTTTGGGGGCGTTGTAACGAAGGCACGTTTGAGGCTTTGGCTCTGAGATATTAGAGTCTTTGAAGCAGGGGAAGGAGAGATCGCTCGCTGAGGAATCCTGCCCACCGGTGACGGAGCATCCGGTGACGTCACTTCCGGTTGAAGCGGCACGGAGGCACGGAGTGTGGAGAGGTGCACCGGCTCACCACATGATCTGGGCGTCTAAGGATACATCACATCTGTAATCCATTAACCATTTCTTATTACCCTCAGCCATCTCGTGAGTAGCACTCTGACTTTACCCCACCGGATCGGCGTACTCTAAGATACTCGTCCATCAATTTTATATTTAATTTTAGAGTTGTATTAAACAAACTTTTTATTTTCAGCCTTGCTTGTGTGTGTTTGTGGTCAGTCTTGTGTTGTGTTGTATTGTTTTGTTTGTTTAATGTTCATGCACTTGTGTGTTAGCTGTGTTGCACTATATTTCTCTTTTTTTTCATTTCATATTGTTCTTCACACGGATGAAGCCATATCTGACTACCTAAAAGACTGAGGAATTGCCAATTCATCTCCTTGGACACTCATCCCTCTGTCTGGAATTTCCAAGACTATTATCCATTTGGACTTTCAAGGCGCCGGTACCCCTTTTGTTTCGTTGTCAATTGATCTGCTTTCAGGCCATCATGAAGTTTACTATATAAAAAAAAATAATTCACCCAGTGTTGCCCATGGGTTGTTGGTCAGGAGGCCAGATTCCAGTTTTAGGGAAGTGATGTGGTGTGCCGTATGTTCTGTTCTGAGCTTTCTAGCCAGCATAGTGTCTGCTTATTGACCTTCTCATCGCGTTGACGTCGGAGGTCACGGGTGAGACTGTTCCGGTATACTGGGGGGAGAGAGGTTGTATGTTTGCTGTTGTAGCAGACATTGTAGTGGTTATCATCTGATGTATTGAGATTGTGAGTAAACCCAGCTACTACGTTTGCATTTGAGATTTATACTGCTGATATACCATTTGTGGTGCGCTGAGTTTGCTGCGGTTTATCACTACCTACCACATACACACCCTTTCACTTATCTAAGGAGGAGGCGGTCGAGGGGGACATATATCTTTATGATCTCTGGCATATATGATTATGTGCAATAACTTATATAAAGACACGTGTAGTATATACCATTAACTGTCCCCCCTGCTATTTGCATTTACCTCCCACCCGACCCCCTGTCCTGATTTCAGTCACTACCAGGAGGGTTCACTTGATGTATCTATTATTGGATTGTTTATTCCATTCCCTTCTGGTATCACCTAATACCTTGTGTTTTAACTGTTTTTATGCAGTTTGAGTATGCGTCGTTGTCTTGTATAATTAATAAAACTTTATTGTTTTGCCTACATCAGGCTTTTAATGGTAACCGTCCGCCCACAGTGTTGGGAGCGATTACTTTTTGTGCCCCATACAGCTTATTTGATCATACATCAGGGAGCACTATACCCCTAATATAATTAACAGCCTTGCTGTGCAGTGTTAAAAGGGATCTGTGGGAGACCTCTTGTGTCTTCTTGTTTGCTTGTTATGCCAGTACCATTCCTTTGCACCGGCTATTTTTATTAGAAACTAATTGGTGAGCGGTTTATCATAAGTTATCTTCACTACTTGGGCCTGCAAAGTTTTATGCACAGCGCTACATACATTGACATTGGTATACTGTACAATAAAATAAAAAAAAGTATTGTTAAGAGCAGGACTTTTACCAATCTTATTTTTGGCTCGCTTTGTGTTCTAAAGAAGCGCCATTAAATGACATTGCCACCCACAAAGACAGCTGCGTGACACAAACACAAGATGAATGAAAAGTGTTAGGTAAAAGAGGACGGGGATGGGGCTGTGGACAAAAGAATAAATTATGTTCTGCCTCACATACAGAAAGGAGAGGTAGACATATTCATTAATTGCATTCAGAGAAGTAGCAACATCAACACACGTTCAATTCACAGGCACAAAAGGGCCTTCCAGATGTGTGCTGTTCCTTTTATTACGCACTTCCTTCTTTGAAGGTTAGAGTGTATTTGGGAAAGCGTTATGTATATTGCTAATATAGAATTTAAAAGGAAAAGAAATACAATGCAGAGCATGGCAGGAGTAGGAAGAAATGTGTGTTCCGGTGTGGGCTGAAAGGACCATTTTTTTTAGTATTCTGATTGCACAGATTGCATACCCATTCTTTGAGCTCAGCCGTCAGCAGAGTTACATGTCTTCTAACACCCACATTCGTCTATTATGTGATTACATCATAAGCAGTAAAAGTCCCCTCCAAATGGTAATGAACCTAAATAACCTGAGAATTCATTCTGAGCTGAAGCGGATTGTAGCTTCTGCCAAAAAAAAAAAAAAACAGGAAAAAAGCGATAATGCAGTAAATGGAAATGGACCGCATAAAGAATAATAAAATAGGAAAATAAGCATGTGAAAATAAAACTGCCAGGAGTGTTATAAGAGAAACTCAAGTAGATCTCTTGATGTGTATATAGGGGTCGTGTGTGAGTGCTCATTTGCATGTTATTACCCAGAATCCCCAGCTGCAGTGGAAGCATTGTATGCTGAGAGATGATGCTGAAAGGCAGGGTTGTGAACCTAATGTAGAGAAAAAAATAACCACTTGTTTCTATAGGGAAACAGCACTATATTTAGACCACATAGGTGAGGTCTATGTAAGTTGAGGTCAATGTAAAAAGATCCTCTGATACCGGGACAGTCTGCTTGACTGCGGAGATCATCGTTATTATTTTGTATGTAAGTTCCTGGTTTTCTTATTTCTTGTGCAATAAATTATACGTTTTTACAACTTTCTGCCCTGGCTGTTATCCTTCAATGGGTTTTTCTGCGAGCCAATATCAGTGACTGAAGACTCAGACACCCATTGATGGAAGGGAGCTTGTGATAAGGGTCCTAAGAACTCCCTTTGTGAACTTCACTCACACATGGTCGTGTGAGTGCATTTATATCTATATCTTCATTTTCACTATCCCCATCCACCACCCTTTGCCCCTTCCCATCTCCTCCCACCCTTCCCACACCTTCCTCCCCCTTCCCTCACCTTCCTCCCCCTTCCCCCGTTCATCATCCTGCAAGTATCACTCTGCTTATATTGGACTATTGTGCTCTCTTCTTCCCGTGGGTCTACTGCAACGAGTGAATTCCAGCTGTTGGGGACATTCACTGACAGAGAAAGGCAGCTGACAGTGTCTAAAGACAATGCTGAGTGACTTTTACTCACACATGCCCGTGTGAGTACACCTAGAATATTTATTCATTAACTCATCACCCCCCCCCTTCCACCCCTTCACAAGCAGTTACTTGTGTACATTGTATTTCTTTTCTTCTTTTGTATGCTCTCATCTCCACAACATTTGCAAGATTACCGAGATGTCGGAGGTAATTGACATTCAGGGAATCAATGTCTACAGTATCTCTGGATATCTGCATTTACCGAGATGTTGGAAGTCATTGACATTCAGGGAATCCACGTCTGTCTCTGGATATCTACATTTACCGAGATGTCGGAGGTCATTGACATTCAGGGAATCCACGTCTGTCTCTGGATATCTACATTTACCGAGATGTCGGAAGTCATTGACATTCAGGGAATCCACGTCTATCTCTGGATATCTACATTTGATTTTTCTTTTAAAAAATTTGTGAAATGACAGTTTGTGTGAATAAATTAATGTCCTTTAGCCAGGACCTCTAGTTGTTGACCACTTAAAATTATATCTGTTAAGGTTATTATCTGTGATTCCTCGTCATTTTGTATGTGGATGTCTACAGATTCCTTCTCCCTCGAGCTCTGTATCCCCATACTTCTCGATTTCATAATTTAGTTTTGGCTTTGTGAATATGAAGCGTTAAACTCTCTCTGTTCTCTCTGGAATCCACACCCTAGTGTCAGGTTTCCTGAGCTGCTTCAAGGGAACACCTGATTGAGCAGGGTTTAAAAGGAAGGAAGGAACAGCCTGTTAGATGTTCCTGTACCATCAAGAGAGAAGGGTCACAGGCGGATTGCCTGGAACCGGCTGGAATCCAAAACCAGCACCAAGCTCCAAGTCTGTAAGGACCCAGGCTTCTTGTTCCCAGAGGGATTTACCAGGGAATAGTGGGGACCTGAAAACCCCTGCATTTTCCTTTCGATAAATGTCCAGAATGACTAACTACTAATTCATTAATATTGTTAGTCATTCTGGACATATATCAAAAGGATAATGCACTATTAGTGCCCTGTTTTGTATCTTTGTCTTTTCACATGTTTGCCGGAATTTGAGAAAGAAACATAGAGTCAAGCATCAGCCTGACAGACAGATAAGAAGCTCCGGAAGGACTTTCTACGGGCAGTAAATCTGAAGGCGTCCCGTTGTCGCCACACAGGTCTTTTTTGTCACTCTCTTTGCATAGTACATCCTCTGCGGCAGCTAATAGATACAAGATGATGCATCTGTATGTTGTTTTATACTGGTAACTGGCGTAGCTAGCCAGTCGGATAGTTAGGGCCCTGACCTGTGTAGTAAGTCTCACTTAGATGGAGTACGCTTTCTTTTTATGTTTTGTTTGGCTTAAAGGGATGATGTACAAAATAGTTTGTTTTACTTGTATTATAAATAACCCCCCGAGGGCTTATTTAACCACAAGTACATCGTGTGGATATTTTACTGACCTCACCCACGGGCAGCTCTTTCAAAGGCTTCTGTTAGTCTTTCTTCTCTTTAGGGCCCTGACCTTTGTATAGCTAAAAAAAATGCATTGATCAGTTTTTATTCTAGGATTTTAGGTAACTAGTTAAAGGTCTGTGTACCTGTCTGTGAAAGTAGTTTTACTGCAGTGATAATTATTGTTCACTGATATTATAGTTCAGCTATTGTGTTGGACTGGCATGAAGGGTGTGGGGTGTGGGGGGGGGGGGGGGGGGAATTTGATGGTGAGTCCAATGTTACCGGTACTTCAAATATTGGTCTGATCACCCAGGATTGGGAGGCCTATAAGGTTGACTATAACACATAGTGTGAACAGAACAGAGAATTGTACCGTGACTTCTATGTGGTGATCCTATGTCCTAAAGGTCACGAGGTTAGTGTTAACTGTTTATACAGTAGATATACCGATATAAATGATGTGTGTGTTGTGTCCCCTTACTTGCTCAACGCACGTGGGATATCTAACAGACATACAGACTCAAGCTCCCACCTCAGCACCATTCATACAGTCTGAGGTACAGTAAATATGGCATCTTCAACATACATAGTACAGATGGTTGATCTCTAGACCAGTGTTTTTCAACAGGGGTTCCTAGGATATCCTTAAAGGGTTCCTTGCCATTTTCAGGTCATTTGAAAATTGTACTAAATACAAAAGAATTTATAATGCATCTGATCTCAGACGCGCTATTAGAGAGGGTTGGGGTTCCTTACAATGCATCTGATCTCAGACGCGCTATTAGAGAGGGTTAGGGTTCCTTACAATGCATCGGATCTCAGACGCACTATTAGAGAAGGTTGGGGTTCCTTACAATGCATCTGATCTCAGCCGTGCTATTAGAGAGGGTTTGAGAGCCTCAGAATGTCACAACATAATTATAGGGTTCTGTGAGTGAAGTAGTTTACTGCCTCCCTCTGCAAAGCTACACACTGGTGTCAGGTTTCCTGCATGAGGCTTCATGTTAACTCCTGATTGAACAGGGTTTAAAAGGCCGTACCAGCTTGTCAGAGTTCCTGTTAGAGTTCCTGTTCCTGCTCTGCAAGAGAGGACGGTCATAGAGGAGTGACTGTGATCCTGCTGGGATTCACACCCAGCAACGACCGAGCTCCAGCCTGCAGGGACCCAGGATTCTTGTTCACCAGAAGGATTACCTGGGAACAGTGGGGACCTCAAAGCCCCACACCCTGGAGAAGCCTGCACCGAAACAGGGCAAGAGTGGACCGGGGAGCAGCAGGACTGCAACTCCTGCATCTGATGTTCGCCTGGAGAAACCAGAGACGCCGGACTAGCACACTCAGATAAGGACTTTTGATATTGTTCCCTGATATTGTGTTGTATGTGTAGCAGGGTTCCCCTGGTGTCCCCTTACCTGCGCTACCAAGCAGAGACCCCCATTGCATGTCAGGGAGCTGAGAGGGCAAGCGCGTCGCCGGGGGCTCGCGCATGGGCAGAAGCAACACGGCGGCCATGTTAGGGTTGGCGCGACATTTTCGCATGCGCAGTAAGTGTTTGGAGTCGCAGAAGCCATTAGTGCAGGAACTCCCCAAGGTTGCGCATGCGCGGAGAAGGTAGCGGCGACCATTAAAATGTCACGCATGCATAGTGGAGATCGCGCTCACGGCCGCAATGATAGAAGGCTCCATGGGGAACTACAACACCCAACAGCCCATGGGGCTGCTAACCACCTGACGCCAGGGAACTAAGGAGTGGCCAGATCTCCAGAGGCAGAGAGATATATTTGGCGCGCAGAGGAAGGAAGGTCAGTTGGAGCTGGGACACAGAGAGGGGAGGGTGTATATGGGCAGGGAGGCAAGTAGTCCCTATACTAGGCCAAAGATCTCCCCATAGGCCCCAGCTAGGCCCATCTCACCCTCAGCTTGTGGCTGCTACAGGGATGCCCCCTAGGATAGGGACAGGGTCCTGTAAAGCCAGCTTCAGTGAGGGTCACAGCCAGGAAGCGTGGGAATCCTGGCCACTGTTGTGTTGGTGAATTACCCTCTGTAGCATCAGAGGCAGAGACATTCTAATGGTGGATCACTCCAGGCAGGAGCTACCCACTGTTGAAGTGGAGGCGTCTTGGATCATCTTTTGGATCAAGGGATTATTTCCAAGTACAGCTCATACATGCGCTCGGGTGTGGACACACCCGGCCGGTACCTTCACCATACACCAAGTGCACCAACTCTCATCTCAACATAGTGGGCAGCGCTGTCTCACATTGGGGTGGGTGGGGGACTTTTGGGACACTTGGGGATAGGGTATGAGGTTACGGGCCAGTGGGGTCAGTGTTATAGAGTGACACTATTGTAATGTTGTTGAAGTAATTGTGTTGTACTTATCTTCATAAAGTAAACTGTTTAACAATAGACTGATGTATGTGGTTACTATATGTGGGTCCTGTGTCAGGGGTCTTCTATACTCTAGGATCCTGCACAGGTGGAGGCGCTGTTATATTGTGAATATCGTTCCAGGATACACCCCAGGTTCCCATCAGCGGAGGCCCAGGCCTCCTGTGAGCCTGACAGGTATTGCACCACACCTGGTAACACATGTAGATTTCCCCACATGGTCCCTATCTGCGATTGGGGGGGGGGAGTGTGTTACATATGTTTTGGGGCTGGTAACTGGCCTGCCAGGTAGCTAGGGCCTGTTCTGTTTAGTAAGTCTCCCAAGGTGGAGGAAGCTTTTTTTTTATGCGCTGTGTTTTGACTTAAAGGGACAGTATCCTCAAAGTGTTGTGTTTGTGGAGACATACCCAACGTTTTGGTACAGCCTAAAATGCATTGTGTGGAGTTTAACTTTTCTCACCTACAGGGCCGCTCTGTCACAGATTCCTTAATCAAAAAAAAGGTTAAAAACCATTGCTCTAGACACTGTTTAGCTGTTTTACAGATTCCTCACAATACAAAACTGTTTGAGGCACAAGATTGGTTTGAACAAGGAAAACGTATGAATAGTGTCATCAGGTCTGCTTAAATCATGAGCTCCTCAATTAAATGACTGAAATTAAAAAAGAAACGTCAAACAATATATTTGCAAACTTTTATGCTTTCATCTTTAAATTATTTTAACTTCTTATTTTAGATAGTCTGAGTTAACTTTGTCTTCTTATTAAGCCCATGTCTGCATCTTTCTTTTATCTGGTAAGCAAAAGACCTGACACACAGCAGGGAATTCACTAGCTGTAGTTGTAACTTTATTCATTTCAGCACAATGTGTATTTTGCATTAAAATTCAACATACAGCCACTCAATAATTCCCATAATTTACCATCAGAAAGATGGAACATAATCAGATCCCGTTGTTACTATAGCAATATCCACTTCCTGTTTTGTAGATTACTCTCGAGTACAAGATATTACCAGCAGCTATACACTCTATATTTCATCCCACTATCTCTCTAGGCAGAAAGCTATTGCAAATAATGTTTTGCAGTTTGCAGCCAATTTTTGCTGTAATTTATAGGGTTGCCGTGGTTGTTACCTTTGCTTCATATCCTTCCCACACTCAAAGTACTTATGAGGAAAAAAGTACTTATGAGGAATGTTTAAAGCCAGCTGTGTGTAACTGTAAGGAACTATAAAACTCAAATTGTTTTCACCATTAATTTTGTTGTAAAAGACGCCTGCTGGTGAAGTCTCATCATGTATCAATCTGTGTTACCCCGTCTTTGCCAGTTACAGGCAGTCCTCGGTTATCCGACACAATGCGATACTCAAAATGGCGTTGGATAGCGAAACGTCTTAAAGCGAAACACGTTTCCCATAGGAACACTGTTTAAATGAAAGGTTCCGTTCCTGAAGGCATTTTTAACACTAAAATATACCAAAATTTTTACGCAGGCAATAAGATATGCAGCACACACATAAATTATATAGTGTATATACTGTATTATATATATAATATAACATAATATATAATATATTATTATATAGTATAATATAATATAATATATATATATATATATATATATATATATATATATATATATATATATATATATATATGCTCTTACGACGCTTTGCAACGTTGTTTATGTGTATGTGTGTATATATATACAAATACACACAAATACACATAAACAACGTTGCAAAGCGTCGTAAGAGCGTTGGATAAGGCGTTTTGGCGTTGTAAAAATGAACATAGGTATGCATTG
This sequence comes from Ascaphus truei, assembly GCF_040206685.1. Classification (NCBI taxonomy): domain Eukaryota; kingdom Metazoa; phylum Chordata; class Amphibia; order Anura; family Ascaphidae; genus Ascaphus; species Ascaphus truei. Next base: position 49,900,377 of record NC_134494.1, on the reverse strand, counting down.
CATAGCGCTGGATAAGCCATTCGTTGTAAAGCGAGGACTGCCTGTATTAATGTTTCCTATTCAATATGTTGTAAGGCTGCTTTCCCCGGGTTGCAAAGACACGGCCGGTGCAACCACAAGGTGACTTAGGCCGTCACTTTGGGGGGGCACATTGTGGGAGAGGGGGGCGGCGGGAGCGGTGGAGAGGCTTTAACAAAATTGTTAAATAATGATATCATCAGCAGAATATTATGTTTGGACATTTTCTGATTAAAAATACCTACACCTTAATGCGCCTAAAAGTTCACTGCTGGCACCCCCCTCTCCCGCTGCTGTTCCCAGCACCGTGCTGACAGACCTGTTAGTCACTATAACCGGTAACAACGCAACCTATCTTGCTTTCAGCAGGGTAGGTTGTGCTGCTGCCGGTCACAAAATTGATGGCGACAGCCAGATCAGCGAGCACTATGCAGCGGAGGCAGCGGGAGCGGAGGACACTGGCGGGAGCGGAGGACACTGGCGGGAGTGGCAGGAGTGGCGGGAGTGGCGGGAGTGAAGGACAGCGAAGGACAACGGCAGCAGTAGCGTGTCATGCGGGAGGGAAACTTCCATGGCTGGCCAGTTGCATTTAGAATTCTTCCCTGGTAGCTCTCACCACTATCCTAGGGAAGGTCTGTGTATGGATTTGCCTTCTTCCTACCAGGAACCGTGGCACAGATACTCCTACTATCACCCTCCTTCCAAAAGCATCAGCAGGGGCTCGCATTTAGTACTGGGCAGTATGGGCCAAACCCGCGCCGTTCCAGAACCCTTTATTTAAAAGGATCCCCCCCCGGAGTACCATGCATCCTCCTCTTTCAGGGTAGACGACTAACCTCGGATCATTGCTTGGGGCCATGACTAGAAGGGGCATGTGCCCTAACTATAAAACAATAAAAAAAGACCAGACACCCTTAAACGTATATAGATCTACACAAACATGACACACTATATACAATGAGATCCCCCATCTGTGTCTCCTCCTGGGACCTGAATCTAGAATTTTCCTATCTCTATCTCTACTAGTGACATCACTAGTCACCATGCCTGCAGGGGGTGTGGTTTGGATTTTACTTAGACATCCTATACCAGGTGACAGGCTGGACACCTTCTAGAAGGTGGGCATGGCTAGGTTTCTGCCTAATAACCCATGTGATGGGAAAGGGGCATTACAGATATCTAAGCACATGCAGTTAACACTGTAAGGCCCTTAACCTTTAGTAGTCCTAAACAGGAGGGCTACAATCGATTGAAAATCGGTGTTGTCCCCAACATTCCGTAACATCTAAGTATAACAATACCATATATTTCTGTTAAACCCCGGTACTTACAGTAACATTACTATAATATAAAGTAAATAGCAAATACATTAGAGCAATGATTAACATATATACATATGAACAAATAGAATACAACATTATAGACAACCTTAATAGTATTTATCACAAAATCAGTGTCAGTTCAATAGAGGATGATTGCTTTGTCACCGCGTCAAGAGTCCCGACTGACACGAGTGGATAAGTCCTCCACCTGTCAATCTCAATTAAAGGAAGTTTGTGGCACCGGGTATTTGCATTCTGCACACCGACCCATGACTTGATAGCTCATAGTGCAGGATGGCCACTGTCGATGCTCCAGCTTCCATATTCAATCTGAGATAGGGTGTTGTAGAAGAGTATCCAAGAATTTGGGTTGAATACAAGCACAGAGCGCAGAGTGCAGAGCAAATGCACGCTCCAATAGAACAGTCCATATCTCACAGGTAAGATAGCCAGCATAAATCACGTGGTAGGAGGTGACTTACTCCTCTTTGCAATAAGTAGTCCCTCCCCTATTGACAATAAAAACAAAAAAACCGGCGCCTCCAAAAAGAATTACAAATATAGCCTGACCAAATATGAAGTCCAATATGGCTGAGTAGAAATCCAAAGTAGAATCTTCGATGAAGTCTCATGGAAAGACAAACAAACAAATAAGACAAACACAAAAAAGAAAAAGATCATAGTGCAACTAAAAACAACTAAAACAAATAATCACTGATAAGATTAACAAGAGAATAATTACAAATTTAATGCAAATGAATTAAAATGAATATAAAAAACATGCATGCTTCAATATCAACATCTGTGAGTGTGTTAGCAGCGGCAGTCCCCGGCATCGTGGATCTCTAGAGGCTGCGTAATACCAACTAACTACCAGGCTCGGGTTCCAAGTCCAGGACATTGTGCTACGGGCGTTTACCTAGCAGCTTTGCTGTAAGTAGGGTTCCAATTTTACCCCTACTGGGTGTCATCGCTTTATTAGTGTCTCTAGCCCAACAATCAAGTGTTTGTTGTTTTTTATATTCATTTTAATGCATTTGCATTAAGTTTGTAATTATTCTCTTGTTAATCTTATCAGTGATTATTTGTTTTAGTTGTTTTTAGTTGCACTATGATCTTTTTCTTTTTTCTTTTTTGTGTTTGTCTTATTTGTTTGTTTGTCTTTCCATGAGACTTCATCGAAGATTCTACTTTGGATTTCTACTCAGCCATATTGGACTTCATATTTGGTCAGGCTATATTTGTAATTCTTTTTGGAGGCACCGTTTTTTTTGTTTTTATTGTCTATATTGGTTTGTGTGAACCTTTGTTCTTGGCAGCCCCCACTTTAACATTTAAAGTGTGTTTTATTTTATGTTAGTCACCCATGTGTTACTATTTTTATTTGTAGCATTAGCGCTGTTCCCACTGCCCTTTCCCCTCCCCTATTGAGACCATTAGGGGCAGGCAGCCTTTGTTCTGGATTCTCAAAGCATAGTTCAGAATAGGCAGGGCCATACTTTCACTCCACTCCGGCAAGCACCTCTGAACATTGATTTTTGCAAACCTGTGGAAACTTTAGCACCACATATCCAATTTCTCTTGCTGTTCGCGGTCGCGGGAACATCGATTTTCACTGTACTAATTATTTTTCCGTTCGTTTTGCAAATCACAGTTTTCTGTTAAAGGGAAAACTTTGCAAATGACAGTCGTTAAAACATTCTGCATCACATAATAGCAGCTATTTTCCTCGGTTGGACACACACGATGGGTTAAACAGCTCAAAACACATTTTGTTCAAAAACTTACCAGGCATACACTTCGCTCCAAACGTTCCCAAACACAAAACCTTTTTATTTATTTTTTCCAGCATGCAAAGCTTCACACTGAGAACCCCTGTAAATAAGATACCTCAATGCAGCACTCTCTTTTTGAGCCAGGTTATATTTGCATAATTGACAATCTCTGGGACCGAGTGCACAATACATAGAAGTCTTTTTTTCTTCTTCTCTGTTCTCCTTTTAATATTTATACTATTGTGACCCCAAGTGGATAATAATCAAAAATACAAAATCTCAAAGCTTTTTTTTTTTTTGCAGTTGCTTCCGCTGGAGTTCTCTCAGTCTCTCCCGCTGAGGACCTGACTTCGCGCACATGCGGGTGTTAGCGGACGGGGGAAGCCTGGAACAAGCTATACTGCAAAGCCGACATAGGCAGCAGTTTAGTATATCGGGGAAAATGCTTCCGCATGAGGAACAGGTTGTACGCGTATCATGTCAGCCGCTCCATCTCGCCTGCAATGGTAAGGACACGCTCGGCGTTCACCTAAGGCTGGGGCCATGGTGCCTTCACCTGTGCAGAGTCGTGCGCGGCCGTAACATCACACGCTTGAAGTGGGTGCATTTTTCGGCATGGTACGCACGCCGCCCAGGGCCAGTGATGTGCCAGTGACGTCACGGAGCTGCTTTCCCCTCGTTGGGCAAATCGCTCACATGACCGGCCTGTCGCGCCAAGAAATCAGTTTGTACTGATTTCTTGCCAATGCGCGCCCCCTCCTGCTTCTGCGTGTACGTGCCCACACGCTGCATGGATGTGAACACAGCCTTAAGGCAGTCTGTTCGCTCAGCGTGCAGACGCGTCCCATGTGGGCACGTTCATGACATCACGCAACCACGTGGCCAACCAGAAAGTATCAGAGTCAGGCAACAGGTAGCGCTCAATGCTGCCCTGATTATATAAGGAATAGGTAAACTAATTTCTGGCACAGGAGATTTTGAATTTGGAGTCTGCCTCTAAAGGTGCTATTTCAAAAAACCTAAGGTAAGTCGAAGGGAGCAAGTTAGAGATAGCAATATTCCAAAACATTTTGTGTGTGTGTGCATTAAAAAACAAGAGACAAGCACTCATGATTCTTATAGTCAGTACCCCAGGTACCTAATCAGAAGCAGCGGTTGCAAGACGCGTTGAGCCCACAGTAAGAAGAAAAGCCACTAGGAAAACTAAATACTGTTCATTGTGACCAAACAGGGCTTGAAAGAAGCTCGGTGTAGACTGTCTTAAGGAGGCAGCCGGAGAACAGTCAGAACCTATGGCAAACTTCTTCACCTGGATGAAAGACGCAGGCACAGGGGGCATTGAAGCTGCATTGTACTAGTCCAGAGCTAAAGGACAGAAATGGACTAGATCTGTTGAGAGTCTGGATAGACCAATTATGTCATCATTAGAGAATTTGGAGGAGAATCTATGCAGGATGTTTGCGAGGGACCCCAATTCATCTGAAGATGTGGAACCTGATCATCCACCATCCTTTGATCTTGAACTTGTCGAACCACTGATTAAAGCGTTGTGAGATATACTGGAAATTGATGATCAAGATTTACTCCATGACCCCAAAGACCATATGTTTAGAGGAAGGCAAAGAAAACCAAGGACTTTCTCGGTCCATCAAGTGATAAAGCAGATCATTAAAAAAGAGTGGGCGCTACACGTCAAGAAGGCACCATGTGGTAGAAAATGTACGCATTTACCCATGTGAAGAAAAGACAGAGGTATAGGATAAACACCAGAGTGGACGTGGCTACGTTGTAGCACTCCACAGGCAATATTGACACAGTTCGTGCACAGTGCAAGAGCCTCCAGGATACCAGAACACCAGCAAAACAAGTGGGATGAGATCGCAACTATTGCTGTAATAAAGTAACCTGTTTAACCACAATAGAGGATAGATGCAGGCAGGTCACTCGATACACAAACTGCTCGTGGTTACAGGGAGACGTGTGACGTCACAGCATATGGGGGACCCGTATCCCTGCGCTGGATGGTTATGGACTAATAGTCCATGACCAATCAATAAAAATTGATTATCTGTGGATTAACTAATATTAGTAATTGATATTGGACTCTCAGATATATTTTACATATTTTGTTATATTTTATAATATATGTTTTCATTTTATCTAGCACCTACACATTTAGGGGGTTATGCACTAAGCAGTGATAAGTGGGTTTTCTGGGTGCTATGCACAAAGCAGTGATAAGTGCTTTTAAGTGAGATAACTGCCTTTATAGCGCGATACTGCCTGCTGTGAGATTCACAAAGCAGTGATAACAGTGCAGTATCGTGCTATAATGGCATTTTATCTCACTTAAAAGCACTTATCACTGCTTTGTGAATCTCATAGCAGACAGTATTGCACTATAAAGGCATTTATCTCACTTAAAGCTGCAGTTCAGTCAATATCCGGCATGTGTGTTTTTTTAAATAAATCAGTTCTGTAGTAAGAAAAAATACTTTTAGCATTTTCTGTTTTTAAAAAAACAACTTTGAAAGACCAATTTTCTTGTATTCTATTTTAACAGCCATTTGCTAAGGCACTGCTGCCCCTTCATGTCCTGTCACAAGCCCTGGCACACCCCTTTGTCAGCCCTGCCCTCCCTCTAGCACATGTCAGTGCAGGAGTGCTCATGAATATTCATGAGCTTCCACTGACAGACAAGCAGATTATAAACAAATCCCAGCTTTTAATATGTCACCAAATTTCGACCTATCAATACATGGAAAACGAATTGAGCTGCAGCTATACTGTTCTTTAGCTAATTAGAGATTGCACACATAAATCTATTGAAGTAAAAAAATAAATGTAAAAAAAAAAAAAGACTGAACTGCAGCTTTAAAAGCACTTATCACTGCTTAGTGCATAACCCCCATAGTCTTATTTTTATAGCATATGTCTGTCTAATATTTTCAGTTTTATAGCCTATTGCATCTTACACTGGGTCTAACTAATATTTATTTTTATATTCAGTGGTTATTTTGAGTGAGAGCTTACGTTGTATGTATGTATGTATGTATGTATATATATATATACAGTGCTCGACAAACCCGGTCGCCAACTCGCCAGCTGCGATCGGATATTGGCTCGTGGCCAGTAACTTTTCCCCTGCTCGAAAAATAAAAAAAATCCCCTGCTCGAAAAATAAAAAAAAATCCCCTGCTCGAAAAAAAAAAAAATCCCTTTAGCTGATTGGCTGTGAGCGGGATGGAGTTGCCAGGACTTCAAACCGCCCTTCCTTCTCTTCACGGGTAAGTAATGATGGGGGGGGGGGCGCCCGTGTGTCTGCTGCTGCGCCTCCTCCTCTATATATCCTTCTGTATAATTGTGCCAGCTCCTGTAATTTACAAAACCTGCACTGATCCGGTCATGGAGGATTTTGAACAGATGCTTGAGGTGGGGGGAATTTAATGCACTTTAAAATATTTATATATACACTGATACATCCTGCCCCCGGTCCCTGGTGCTCTCGCTGTGCGCTCGGGTCGGGAGATACCGCCCCCCCCCTCCGGCGCTCTCCCGCTGTGCGCTCGGGTCGGGAGATACACCCCCCTCCGGCGCTCTCCCGCTGTGCGGGCGGGTCAGGAGATACACCCCCCCCCTCCGGCACTCTCCCGCTGTGCTCGCGGGTCGGGAGATACACCCCCCCCCTCCGGCACTCTCCCACTGTGCGGGCGGGTCAGGAGATACACCCCCCCCCCTCCGGCACTCTCCCGCTGTGCGCGCGGGTCGGGAGATACAACCCCCCCCCCCCCTCCGGTGCTCTCCCGCTGTGCGCGCAGGTCAGGAGATACACCCCCCCCCCTCCGGCACTCTCCCACTGTGCGGGCGGGTCAGGAGATACACCCCCCCCCCCCTCCGGCACTCTCCCGCTGTGCGCGCGGGTCGGGAGATACAACCCCCCCCCTCCGGTGCTCTCCCGCTGTGCGCGCGGGTCTGGAGATACCGCCCCCCCCTCCGGCGCTCTCCAGCTGTCCGCGCGGGTCTGGAGATATCGCCCCCCCCCCCCCTCCGGTGCTCTCCCGCTGTCCGCGCGGGTCTGGAGATATCGCCCCCCCCTCCGGTGCTCTCCCGCTGTCCGCGCGGGTCTGGAGATACCGCCCCCCCCTCCGGCGCTCTCCCGCTGTCCGCGCGGGGCGGGAGATAGTAGCCGGGTGTTTCTCTCCCCCTCTCTCCCCTCCAGCGCTCCTGAGATACTGTGAGGTACTGAGAAAGAGTGTGTGTATGTGTATGTGAGAGAGAGATTGAGAGAGTGTGTGTGTGTGTATGTGTATGTGTATGTGAGAGAGAGATTGAGAGTGTGTATGTGTGTGTATGTGTATGTGTATGTGAGAGAGAGATTGAGAGAGAGTGTGTGTGTATGTGTATGGGGGAAAGAGACTGAGTGTGTGTGTGTGTGTGTGTGTGTGTGTGTGTGTGTGTGTGTGTGTGTGTGTGTGTGTGTGTGTGTGTGTGTGTGTGTGTGTGTGTGTGTGTGTGTGTGTGTGTGTATATGGGGGAGAGAGAACATGTGTGTGCAGGACACCAGAGGTAACCCCCCAGTCAGTCACCCCACCCTGTCACCCCACCCAGTCACCCAGTCAGTAATCCCACCCAGTCACCCAGTCAGTAATCCCACCCAGTCAGTAATCCCACCCCCACACAGTCACCCAGTCACCCAGTCAGTAATCCCACCCCCACACAGTCACCCAGTCAGTAATCCCACCCCCCACCAGTCACACAGTCAGTAATCCCACCCCCCACCAATCACACAGTCAGTCATCCCACCCCCCACCCTGTCACCCAGTCAGTAATCTTACCCAGTCAGTAATCCCACCCAGTCACCCAGTCAGTAATCCCACCCAGTCAGTAATCTCACCCAGTCAGTAATCCCACCCAGTCACCCAGTCAGTAATCTCACCCAGTCACCCAGTCAGTAATTCCACCCCCACCCAGTCACCCAGTCAGTAATTCCACCCAGTCACCCAGTCAGTAATTCCACCCAGTCACCCAGTCAGTAATTCCACCCCCACACAGTCACCCAGTCACCCAGTCAGTAATCCCACCCAGTCACCCAGTCAGTAATTCCACCCAGTTACCCAGTCAGTAATTCCACCCAGTCTTCCAGCCAGTCACCCCCCCCCCCTCCCCCCTCTCTAGGTCTCTGGGTCTCTCTCTGTCTCGCTTTCTCTCTGTCTCCTCTCTCTCTGTCTCGCTCTCTCTCTGTCTCGCTCTCTCTCTCTCTGTCTCGCTCTTTCCCACACTCTGGATCTGGATATCTTATTTACGCTATATATATCTTAACAGCCCTATACTACACCGAAATAACCGATACTGCTTTCTTCCAGATCTGACTCTGGAGCTTCACACGGGAGACATCGGAACCCCCCCTAACCCAGAAGACAGGTAGGGAACACCTTCCCTCCAACATATAACATTGCGGGAATGAGGTACCTGGACATTGAGGGACTGCGGATCAGGTAAGATCCCAGGCGGGATTGCTGCTTTAGATATTGTGAAGAGGGGGCGTCCAGCCACTGGTTAATGGGTGCAGGAAAATAGTCACACACATACACACACACGTAACAAGGACTAATTGTAGTAAAGTATAAATGTAATACAATAAATAAACTTATGTCAAAAAAGAATGTTTTACTAGGAATTTACTTAAAAAAAATTTAAGCGGGTATGGGGGCGGAGCTAGGGGAGGGGGTGGAGCTAGGGGAGGGGCTGGGGGCGGGGCTAGGTGGCGAGTAGATTTTTTGGTTTGGCGAGTAGATTTTTGGGTAATTTGTCAAGCACTGTATATATATATATATATATATATATATATATATATATATATATATATATATACACCTTCAAGAATGGGGGACAGCTAGCGCTCCAAATACAAAACAACAATTGAGGTGCATGTCCTATAATGATAAATAGAGAAAGCAGTCAACCCTCGCGAGAGCAGACACAAGACAACACTCAGAGGTAAGTGAAAAAACTTGTATTAAAAGGTGAAAACAGCACAAACATGACCAACGTTTCAGTCCTCGTGGGACCTTCCTCAGGGTGGTGCTAAAGATAACTGGCCACAGAGTCCCTTATATACCACTAAACCCATGCCCATTTAGCTCAAACAGACTGACTGATTGGCCGTGAAGGGAGTCCAGTGATACGCCCCGCCGCCTCCGCTGTCGCACTCATGACGTCATCGGATCAGCTGGAAGTTCACTGACAGCTACTGATGCGCGCGCAATTTGAGTCAGCAGCCAATCATAATGGTGGTGGAAGACAGCATCCTCCGTTGCCGGGGTGCCGCGCTGCTGGTCGCCATGCCGCCGTGGTCCACCGAAAGGGGGTTTCCACAGCGCAAGTCACTGCGCATGCGCGGCCACGTCACCAACAGTAGAGCCAGCACCGGCATCCAACACAGCTAGGAGACACGATCCATAACCCCCCATGTCATGGCCAATCGAACAGCATAAACAGCCACAGGCTGCGCATCAAGGTGGATCCAGGCCTCCGTGCTGTGATCCAAATGGGACAGCGGAAGAGGCCTCCGTGCTGTGATCCAAATGGGACAGCGGAAGAGGCCTCCAGGGGCAATCTAAAATATCAGACAGTAGGGAACAAGCGCGAATGAAGGGTAGGGGAATTAAAAACATCGAATTCTCATGGTAGTGGGTTTAACCAGTTAGTCAGGTAGTGTGTAAATGAACTACCCACAGACAGGTTGTAACCACAAGGGATGGCAATGAAAAATGCAGAGGCAAAAATGCCTGATAATCAATGGCATATGTAAAAAATACATAAGGACGGGGGGGGGGGGGGAAATTACACCACCAGACACGGGGAAAAGGGGGGGGGGGAAGGGAGAGGAAGGAGCAAAAACGGGGGAGCACGGAGTAATACAATGTAACCAACATGATGCAATAATAAAGTTATATAGAAAACACCCAAGCATGATATCTTCATTGAGCCCACTCTGGGCCATGGTACTGAGTTCAAAAATGAGCCTCGTTTCCCGTTGAAGCAGCAGTCTTCCTCTATCACTGCCCGGGCAGATACATGAGCTTGCAGAATGGGCATACACCGCATGGTGGCAAGACTATGTTTAAGTTTTTTGAAATGTCTCGCCACAGGCTGTAACTTTGAGTCATCACTATCAGTAGGCCCACATAATGCCTTCTTGACTGAGGACCTGTGCATACAGATCCTCTCTTTCAACATGCGTGTGGTTTTGCCCACGTAGTAGAGGCCACAGGGACAACGGATAAAGTAGGCCACAAAGCGGTTCTCACAGTTGAGGAAATCCTTAATCTTTATGGCTTTGCCACTGTGCGGATGTGCATATTTTTTGCCCAAGATCGTATGTTGGCAATTAGTGTACCCGTGGCACTTGTAGACACCAGGGGTGTCTTTAGAACCACCCTGAGGAAGGTCCCACGAGGGCCGAAATGTTGGTCATGTTCGTGCTGTTTTCACCTTTTAATACAGGTTTTTTCACTTACCTCTGAGTGCTGTCTTGTCTGCTCTTGCGAGGGTTGACTGCTCTCTCTCTCTCTCTCTCTCTCTCTCTCTCTCTCTCTCTCTCTCTCTCTCTCTCTCTCTCTATATATATATATATATTTTTTTTATAAGATATATATATATTTTATTTTATAAGAACAGATAAGCAAAACATATATTTCTTTTTTAAATTTCTTATATCTTAAATTAGTCATATTGTACAGAATCAGTGCACTATTGCCTTTAATGGTTAAAAAAAATGGAAAAACAGACACCAACATGTCTGTGGAGTATACCTCCCTATTGTCATAATATAACCTTCATTTATTGTAAAATTCATTCATTTAAAGAACCATTACTTTGTTTTCTTTATTTAATTATTTTTTTAAGTATGTTTGAAGCAGGGGGTCTTTCGAGCTGGACTGCATTGATTTCAGCTCCGTGAACCGCTTGCTTCCTGAGATACTTACCTGCTGCCACCGGGCAGTCCTGACTGCGTACCAGGATAAACAAAATGCAAGGCAGCACTCAATAAATTAGACTCCGTTAGTTGATCCTGGCAACAACTGCAGTTGTTCGAAAAACTTGACATTTTAATTCACACGAGCATGCAGGTGGTACAATGTTTCTGGCCTCTAACAACCCTTCCTCAGGTAGGTTAGTCCCAACTGGGCACCCAATATAGAGATTTAATGGTCCTGTGCCCCGCGGGACCAATAGGAAGCCATGTCACGGGACCAATAGGAAGCCATGTCACGGGACCAATAGGAAGCCATGTCACAGGACCAATAGGAAGCCATGTCACTGGACTAGTAGGAAGCCATGTCACTGGACCAATAGAAAGCCGTGTCACTGGACCAAAAGGAAGCCATGTCATGGGACTAATAGGAAGCCATGTCATGGGACTAATAGGAAGCCATGTCATGGGACCAATAGGAAGCCATGTCACGAGACCAATAGGAAGCCATGTCATGGGACCAATAGGAAGCCATGTCATGGGACCAATAGGAAGCCATGTCATGGGACCAATAGGAAGCCATGTCATGGGACCAATAGGAAGCCATGTCATGGGACCAATAGGAAGCCATGTCATGGGACCAATAGGAAGCCATGTCACGGGACCTTTAAACCTTGCAGGAGATACTGGCATGAGCTTCTAAACGATGTATCTCGGGAAGCAGGGGGTTACCAGGGCTGAAATTCACGCAGTTCAGTTCCGGGACAAACCTGCTTCAAACTTGGGGGGGGGGAGGGGCAAGTTAATGGTGCTTTAAGAGATCCGTTTAATGTAAAATGGATCTGATACACCTCTAGTTTCAGTTGGCATTTAGTTGTTTATGTTATTGTATGCAAATGCAGTTACTGCAAAGTAATTGGGATATTTCCATGTAACATCTTATCATTAATAACTGTGTAACTCAATATAACCCTTCATGGAAATATTTATTAGAAGCTGGAATTAATATTGTACTTTGTATCTGACATTAGGCTCAGTACAGTATATCTTCTTGAATCAATGCACATTGGATATAACTAGAGCTCGCAGAGAGAGAACCGCTGGCCACGTTTACCAGAGTTTAAATGACAAGGAAGTCTATGAAGGAAGCCTCAGCTTTCCCTGAAATTTCATCTATAGACCTGAATGCATTTCAAATAGGTTTGATTTTACAATGTTACTTTGATCATTTTGAGCATGTAATATGTTTGTTTTGATTAAAATAAATTAAATTATTTTTTTAATGATTTGTAAGCTCCAAGTTTTTTATTCAGAAATTTCAGCCGCCATGCACCAAAATCAGTGAGATTCGGACTTCTACAAGTGAGACTGCACCAAAATCAGTGAGATTCGGACTTCTACAAGTGAGACTGCACCAAAATCAGTGAGATTCGGACTTCTACAAGTGAGACTGCACCGAAGTCTGCTGATGTTAGTGTGACTGACACCAAGTCAGTGAAACAAACACAATATCAGCGTTAATATCTGCTGCGTAAACTTGATTTACAGTCATTTTTATAAGAACAAAATTGTACGCTCTAGCGACGCTATGCTAATGTCGGTACATCAATACTATCCCAACGTCCAAAGAAAAATGCATAGTGATTCAAGAACACTTTTCTGCAAGTAACACTATCTAAAATAACCTCGCTGGAATGACCGTTAAGAAACTCCCCTCGTTTATTTACTCACTTTATTACACCATCCACTGAAGACCGTACTAATATCATTGGTAAAATCAGATCCGCTAACTGTAAATTGAACCCTTGCTCTGCAAGTCTACAAGAATGCCTCCCCATCTTGATTAATCCTATCCACATCATCGTGATGTAGCCGGGTCCCACTGCACCCGCCTACCTTACCTCCGATGAGCGGGCGGGGAAGGGGGAGGCACTGCGGCTGATAGAGACGATTCCGGTGGGGGTTGCACGGTGTAGGGAGGTTGCGGTGGCAATAGGGGTTGTAGAGGGGCGACTGGGTCACCGGAGCTCTGTGGTGGCACTTATTACAGGGCACCGCCATCTTGCAATTGCCGCGCGTGCGCATAAGCAGTTGCGCATGTGCAGAGGAGTCGAGACACCCCGGTGGCCATTACAGTACATTGCGCATGTGCATTGAGCAGCGGCAGCCAAGACACAAGGGGCTCCGCAAGGGACTACATATTCCAGCAGCACTAGGTGCTGCCAACATGTGGTATAGGAGGGCCAACAGGGCTGCTGGATTCACAGCCAGGAAATATAGGTGTTTGACGCGAATACAGGGACCACGCCAGTCAGGAGCAGGATGGAGAGGGTGAGGGTAATGTCCAGGGAGCAGTGCTCCACTGGACTAGGCCAGATTTCCCCCAGGACCAAGATAGATTCTCCGACTCACTGTAGTTTGTGTATGCTGTAGGGAAAGGCCTTAGATAGGGACCCTTCCCTCGTAGCGTGTCAGTGAGAGACATCAGCAGCACAACACTGCACAAGTGGTGAAGTACAGCCTGCGGTCTGGGACCAGATTCAGGCCAAATTGTCAGAGACTATTTTAAAGGGGTACAATCCAGCTGGAGGGCCACGTTGCGGATCCACAGAGTCCATTACTTATTGACCTGGTCTGGACTGAGACCAGGGAGGTATTATTCACATGCACCAACGGCCAAACACACTGTGGGTAGCGCTATCCCACACATTCTCTTTGGGGAGGGACTAGTCTGTGGATGCTAAGGGGTTAAGTGCCCAGGCACTCCAGTACTTTGGGGGTTCCACCCGGGAGGTGTTATTGTGTGGGTGCGGCCTTGCATGGCCTTGTTATTCTTGTCGTGTATCATATACGTTCAGTAAATACTGTTATAATATACCTTAGTGTAATTACTGTGTATATTGGTTCAGGTGAGGGGCTCCTCCCACTACGCTGGGATCCCTCGCCAGTGGAGGCGCTATATAGCTAATAGGACTATGAACCATCTGCTATGGAATAATGGCCAATTTATTATTTCAAACATTCATTAATACCATGTGCCATCATGCCAGGCATTATTAGTAACACAATATAAGTGACTGTAATAGCATGTTCCTATATACAATTCCAGCTAGCCAACCTACAACGTTGCAGCAGGTCTAATTGATAAAAGGCACCACTACTTTGGATAAGAAGGGAAATATTATTGTACCCTCGGACCTATGGTCTGAAGTGCTTACGATTATAAGCATTTAATGCATGTTATGATATGTACCCACCATTATATATAAAGGGGCGTATACCTACCTGAAGTTTTAAATGGTAGATATATCTGCCATTCAGATCAAGATTACTCATCAAAGTTCATAGCACAGCTAAGCGCTCATTTTGAGATTTTAATGGTAGTTTGTGTTTTCTAAAAATGTAACAATAACATTTATTTATTTTCATTATTAGTGGAGGTGAGTGCATCATTAGCGATTCTGTCTTGTTTAGTAGGCCTCGTCTAAAGGCAACTCTACACAACATCTCATCATAGCCTCCACACAATCCTCATTGTGGTGAAGAGAAGAAGTGCAGGCAACTGGATGAATACTTAAAGAAAGCCTATAATAAGCTTATAATGTGCAATACCTCTGCTTCAAAAAACACCACATCTAAGAAGAAAATATTTGCCACAGTCTTGGGATATGCTTTACTGAAATTTGCACATGGTGAGTAGGAAATTCATAAGAGCCAAGATTTTCTAGCGTTTCTTTTATATATACACGTTTGTGCACTATTGTATTTCTTCTTTTTTGGGGGGTGATCCACGGTGATCCATGTTCACTATTTGGAGAATATATACGTTGAAGGGAACAAGTTCCCACCGGGGGGTTCTGAGTATTTTCTGTATCACCCAGACACAATTAAATAAACTTTGTCAGAATTGACACTTTATCATCACTCGATGAGTGTCTTAATATTCACAATATAAATATTCACAAATATTAATATTCACTAATTTACCTTTGCACTGGGTTTAGCGGAAGCGCCGTTCCACACCACTTGTGGGGACTCCGAAGGAAATCAAACACAAAGGGAGATGTTCATGAAACTGCTATAACGCTGACCAGGGCGCTACTCATTGCCATCTCCCATTGACTTGAAAGTGCGCAGTTTCCGTGCGATAGTGCCCCAATACAAAGTTGCAATGTCGATTCCTAATGTTACAGCTTTATATTGCCCCCCCCCGGATCACGCATCTCCCGGAGGAAACATCTCCCCCCTTCTCCCTGGAAACGTAGTGATATCTCGGGAACAGGAGGGTCCGTGGAGTTCGGGCGCCACAGACGACTGGTTCCTACGTGAAGGGTGTGGGGCAGGTTATATCCCACAGAACAATTGCTGATAATTACTCAGAAAGAAGCAATATTCTTTGCAGCAACTTAATAGGGGGGAAAGCTGATCAGTTCCCCTTACACGTTTATAGTGCATTATTATTTTGAAAAGTAATACTCAAAATAATAAAAAATATATGATATTCATATTAAATACATTATTCATGTGGAGTTATTTCGTCATAGAATTTTTTTAAATAAATCACCTTCCTTGGGCAAGATGTCCGAAATTCAGATACAGTTTGATGGATGTTTTTGGTAGCGAATATTAGCATTCAGTTAACCTAATCACAGTCTATTGTCCAACGCTCAGTGATAGTGCAATGTGTATAACTGTGAGACTCACTGAAGTACTCAGTTTGGCCACCAGGTGGCATGTGTGAACTTCACAAGACAGTACAGGAAGTCAGACAGGAGTTACTCTCAGCATGAGTGCCACGTGGAAAAGGACAGTCCCTCATAGGACAAAACTGAACTAATGGCAGAAGTATGTTTCATGGGATAAATATAAGTGACTGATACACATTTAAAAAAAACAATGAGACAAGTCTACGTATTTTGTAAATCTATTTTTAAACTCTCCATAGTAACCAGATGCTTTGGGGTATTTGTATTACATGTGTATGACACTGTGTGCTCATTTGCATGTCATTTCCCAGAATCCCTGGCTGCAGTGGAAGCATTGCATGCTGAGAGATAATGGGGAAAGGCAGGGTCGCAGACCTGTCAGAGATATGCAAATGTACTCACACGTGCTATTTTCATTTGCTGTACACAGACTGTACAATGGAGGGTATTTGTTACTTTTTTTTACCCACCATAACTTATATAATGTGTGGTTATTACATGTATATAAACTAAAGTATTTGTAAGTACAGATACATTGTAAATCCGCACTTTATTTCCCTTTGTTGTGGAATTTGAACCCCAAAGAATCCCCCCTAGGTGGGAAGATACAGACCTCCATAGGGGGAGCTCCAGGAGGTTTAAATGTCCTGGTCACGTGGGCCAATAAGAACTCACAAGGGGTGATGTCACGGCTTCCAATTGGCCCGCGTGACGCAAGCCGTCATTTTGTTAAGCCCTGAACACCCTACAAAGTATCTCAGGAAGCAGGGGGTCCCCGAAGCTGAAATGAACGCAGTTCAGCTCCGGGGACCCCCTGCTTCAAACCTATTTTTTTGTTAAAAGAAAGCAGAAATGCTGCTTTAAAAATGATATTTTGTGAAAGCGAGTGTTAATATGAACCAGCAAGAGAGGAAAATTGCACTTCTAAGAAAATAGCGGTTCTGTACATTATCAACATTTCAGATAGAAAAATGCTTGACTTAAAACAGACCTAACATCTAAATACTTATTTACAAATACAAATATTTGGTATGTTTTGGTGACCACTTCTCACTATCATACTTGAAAAGGAGAGGTAACTCTCAATGTATTACTTCCTGGTAAAATATCTTTATAAATAAAATATAAATATATCCCACACAAACACAAAGGCCCCTGTAAGATATAGTGAGCAGTATTATACATACATTCTAATAATTATCTTCCCTTCAGTTACTCCATTGGGTTACGGGTACTTCTTACCATATTGGGTAGGGGCTAAGTGGATCTGATTCTCTTACAGTATATTCCATCAATAGAGATGTCAACATCCAAGGACCTACTGTAAATCAGTGAGATTTGGGGAATTTGGACCCCAAAAAATTTATTGGAAAAGTGCTACGTTGTATCAGCGAGACTTCACTGAAGTGTGTGAAACCACAAGCTCAAAATCAGTGAGATTCACAGACAATTAGTGAGAGTTGGCACGTCTACACCAAGGAATGTGCTAGACCAGGTCCAGTCCTCGTGGGCTACCAACAGGTCAGGTTTTCAGCATATCCCTGCTTCAGCACAGGTGGCTCAATCAGTGGCTCAGTCTTTGACTGAGCCACCTGTGCTAAAGCAGGAATATGCTGAAAACCTGACCTGTTGGTAGCCCATGAGGACTGGATTTGGCCACCTCTGGGCTACACAGGACAGGCAAAGAAACAGGATTGTAGATAGCATTCCAAGAGCAGGACTGGCGAGTAGCATTACTTGCATTACACAAGTTAACTAATGCACAGTAACTGCCGACACACAACGACACACACGGGACAACATGTAACAAGGAAGTGTTCCGAATCATTTCTTCTGGCATAGCTTTCACATGTTTACTGTTGTGACAGAGCCAACCGGTTCAATGGTATGTACATTTTTTTGTCAACCATAAAAAACCACGTAAGAAATACACCCTGTTACCCAGCTGAAATTGGGTCATTTTTAAACAGGAGTTTTGTGAGACTTTACTTTTCCATGGGGTTAATGCACTTCCCTTGGGGTTAATGCACTTCCCTTGGGGTTAATGCACTTCCCTTGGGGTTAATGCACTTCCCTTGGGGTTAATGCACTTCCCTTGGGGTTAATGCACTTCCCTTGGGGTTAATGCACTTCCCTTGGGGTTAATGCACTTCCCTTGGGGTTAATGCACTTCCCTTGGGGTTAATGCACTTCCCTTGGGCTTGGTACATTTTTATGAAATCCGCTCCATCGTTCTGATGTTAAATACAAAAACCCTAAAATCTTGCGGGCTGTGTTTGAAGGTAATTTGGGGATCTGACATACGGGGGGAAAGGGTGTGAGCATGACGGAGAATGTGCCGACTGTCCCAGGAGGCCGGCTCAGGGCAAGGCGGATGCCTTGGGCCCGTGCTTTCGGGGATGCCACGCTGCCTCCTCCTGTCGGTGCCAGAATCCAAATTCCGCCCGACAGGACAGTAGAGAGCTGTAGGATGGAGCTGGGGAGTCCCCAAAAGGGCGCAGGACCAATGCGCCGCCTTGCCATGACAACACAACGTCATTACGCTGTGACATCATGACACTACAGGAGAAATGCTGACAGTGTGCGGCCTTGGGTAAGGTAAGGCCAGCCCGGCGATGGACCTCTGCATGGAAAACTGCAAACAGGAAAAGGCCACTACTGCAGCTGGTGGGAAACACTGAACCTGAGCGCGCGTTACTAAATGTCGCAATGTAACACGTGCGCATTCTTGTAAGTATTGAAAAGTGAATTTATTGTGGATGAAACAAACCTGACTTTCAGTAAAGTACAAACGTTGCAAGCAGCCACATAACTCAAATGAAACATTAAATGGAAAACTACGTTACTTATCTGAAAATCCATAGAATAAATCCGTCTCCTTGGAATATCTTAGCTGGGCTGAAGATGATCTTCATTAAGTCTCCGTCTTTCCAAAATCTGGAGAAACTTGCCCGGACTTATAGCACTATCCATTGGCTACAAAAAAGATACAAGCCATTCACAGTATAATAAAGATTTATCTGGATACCCATATAAATAAAATATTATAGACCAAGGGGAATAACATAAAATCAGATTGATAAAAGCTTCCTAAAAACCCAAACCGCCTAGCTCGCCCGATTCCAGCGTGTGACACCATTTAAAAAAAAATGGCATTGGACACTTCTAAACACGCTATTAGAAGAGGTCTTTTGGACGCAAGAATTGAAAGCCGTGTTACGGTTGGGGTTACATTGTGAATGTGATTTAATGTATTTTTGTAATTGGTCTTAGAGATGTATTAAGACTCACTGTCTCCGACGCTGCGGTTGAAGAATCAAAAGTCTGCTGCGCTGGGGCGTGTCTGCCGCGATCGATTACACCGAACCTACACAAATACATTTATTGGGTATTGGAAGACATGTACCTGATCAGACACACACCATCACAGCAGGAGTGTTCGTAGTCCATCTTATTCGTGTATTAATACTTAACAGATAAAGTAGGGATCAATGCATCTTAGTCAGGGAATTAACTTCCAGTTAATATCTCACAGAGAGAATAGAATTACTACTCTAAATCATAATCTTTTTCTTACGCAGATGTAGTAACGTAAGGGCTATTTCCACAAGTTTTACAGCAAAAACACTACGGAAACCAATGGTAATGCGTTCTCTCCCCGTTTAAATGGTGAATAACGCTCGCTACATGCATATGGAGGCGCCGCTAACCCCAACACAGAACTGTTCATAGAAGTTTTGCCGGCACAATAAATAACTCCCCCAAAAAGCTCATCTAATTTGATTAGAACCTGGATCACCCGTTTTAAGGGCAGCGGTATTACCCACGGGCGTCTCTGTCATCAAATAATGATACTTCTGTTGCCTTCTTTTCATTGCAGCTATTTCCCCTCTCTAGAATACAGGCATGCCATTTTAAAAAGAGCATATAAAAGGAAACTTATCAAAATGTGGCGCTCTAAATTATCAGTTAATACACAGTGATACTGGTGCAAGTTATATCCAAAAATAAAAAAGTATATATATATATAAACAGTGATACTTATACAAATCAATGGTAAGATGCAGCTGTGACCCGGTAGAGGTTGCTCGGTCAATCCTCGTGATAGAAGTATGAAGAAATGTCCGGGAAGCGCAATATGTGAAAAGAAATACAATTCGTGATAGTGCAATATTGTTAAAATTAAAATCTGGATTTGATATCTTGGCTCAATAGTTAATACTCACAAACGTGAGAGGGTATAGGGCACATAAAGGTATCTTTTAATATGCTGCTCACTCGGTGGACAGGAGATGCAGAACTCAATGTTCCCCCAGATATGTGGACTCCCAAGCACCTTAATAGAAGATAAAACTGGACATAGTGCAGACCGTCTGAACAATTTATAATGGATAAGTGAAAAAGGGAGTTACACTCACATGGTATCAGTTAAAAACAAGCATTTAGATCTCTCTGGATCTCGTTGGCCAGATGGATGGTGTCTCCTCTTCCCCTCTCTCGTGGCGTGCGTTCCAGCGGTGCGTTCCACTCAACCGGAAGTGATGTCATCCGCTACGTCCACTTCCTGGGGTTTCGGCCGGCGCTGAAGAAAAACGTCACTCTACGCGTTTCACCACATAGGTTTCATCAGGAGTGACGTTTCAGTAGATAGGGGCGGTGTATATACCCTAATTCTGGGTCTCATTAGTCAGAAAACACCTGATACTACTTTAACTCATAGTATACATCTGTGGCTATAATGAGCTATACAAAAATGCTATCTCTCTATTGCACACATATGAAATTTATAAGTTAACTCATATATGTTGTGCAAATAACATTTTTGGTGTACAGTTCTTAAAAATACATATTATTTATGCAATCATTTTAAAATACATCAGGTTTGTTAAAAATATATTTGGTTAAAAATATATATATACTATTTAATCTTCAGTGCAAATATTAACAATAAAAAATGTATAAACTTTCAATATAAAATACACTGCCTAAAAACACTTTAAAATAGTTAAAACAGGTATTGCAGAGAAATTATCTCTAAACTGGAGGTATATATGTGGAAAGTGCTGGGCAAGAGGCATATTTCTAAAAAATGGAAAGATAAAATATTAGTGCATTATAAAATCACAGAAAAGGTTTAAGATCAAATTCTAAATTCAAACCAGATGGAGATATAGTTTTTAGTTCGAACATCCAGAAGGATTCCCTTTTAATCAATGCTTTATTTCTGTTTCCTCCTCTCCAATGGGGCATAACTTGTTCGATTGCTTTAAATTTTAACCCCTTGGGGTCCGCATTATGTACCATCAAGAAGTGGTTTGGAACACTATGTGTGGTCATTTTTCGTTTAATATTTCCTATATGTTCCAAAATGCGTGTTTTTAGGGATCTTATAGTTTTCCCTATATACTGTAGACCACAATCACATTCAATCAGATAAATAACGAAATTGGACCTACAGTTTAAATGCTGTTTTATACTATATACCTTTTTTGTGATGTTAGATTCAAAGGTATTAGTATTCTTGCAACTATAATGGCAAGCAGTGCAGAATTTGCAATCAAAGAACCCTTTCGGTGGTTGTAACCACGTTGGGTTTTTATTTACAGTAGGACTCCTCAAAGCACTAGGTGCTACAAATTTCTTTATATTCGGTGCTTTTCTATATACCATTTGAACCTTGTTGGGCAGTGCAGTTCCTATAATGGGATCATTTCTCAATATAGACCAGTGACTGTTCAATATATCATTTATTTTGTGTGCATCCCTATTATACTGAGTAATAAAGGGTACCCTTAGCTTATCGTCTTCCCCACTTTTTTCTCTGGGGATCAACATAGACTCTCTGGATATTTGTCTTGTTTTATCCAACGCTTTTTGGATGACATTTGGCCTGTAGTTCCGTTCTGCAAACTTCCTGGACAGTGTAGTTGATTGTTCTTCATATACTTTGTTATCAGTGCAATTTCGTTTCAGTCTACAGTATTGGCCATATGGAATGTTGTTAATCCATTTATTAAGATGGCAACTGGACTGTAGGATGTAATTATTTGCATCCACATCTTTGAAGAAATGTTTTGTTTTAATAACATTGTTTTCTATATAAATTGTTAAGTCCAGGAAGTTTACAGTGGTTTTACTTACAATGGAGGTGAATCTAAGATTTAGCTCGTTATTGTTCAGATACAGAAGAAATGTATCTAGATCCTCCAATGTACCCTTCCAAACAAAGACAATATCATCAATGAATCTCCGCCATGTGACCAGATTTGCCCCCAGACCTATCCAAGACCATATATACTGATCTTCCCACATGGCCATTAATAAATTGGCATAGCTGGGGGCAAATTTGGTCCCCATGGCGGTTCCACATAATTGCAGGAAAAACTCATCACAAAACCAAAAAAAAATTTTTGTTAGGACAAATTCAATGCATTTTATAAGAAAGTCTATCTGTGTCTCTGGGATTTTCCCATCTTTCTCTAGAAACATTCTAACTGCTTGGCAACCATCCTCATGTTTTATAGATGTATATAAAGCGGTTACATCGGTGGTTACCAATATGTAGTTTTCCTGCCATTCTATGTTCCTAAGGGCCCTGATTATATCACTGGTATCCTTTAAGTAAGATCTCTGTTGTTTCACAATGTCCTGTAAATAACTATCAATAAATTCTGACAAGTTCGCCGTTAGTGACCCAATGCCAGAAATTATTGGTCTCCCGGGGGGGTGTGTAACATTTTTATGTATCTTTGGTAGGAAGTAGAAGACTGGGAACACCGGATCCTCGACATTTAGGAACTGAAATTCATGTTCCTCCAGAATTCCCAGTCCTCTACCCTCCTCCAACAAGGACAAAAGTTCCTTCTTATATATGATTGTGGGATTAGATTTCAATTTCTTGTACGTTGTTCTGTCACCCAGTATTTTGTTGGATTCTAACATGTAATAGTCATGATCCATGATGACAACACCACCCCCCTTATCAGCTGGTTTAATCACAATTGTTTTATCAGCTGAGGGACTTACTTTTGCTCCCTCTATTGGACCCAATAAATTTGGTCTTTATGTAGACACACAAAAATTTCTACGATCACTAACATTGAAAAGATTTTTCATGAGTAAGGATGTGGAAACCAGGAATTGGGATAATAAAAATCCAAAAATTCCCAATCCAGGTGTCCCAAACTATGCTCATTCTAAATTCAAACCACAATCAAATTTTTTTCCCAAATTTGCAAAGGGGAACCATCTAGAGGTATTTTTTCAATTAGTAACAAAAGATTTGGAAAACTTATGCAACAACAAAAGCAGGCAACATAACAACCTAACTAGGGAAGAAAGAACAGCTTTAGAAGAACTTTCAGCTGATAAAACAATTGTGATTAAACCAGCTGATAAGGGGGGTGGTGTTGTCATCATGGATCATGACTATTACATGTTAGAATCCAACAAAATACTGGGTGACAGAACAACGTACTGTACAAGAAATTGAAATCTAATCCCACAATCATATATAAGAAGGAACTTTTGTCCTTGTTGGAGGAGGGTAGAGGACTGGGAATTCTGGAGGAACATGAATTTCAGTTCCTAAATGTCGAGGATCCAGTGTTCCCAGTCTTCTACTTCCTACCAAAGATACATAAAAATGTTACACACCCCCCCGGGAGACCAATAATTTCTGGCATTGGGTCACTAACGGCGAACTTGTCAGAATTTATTGATAGTTATTTACAGGACATTGTGAAACAACAGAGATCTTACTTAAAGGATACCAGTGATATAATCAGGGCCCTTAGGAACATAGAATGGCAGGAAAACTACATATTGGTAACCACCGATGTAACCGCTTTATATACATCTATAAAACATGAGGATGGTTGCCAAGCAGTTAGAATGTTTCTAGAGAAAGATGGGAAAATCCCAGAGACACAGATAGACTTTCTTATAAAATGCATTGAATTTGTCCTAACAAAAATTTTTTTTTGGTTTTGTGATGAGTTTTTCCTGCAATTATGTGGAACCGCCATGGGGACCAAATTTGCCCCCAGCTATGCCAATTTATTAATGGCCATGTGGGAAGATCAGTATATATGGTCTTGGATAGGTCTGGGGGCAAATCTGGTCACATGGCGGAGATTCATTGATGATATTGTCTTTGTTTGGAAGGGTACATTGGAGGATCTAGATACATTTCTTCTGTATCTGAACAATAACGAGCTAAATCTTAGATTCACCTCCATTGTAAGTAAAACCACTGTAAACTTCCTGGACTTAACAATTTATATAGAAAACAATGTTATTAAAACAAAACATTTCTTCAAAGAT
The DNA here is from genome assembly GCF_040206685.1 of Ascaphus truei. Taxonomy (NCBI): domain Eukaryota; kingdom Metazoa; phylum Chordata; class Amphibia; order Anura; family Ascaphidae; genus Ascaphus; species Ascaphus truei. Next base: position 49,876,256 of record NC_134494.1, on the reverse strand, counting down.
GTGGATGCAAATAATTACATCCTACAGTCCAGTTGCCATCTTAATAAATGGATTAACAACATTCCATATGGCCAATACTGTAGACTGAAACGAAATTGCACTGATAACAAAGTATATGAAGAACAATCAACTACACTGTCCAGGAAGTTTGCAGAACGGAACTACAGGCCAAATGTCATCCAAAAAGCGTTGGATAAAACAAGACAAATATCCAGAGAGTCTATGTTGATCCCCAGAGAAAAAAGTGGGGAAGACGATAAGCTAAGGGTACCCTTTATTACTCAGTATAATAGGGATGCACACAAAATAAATGATATATTGAACAGTCACTGGTCTATATTGAGAAATGATCCCATTATAGGAACTGCACTGCCCAACAAGGTTCAAATGGTATATAGAAAAGCACCGAATATAAAGAAATTTGTAGCACCTAGTGCTTTGAGGAGTCCTACTGTAAATAAAAACCCAACGTGGTTACAACCACCGAAAGGGTTCTTTGATTGCAAATTCTGCACTGCTTGCCATTATAGTTGCAAGAATACTAATACCTTTGAATCTAACATCACAAAAAAGGTATATAGTATAAAACAGCATTTAAACTGTAGGTCCAATTTCGCTATTTATCTGATTGAATGTGATTGTGGTCTACAGTATATAGGGAAAACTATAAGACCCCTAAAAACACGCATTTTGGAACATATAGGAAATATTAAACGAAAAATGACCACACATAGTGTTCCAAACCACTTCTTGATGGTACATAATGCGGACCCCAAGGGGTTAAAATTTAAAGCAATCGAACAAGTTATGCCCCATTGGAGAGGAGGAAACAGAAATAAAGCATTGATTAAAAGGGAATCCTTCTGGATGTTCGAACTAAAAACTATATCTCCATCTGGTTTGAATTTAGAATTTGATCTTAAACCTTTTCTGTGATTTTATAATGCACTAATATTTTATCTTTCCATTTTTTAGAAATATGCCTCTTGCCCAGCACTTTCCACATATATACCTCCAGTTTAGAGATAATTTCTCTGCAATACCTGTTTTAACTATTTTAAAGTGTTTTTAGGCAGTGTATTTTAAGTTTATACATTTTTTATTGTTAATATTTGCACTGAAGATTAAATAGTATATATATATTTTTAACCAAATATATTTTTAACAAACCTGATGTATTTTAAAATGATTGTATAAATAATATGTATTTTTAAGAACTGTACACCAAAAATGTTATTTGCACAACATATATGAGTTAACTTATAAATTTCATATGTGTGCAATAGAGAGATACAGTAGCATTTTTGTATAGCTCATTATAGCCACAGATGTAAACTATGAGTTAAAGTAGTATCAGGTGTTTTCTGACTAATGAGACCCAGAATTAGGGTATATACACCGCCCCTATCTACTGAAACGTCACTCCTGATGAAACCTATGTGGTGAAACGCGTAGAGTGACGTTTTTCTTCAGCGCCGGCCGAAACCCCAGGAAGTGGACGTAGCGGATGACATCACTTCCGGTTGAGTGGAACGCACCGCTGGAACGCACGCCACGAGAGAGGGGAAGAGGAGACACCATCCATCTGGCCAACGAGATCCAGAGAGATCTAAATGCTTGTTTTTAACTGATACCATGTGAGTGTAACTCCCTTTTTCACTTATCCATTATAAATTGTTCAGACGGTCTGCACTATGTCCAGTTTTATCTTCTATTAAGGTGCTTGGGAGTCCACATATCTGGGGGAACATTGAGTTCTGCATCTCCTGTCCACCGAGTGAGCAGCATATTAAAAGATACCTTTATGTGCCCTATACCCTCTCACGTTTGTGAGTATTAACTATTGAGCCAAGATATCAAATCCAGATTTTAATTTTAACAATATTGCACTATCACGAATTGTATTTCTTTTCACATATTGCGCTTCCCGGACATTTCTTCATACTTCTATCACGAGGATTGACCGAGCAACCTCTACCGGGTCACAGCTGCATCTTACCATTGATTTGTATAAGTATCACTGTTTATATATATATATACTTTTTTATTTTTGGATATAACTTGCACCAGTATCACTGTGTATTAACTGATAATTTAGAGCGCCACATTTTGATAAGTTTCCTTTTATATGCACTATCTCTATTATCAAGGCTGCACCTAGAATATTTAGTTAAAACCTTCTTACACCTAAATAGTAGATCAGATGGCTAGTTCAAATATTTTTCAAAATAGAAACAACAGACATCTGAATCTAGACACATATTTTAAGGATGCCAATTTGTCTTTTAAAGAGGACCAAGAGCAGATTAATGCAACCTGCATTAAATTAGAACGCACGATGATAAAAGACACAAAAAAGTGGATAGATTTACTGTTCCTTAAAAAATATGTGGAATATAAAATTATTCCTAGAGGACTGAGGGTCAAAAAAAAATCCATCAATGGACCTAAGTGATGAGGATTTTTTTATCAAAATGGAATAGTGCACAAGACGAGTGTTCTTTTAACCTAATAAAAATTATTATGTCACAACAAGAAAAACACTTAAAAAAATTGGATAAGGAAATAGAAGACTTGCGTTTAGAACTAGGATCTCTAGAAAACATTAAGGACTATAATGAGCGAGATCAAAAAATCCAAAAAAATATTGATAATTTTAAGAAAGAAGTTATTGAAATTAAATTACAAAAATTCAGAAGGGATCAGGACGATTATGCCAAAGGAATTGAAAGGACCTGGAATAAAGGTTCAAAAAATGGCAAAAAAACACCTTCTAGTCCTGATCCCCCTGGGGATAAAAAACCTATTACTACATCTACTATGGATACCTCATATAGAGGGAGATTCATAGAATATTATCCTAAAAATCATGCAGGTTTTTTACCACAGGTAATGGTCAAGAAAAGTGAGACTAAAACTCCACTTACTGGAGGGAAATCTAAAGAAAAAACCAAACACCTAGAGATTAGGGATATTATTGAATCCTCAGGAAAGGAAAATTTTAAACTGGGTCAAGAAGTTGAGTCACCCTCTCCCTCTTTTTTGGCACAAGGGGGGTGTATGAGTTCATGGGAAACCAGGAACCCATTTCACCCCCTGACAACACCGAAACCAGATGTCGTCCAAAGAAACAAAAGGCGCATGTCAGAGGGAGACGAGGGGGGAGACTACGGAAAGGCAAGAAAAATACATTAAACACAAGAAACATTTTTAACCTAAGTAAAAATTTTTTAACAGACTGTGAAAATAAAGTGATCAGCAAGGGACTTACTTTTGCTCCCTCTATTGGACCCAATAAATTTGGTCTTTATGTAGACACACAAAAATTTCTACGATCACTAACATTGAAAAGATTTTTCATGAGTAAGGATGTGGAAACCAGGAATTGGGATAATAAAAATCCAAAAATTCCCAATCCAGGTGTCCCAAACTATGCTCATTCTAAATTCAAACCACAATCAAATTTTTTTCCCAAATTTGCAAAGGGGAACCATCTAGAGGTATTTTTTCAATTAGTAACAAAAGATTTGGAAAACTTATGCAACAACAAAAGCAGGCAACATAACAACCTAACTAGGGAAGAAAGAACAGCTTTAGAAGAACTTTCAGCTGATAAAACAATTGTGATTAAACCAGCTGATAAGGGGGGTGGTGTTGTCATCATGGATCATGACTATTACATGTTAGAATCCAACAAAATACTGGGTGACAGAACAACGTACAAGAAATTGAAATCTAATCCCACAATCATATATAAGAAGGAACTTTTGTACTTGTTGGAGGAGGGTAGAGGACTGGGAATTCTGGAGGAACATGAATTTCAGTTCCTAAATGTCGAGGATCCGGTGTTCCCAGTCTTCTACTTCCTACCAAAGATACATAAAAATGTTACACACCCCCCCGGGAGACCAATAATTTCTGGCATTGGGTCACTAACGGCGAACTTGTCAGAATTTATTGATAGTTATTTACAGGACATTGTGAAACAACAGAGATCTTACTTAAAGGATACCAGTGATATAATCAGGGCCCTTAGGAACATAGAATGGCAGGAAAACTACATATTGGTAACCACCGATGTAACCGCTTTATATACATCTATAAAACATGAGGATGGTTGCCAAGCAGTTAGAATGTTTCTAGAGAAAGATGGGAAAATCCCAGAGACACAGATAGACTTTCTTATAAAATGCATTGAATTTGTCCTAACAAAAAAATTTTTTTGGTTTTGTGATGAGTTTTTCCTGCAATTATGTGGAACCGCCATGGGGACCAAATTTGCCCCCAGCTATGCCAATTTATTAATGGCCATGTGGGAAGATCAGTATATATGGTCTTGGATAGGTCTGGGGGCAAATCTGGTCACATGGCGGAGATTCATTGATGATATTGTCTTTGTTTGGAAGGGTACATTGGAGGATCTAGATACATTTCTTCTGTATCTGAACAATAACGAGCTAAATCTTAGATTCACCTCCATTGTAAGTAAAACCACTGTAAACTTCCTGGACTTAACAATTTATATAGAAAACAATGTTATTAAAACAAAAAATTTCTTCAAAGATGTGGATGCAAATAATTACATCCTACAGTCCAGTTGCCATCTTAATAAATGGATTAACAACATTCCATATGGCCAATACTGTAGACTGAAACGAAATTGCACTGATAACAAAGTATATGAAGAACAATCAACTACACTGTGCAGGAAGTTTGCAGAACGGAACTACAGGCCAAATGTCATCCAAAAAGCGTTGGATAAAACAAGACAAATATCCAGAGAGTCTATGTTGATCCCCAGAGAAAAAAGTGGGGAAGACGATAAGCTAAGGGTACCCTTTATTACTCAGTATAATAGGGATGCACACAAAATAAATGATATATTGAACAGTCACTGGTCTATATTGAGAAATGATCCCATTATAGGAACTGCACTGCCCAACAAGGTTCAAATGGTATATAGAAAAGCACCGAATATAAAGAAATTTGTAGCACCTAGTGCTTTGAGGAGTCCTACTGTAAATAAAAACCCAACGTGGTTACAACCACTGAAAGGGTTCTTTGATTGCAAATTCTGCACTGCTTGCCATTATAGTTGCAAGAATACTAATACCTTTGAATCTAACATCACAAAAAAGGTATATAGTATAAAACAGCATTTAAACTGTAGGTCCAATTTCGTTATTTATCTGATTGAATGTGATTGTGGTCTACAGTATATAGGGAAAACTATAAGACCCCTAAAAACACGCATTTTGGAACATATAGGAAATATTAAACGAAAAATGACCACACATAGTGTTCCAAACCACTTCTTGATGGTACATAATGCGGACCCCAAGGGGTTAAAATTTAAAGCAATCGAACAAGTTATGCCCCATTGGAGAGGAGGAAACAGAAATAAAGCATTGATTAAAAGGGAATCCTTCTGGATGTTCGAACTAAAAACTATATCTCCATCTGGTTTGAATTTAGAATTTGATCTTAAACCTTTTCTGTGATTTTATAATGCACTAATATTTTATCTTTCCATTTTTTAGAAATATGCCTCTTGCCCAGCACTTTCCACATATATACCTCCAGTTTAGAGATAATTTCTCTGCAATACCTGTTTTAACTATTTTAAAGTGTTTTTAGGCAGTGTATTTTATATTGAAAGTTTATACATTTTTTATTGTTAATATTTGCACTGAAGATTAAATAGTATATATATATTTTTAACCAAATATATTTTTAACAAACCTGATGTATTTTAAAATGATTGTATAAATAATATGTATTTTTAAGAACTGTACACCAAAAATGTTATTTGCACAACATATATGAGTTAACTTATAAATTTCATATGTGTGCAATAGAGAGATAGCATTTTTGTATAGCTCATTATAGCCACAGATGTATACTATGAGTTAAAGTAGTATCAGGTGTTTTCTGACTAATGAGACCCAGAATTAGGGTATATACACCGCCCCTATCTACTGAAACGTCACTCCTGATGAAACCTATGTGGTGAAACGCGTAGAGTGACGTTTTTCTTCAGCGCCGGCCGAAACCCCAGGAAGTGGACGTAGCGGATGACATCACTTCCGGTTGAGTGGAACGCACCGCTGGAACGCACGCCACGAGAGAGGGGAAGAGGAGACACCATCCATCTGGCCAACGAGATCCAGAGAGATCTAAATGCTTGTTTTTAACTGATACCATGTGAGTGTAACTCCCTTTTTCACTTATCCATTATAAATTGTTCAGACGGTCTGCACTATGTCCAGTTTTATCTTCTATTAAGGTGCTTGGGAGTCCACATATCTGGGGGAACATTGAGTTCTGCATCTCCTGTCCACCGAGTGAGCAGCATATTAAAAGATACCTTTATGTGCCCTATACCCTCTCACGTTTGTGAGTATTAACTATTGAGCCAAGATATCAAATCCAGATTTTAATTTTAACAATATTGCACTATCACGAATTGTATTTCTTTTCACATATTGCGCTTCCCGGACATTTCTTCACATTTTAAAAAGAGCACTTTCCTCGTATTTTAATGTTATTATTAAAATATATATATTGTGCAGCCAGATATTTTGGCATTGTAATTGGTGACCTCTGTTGGCTGAAAGGGACATTTGGATTCCAACTGGTTACTGCCCCCGGGACATTACAGAACATGGTCCATCCAAGCTGTGATTGTCTGTGCTTGAACAAAGCAGTATTCTCAAGTTTCTTAGGCCAGTCCCCACCGCAGCTGCAGATTGAGTATATTCGATTTGTTCTGAGCCATTCAAATGAACATAACTCATTTTATTAACCACTTACATTCCACTGGAAAGATCCCAGCACTGCAGAATTTAGTAACATCCATTTTTCCTTGACAGACCCGAGCTGATTTAGCGTTGCACAGGGTATGGACCACCCAAACCTACTTCTGCACTGGAGTCAAGGATACACTTGGTAAACTGGTACTTTCCCCTGTGCTTTCACTGTGCTCCCCCTAGGCAGCCAGCAGAAATGAAATGACATTTAATTGACACCATAAGAGTCCTTAGACTGCTGGTCCTAGTGAGGGTCAGAAAACATAACGGTTGTTTCACCCTAATGGTTAGGAATGTGCTGTGACTCCACGGAACCCCATCCTACCTACCCTACGTACCAAAAGTTACCCAGGCTGTAATAGAGATACAACAGTGCAATCCCATGTAGCCAGGTACCCCCTGGGCTACTAATTTCCCTGCCTAACCCATAAATCCTGGTACCAGCGCAGGCCATGTTAGGGTTAAACTATGCCCTTGCTGCAGTAAACAGCTCCCTAGAGTGACAGGGGGTGGGCCCAATGCCGGGGCTAAGACCTGGGGCTCTCTCCTGGTAACAAAAGCGGGCGGCAGTCCAAATGTAGTGTTTGTCCCCTCCCACAGGGGAGTGTTAGCTGATACCCCATACTCCACCAGGGAGCATGGGAGATAAGGAGCCTCCTGGAACCTCAAGCTCCTTGGGTTGGCTCCAGGGCCCAGAAGAAGGATGCTGTACTATGTCAGTGTGCTGTGATGTACGCTGTACTAGAAGAATAAAAACCATAAGTTATCTATTTTACTCCCGCCTAAGGATGCAGTTATTCAGGGGGAGGGAAAGAGGTTTTCCTGCAGGGACTGCACCTATCCATGATAGGTCCTGTTGGAATGGAGGCGCTGCACGAAAGAAATATAATAGCTACAGATCCGAAAACCTGTCCTGTTCTCCCCACTAACACCGGTGGAAGCTCAGAATCCTGAGAGCCTAACAGGTGAGCAGCACTACATCCGGTAACCAGAACCAAATCTCCCTTTGGGTGGGGGAAAAGGGGTTACACCTATATTGTCGGACAATTCAATTTCTTAGGGGCCTCTGAATAGGGGGAGTGTTTATCAATTAAGTGTTTTCTTTACCCTTATACCACGCTGTCTTTATCAGTAGGGTGACCAGGTGTCCCGTTTTAGCCGGGACAGTCCAGGTTTTTTAATGGCTGTACCGGTTTTTTAATGGCTGTCCTGGCTGCCCCGCATTTTTTTAAATATCCCGTTTTTTTGTGCTGTTCCGGATTTGGCCATCAGAGCAGGGAGGCAGCAGAGAGCACAGAATGCAGACAGGAGAGCAGGAGGAGAGCAGAGGCGGGTCTGACTGCAGAGGGTGGGGGCGGGGTCTGACTGCAGAGGGTGGGGGCGGGGTCTGACAGCAGAGAGCACAGAATGCAAGCAGAGAGGAGAGCAGAGGCCGGTCTGACAGCAGAGGGTGGGGGCGGGGTCTGACAGCAGATGGTGGGGGCGGGGTTATCTGTAGAGGGTGGGGGCGGGGTTAGTGTCAGCGGAGCCTCAGCAGTGAGAGCCGGAAGTGAGGTGCCTGCTGCCAGTCAAGATGGTTTCCCCCCCCCCTCCATGCTCCACAGTGACAGGTAGGACACAGAGAGAGACTGTGTGTGTGTCTGGCTCTGTGTGTGTGTCACTGGCTCTGTGTGTGTTTGTGGGGGGGGGGAGGGGTCAGTGCCTCTGTGTGTGTGGGGGGGTCAGTGGCTCTGTGCGTGTGGGTCAGTGGCTCTGTATGTGTGGGTCAGTGGCTCCGTGTGTGTGGGTCAGTGGTTCCGTGTGTGGGTGTGTGGGTCAGTGGCTCTGTGTGTGTGGGTCAGTGGCTCTGTGTGTGGGTGTGTGGGTCAGTGGCTCTGTAGGTCAGTGGGTGTGTGGGTCAGTGGCTCTGTGTGGAGATAACATTTTTTAGATCTATTTATTATATATATATTTATCTTGCTTTTGGCTGTATCCTCCCCTCGGAATGCCGTTAACATGGCTGTGCGACGTCACGTAATGCACATTGCCATAACAACGAGCCGCTCCGTGACCTCACGCGGCATCAAGTTGACATGACAACGGGATGCATTATGGCGCTGAGGCATCACGTGATGCCACATTGTCATGGCAACATGTCACCACCTGACGGCAGTGTCTCGTTGTTATGGCAACGGGGTGCGTCATGTGATGTAATTTGTTATATTAATAATTTTTTTATGTGTCCCGGTTTTTCATTTTGAAAATCTGGTCACCCTACTTATCAGAGGGCCGATAAAGTTAAGCGGAGGTGGGGAGAGGGCTCTGGCTGTACAAGGATTTGCTGATCACCGTGACCTCACACAGTGACCTCACACAGTGACCTCACACAGAAGTGGGCAGCCAGAGGAAATCAAACCTATCCTTAATCAAACATTAAAAAATAAATGAAAAATACTTGTAGGTGTCCGTTTTGGGTAAATAGGAGTATATACTGTATATATATATAGCCAATAAAGAATATCACTTGTGAGCCCATTCACATGGCTTAGACAGGTCTGCAACCTTGCCTTTCACCATTATCACCTAACATACAGTGCTTCTACTGCAGCAAGGGATTCTGGGAAATGACATGCAAATTAGCACACAACAGGTTTTTTGGTCGCCTTTTTCACCCACCATAACTTAAAATGTGTATGGGATTCTGGGAAATGACATGCAAATGAGCACTCAGTGCCACCTTTTGTCTCAAGCTTGTATTACACAAGCCAATCCTCAAGCCAATGCATGCTGTTTTAAACACAGCTTTTAGACAGAGGCTGGGATGAGATGCAAAGCCATTAGACCCACTCACATACATGTTTCAACCTTGATGGGTATCATCAGTGTGAGGCTGGTCTTAATGGCTAGCAGGTTTGAGACTAGACTAGGTAATCACCACTGTCATTAAGGTTATGGTGGGTAAAAAAAGTGACAAAAACCCTCCACAGTAAAGCATAAAGCAACTGTAAATATTACTGTATGTTCATTTGCATGTCTTAGACAGGTCTGCAACCCTGTCTTTCCCCATTGTCACCCAGCATACAGCGCTTCCACTGCAGCAAGGGATTCTGGGGAATGACATGCAAATGAGCACTCAGTGCCACCTTTTGTATTGTACTGTTGTAAGGAATCCACTACTGGCTTTGACTTTTGCCTTGCAGACCTGTGCAGTTGCAGGCTTCCTCTGGCAATCTATGGCACAGGTGCTGCCTCTCATTGCAGCTTCTGCCCTGTGCTACTTCATTGGAGGAATTCTCACACACCCTCCTCCTGTGATTGGATCTTCGCCCTTTATATTCTAGGCGTTGGCTCTGAACCAGCGCCGAGCATAACTATTCCTACCTCTATGTTACTGTCTCTGCCACAAAACACCCCAGGCCTCTCTCCTAGCGTTCTTACCTTCCAAGTTCCTGAGTATCCAGA